>NC_137694.1:106872077-107308608 GCF_964034855.1 Anser brachyrhynchus
CATGACTGGAATGAAGGACTGTGATTCAGTTAAATGTATAATATACAAACATAAAGTGGGGAAAAAAAAAGCTCTTGTTTGTTCTTCTATGGTAGTACTGAATACAGTGTTTTGTGAAAGCTGATATACAACAAGGCCTGCCAAACATATGGCTATTGCATTAAAATTTTTCATTTCCCATTGGAAAATGAAATATTTTCACCTTGCTATCTGTATCTTTACCAAATGTAGAGAGATGTAGGGAAAAGCACGCATCTGTAAGTAATGTTATCTAGCTATTAGAAAGAAATTTGGGCTGTTGAGTGGCAGCTTCCAGAGAGATAAACAAACATTTAAAAATAATTATACTAAAGGCATGAAAAGGACAAGGTTACAGTAAGCATAATGTCTTTTTTTTTTTTTTTTGATGAAATTGTTAGAAACATCAGTGTACACAATGTTTATGATACTGCCTGAATACTCTTTCCTCTGGTGATTTTTTTTCTTTAAAAAATACCAGAACCTGAAAGTCACTCTAAGGAGGATGTATTTTATGATATTTGAAAAAACGTGCAGTTCAAATAAGTTGGGAATAAAAATACCTATGGTATTTGAGAACACCAGCTTACTTGGGAAAGGTATAGTTACACACTGTAGCAAATATTAAAAACTGAAATCAAGGTTTTTTAGTAGCAGACGGAAGTTCTGTTCCTTTCTGATTCATTAGTGTTTTTGTGCATTCCTGGATGAATATGTTCTCGGCATCCATAAACGGAAAATGGTTTCTAATGCAAAGGCAAAACTTGCAGAACATTGGGCACCAACTGTAAAATGATTTTATTTCAGCTACCAGTGGCTGATTATTAATAACACAGATTTACCTCGCCTTCATGTTCAGAATGCTTATACATTTTCGTAAGCCGTCTACCCGGAATTTATAAATAGGAAAAAAAATAACCCTTGCAAGCCAAACAACTTCTTCTCCTTGTCACCATATGCTGCATCTTTTCCCCCTAGGTTTTGTATACTCTGTGTGTTGAAGAATGGTGTCTTTTCTTTTCATGTTGCTCTGTCGGCGGTCATAACAGCTATTCTCTTCATGAATATGTAAATCCCATGCATAAAATCACAAAAATTAGGATGGTGATTCCCACCATAGAATGTGCCCAATTATGTCTGTCTAATATGTGAATGGTGATGATTTAATCTTTTGACTATATGAGCAGATTCAGGTACTGTTACAAGAGATGCTGTAATTACAGAATACCCAAACACACAGGCTGGATGCGTGCACATGCTGGGGATCATCAGGCTTTTAATAAGAACTGGGCATCTGATGCCTGGCTGTGATGGAGTGCATGCAGATTCATTTACAGGCGCTTACTCTGATGTTTAGTGACAAGGGAGAAAAATGCCCTAGGTCTGCAATAACCCTTCCCCTTACTAGCTGAGACTCATTTGCATTTGAGATTTTATTATTATTATTATTATTATTTCCTACTGAATGCCTGCAATTAAAACTAAATGAATGAAAGTTTCGATAAATAAAAGGAGAAAATGGTGGCCGTATTTGCTAGGCGTCCTTAACTCATTTGGTTTATCGGGAATGGGTGTTGGAGCAGGGGGGAAGGACATGCAGAAAACAAAAACAAAAAGGCACCACCAGCAATTGATGCATTTTTGTATTTAAATAAGCAGGCGTGCTCATGCATATTTATATGACGTGCATGCCTATGCGCCGCTCTGAGCAGTGGCACTGCGGCTCGGCTGCAGTAATTAGGCTGATGTAATTATAGAAAAACAAAGCGAGCTCGCTTGATGTTTTTTTCTATACAGTGGGAACATTAAAGACATATGCGTATTCCAGTAGACAAAAAATGAACCTGAACCGCTGTCAGAGGCTAGGAGGACAGTGTGGCCAGTGCACCTATTGTGTCACTGCTGTAGAAAGCAGCTTAGCGATTGGCCACTGTCTGCAGCACATAATACTGACTGGTTATAAAGGACTTGTCTAGAGGAAAGCCTGTAGGTACTCCATTGTCTGGCAAAGTTGATATGACTGCATTCTTTTTTCAGGGGGTCAGACAGCTGAACTGTAAAAGCTGCACAGATTTTTTTTTCCTCTCTGTCTCTCTCTCTCTCTCTCTTCCATACAGCATTTTTCTTTCATGCCCTGTCTCAGTTTGCATAGTTAAAGCGAATGCTAATTAAGATCCCTTGTCTTAACCTGAAAATAATGACTCGGATGTAAATAGGAAACTGTAAATAGAAAATATTCTTGCGTAGCACTGAGATATCAGTTACAGTTCTAGGAGAAAAAAATGAAGATGATTTTTTTTTTGTAATCAAGGTAAACAAAGAAGAGTTGTTGCTTCTTTTTCTTCCTTCCTTTCATTCTTTGTTTTTTTCTTTTTTCATGTTTCTTTTTTTAACCAATGATGCTGTACTATTGCAGGTCAGATAGTGTTTTATTTGAGAAAGTGTGCTAGCTACATAATTTTAAAGTCCCTAAATCAGTTGCAATTTAGTGCTTATTAATCCTTCTTAGGATGTAATTCGGTGAAAGAACTGCTTTAAAAAAATTCTTTTCTGTATTATAGACGGATCTAACAACGCAGTCTGGGCTCCGTGCCAAAGGCTGGTATTTCACAGCAGCGACCGCCTTACAGATGAGCTGTGGGAAGCAGGAGGGAGACTCTCTTAGGGTGCCACTACTATGGAGACACAGCTGGGCTGAACAAGATTTGCTTCAAACGACAACAAGAGAGACAGAAAGTGTCTGGTTCGACCGCTGCCCAAGCAGGCAGTAACCAGAAGAGCTAGCAGCCAATCCGGCCATGCTGCACTGTTCGAAACCAGCTCTACATCCCAGCCAATCAGTGACATCACTGGTGAGAAACTCATTTACATCATGCAGTAATGAACTTTGTTTAACGTATCCTTTTTTCTTTTCTTTTTTTTTTTTTTTTTTTCCTCACAGAGATTAGGTCCTCCATTAATTATTCTGCCAGCATAATTTGAATCGCTATGCAAAACGGTGGCTACATTTTTCCTGATTTTTTTTAACTGTGTGCTGTCTCTGCAGGTAACCATGGGCATTGTTCCATTTTTTTTCTGTTGGCCCCATAAAACCTTTTAAAGAGTCTTTTATTGTTAATATTGTGCATATATTTTACCTTCATGTATGTTTGTCTCCTTGTAGTCCTTACCTAATGTGGTACTGCTTCCTCCATTTCTAGTCTGAGATTACCTTTAACCATCTTGGAAGGTAAAACGGGTGTTGCTGCAGCATCGAGTTTGCATCTTTAGCTGCCATCACAGTCTAAGTACCTATTCTAATGCTTCAGAATTCATTTCGCTGTGGCCGTTTTACATATCTGGCTTTCTCTAAAGGTTCTTACATGCATCTGTTACAACTGAGTGAAGTTCAGTACTGTTATATTTCATTCTTCACCACTTTCAGCCAAGATGTCATTTTATTAATGAATAGAACTGAGATCATTTCTGAACAAATTTCACCCCCTTCCTTCCACCTCAACACAATGCACCTGATTTGCATCCATTTACCAGAATAACTGAATACAAGAGCGAGTATGAAAGGAAGTCAAGAGAGAGCTTGCATACTGCTTCAGGGTATGTTGCAGAAAAGCGAAATATAGAATTTTTGTTTAGCTATTTCTCTTTATACTTAGGATGTGCTTAATCTGCACAGAAAAGATTAGATCTTAGCTTGAAAAACTATTCTCTAGCCAGCTTTTCATATTAGGGAATAGGCTTGTTTTTTTATAATAAACATGCAGATTTTTTTGAGATGTGTTCAATTATAAATGGAAAACATTTGGGCAAGCCAACATTGTGTTGAACATTTGGATTTAGTTCTTTGTGGGTAAAGTAATTTGTTGTGCGAACAATTTAGAAACAGCCCAGAATACTGTGGAATGCAGAGATTTCAGACCGCATAATCTAATGAGGCAAGTTTTTGTTCTACAGTATTCTAATAGCTGAAACAGCATCAGATATGAGACAAATTCAATATTGTGTTATTAAATTAAAGCTATATCTATTGCTAGTGGGCTTCGAGAGGTCAACAGTCCCTGGTAAAACAAAATTTTATTTAAAGGAGTATTCTTAGATAGAATTTTTGTTACAACGTGCTAACTTCTCTGACCACACACACGATAATGTACAATTTGTTTATGGAGCTTCAGTTATATATCGATCCTTGTAGTCACTTTGAAAATACAGAGGATTTAAACACTAAACTATGGCTCTTTCAATGCATGATGCATTCCATCATCCCATCATCAGTATTCTGTGTGCGGCTGTCCTGATTCAGCCACTAGCTCCCCTGCTGCAGATCCTGTAATTTGAATCATGCGTAATAATATATTATCCTACTGGGGGCCTTCTTTCAGTAGGAGAGTGGTTTTATACCTTCTGCTATAAGAGAACTGTTGGCTCCTTGCCATCTCGTAGCCATTATTCACAGAGGCAATCAAGATAGTCTTCCTTAAGGAATAACATCTGCACAACTGCATGTGCCAGAAATATGCAGCCTCCCCCACGTTATAAATTTGGTTTTCTTGGAAGCAGGAATATTTGAGAATACTGGAGCATAAAAAGTGGACATTTACAGGAATTCATCAAAAGTGTATTGGATGTACCATGTGCTGAAATCTAGGCAGTGAGGACATTTGGAGTGGCTAACAGGGGCAGAAGGGAAGAAAATACAAGCTGCTGGTTGTTCTGTGACTCCTGCTAAACTTTTTCAAACTCAGGTTATTGACTTAGCTGATGATTTTTAATATATTAAAAATGTGACATTTTCCTTGCTGACAAGGTGATTTTCTAGCTAATATGCTGATGGTATGTTGTCAGTTGTAACTGGAGCTGCATTTCCTAATATGGGAATCTAGCATTATTTAATGCATTCAACAGGATATGTTATCAGTTAGTAGTAAATGAAAAACAGGTACAAAAATGGGCTAAGGTTGTCAAAAATATGGAAACTTCACAATGAAGTAACAAGTCTTAGAATTGCAGAATGAGACAGTGTTCTCAAAATACAACTTTATGAACTGTTTCTGTTCAGAGCTAAAAGCTCTGTAGGGCAGCAGAATGCTAGTGAAAGCAGCTGCCTGGGGGCAGGGAAAGATAAACCCCAGATCTGTGCAACTTTATCATCTATAGTATTCACTGCTGCCACATGCAGTATATCTACCAACATCGTGGCTATTTTCTTTTCATTCCTTCACAGACATATCTTCCCTAAGTCCCTTCCCCCTTGTCCTCCCCTCCTCCTCCCCCTCCCCCCCAAGATCTTACTTTTTACAAATATTCTTTCTGTGTAAGCATATAGAAAAGTGGAATATTTTCTTCTTTACAAGTGGTTTTAACTTTCCTGTTATATTTAACTTTACTGCAACATCAGAGTCATTATTTTAATTTTGGGGAAAAGAGGGGAAGTATTGGAGAGAAATAGAGGAAAAGTCTAATTTAGTGTGTTTATCTCATCCAGGAGCTTACATATTCCCCATTGAAGAACAATAATACAGCTGCAGTAGCTAATCCTACACAAACCGTGTTTACTACAGTGCTACTGAGATGCATAGAAATGTGGAGGAGTCTTCTTGTTGTCATCACCTCCTATTTTTCCATCTAGAAGAAAGAAATAAGATTGATAACCTGGCTAAAAATCAAAAGTGCTCTTATTTTGGAACAGACATTCTTCTGAGACTAGGGGAATTATGGTAAAATAGGGCTGTTCTAGTGACTGACACTTAAAGAATCTTCTTAGAGGGAAGGACACAACCTCAGTACCTGAATAATCAGCCCCATTCAAAATACTGTATAAAAAAGATTGGTATTAAAAGAAATAAGGCAACTCCAGTAATGTGGTCTAGGAATCAGCTGAAGTTTATAGAAATATATTGGTTGTTGCTGCTTACTCCCTGACTCATACTAAGCTAGTAATGATGAAGAATGCTTCAAAGACCATTGATGCTTCATTGAAGAACATGCTCCATATAGTCGAGTTTTCAATACTAGGGATCAACAGGAAGAACAATGCAAAAGAAGATAAAGATTTGATGGATCACAGGGAGACCATCTTTATGATAGCTGAACTCTCCTTTGAAATGAACAAGAAGAGTAAGTAGAGCATGGCATTTGCCATAGTTCATCCTTTTTAAAAGAAGAGGTGTATCATTCTGGAGGATAAGCCAGCAAATGCAATTTCCAGCTACTGGAAATTGCAATGAGTTTCTTTTCTACTTCTGTGAACAAGTGCATTGTGCTTCTGTTCTTCTTCTGTGCTAGCATTTTTGCTGTCTGAAGAAAGTCCTAACAAAAAGTCTGTTTAACATAAGTCTTCTGAACAAAGGCCTATTATTTAAATCTCTGATATTTCCATGAAGGACACCTATATGAAGAGAATATAGACAGTGAAGTTTGTTTTCTGCTCTTACATAGTCTATAAAAATCCTATTTCTGCAGCTCAAGTTGTACCGTTTTTAATGAAAACAGTGAGGTCAGATGGCAGAGGTGACTGCTCTATGAGTTACTGCGTTTAAACTTTTATCCATATATGATTTCTTCATAGTTTACGATAATGTTCCTGCTTCCTGAAATAGTCAATTTTTAAAGAAATTTAATCAGTTCTTGGAATTAAAGGTGACAATACTGGGAAAACACACTAAGAAGCCAATAACTTTTAGTTCTTTCAAAAAGAAAAGGAATGACTATGGGAAACCTGTAACTGTTTCTTTTTAATTTATGATCTTTAAGCTGCTACCCCTTACAAGGCCTGTATATCCTCTCTTTTTGCAGCATACTAAATTGAATTGTTTTTAATACTAATGTATATTAGTATATTAATATGTAGATTAGAATACCATGCGTATGTTATCTCGAGGCAGCGGATACTGAGCTATTAAATACATTAACTTTTACAGTCAACAGTGTAATGGTAGAAAGCTAAGGAGAAATATCTACCTTGCTGGGTTATGTCTAAAAACCTAGAATAGTACATACATATGTTTTACTTAGGCAGGTAAATTTTGCATGTGGTTTATGTTTATTACTCTGGTTTTAGCCAGTACGAAGATACATGCTTGTTTAAAACTGTGGAGGAAAGAGCTTATGTAGGAGATTCTTTAGTACTGAATCAAAATACAATCTTGGGTAAACGAGGTCAGTCACTATTTTACCAGGACATTTTCACTTCCCTCACTTGAAATTAGGCTGTGGGAAATGGAGTGCGATGGCTATTCTCAGCATGAGAAAAAGCCCAGAAGGGACTGAAAACTGTTTCCTAGAAGTAAGTGTAAAGAGGATGGTGAATAATAGATAAAGGAGTCAAAGTCAGTCCTATAATGACTTAAGGGTGATACTGGAAAAGGGGCTCTTTCTTGCCTAAATGCTTAATTTTGCTGGTGGCTAATGGCAGGGCGGTTAGGCAAAGCATATTGGGATACATCACCCTGAAGGCCATCAGGCAGGGGCCTTGAAGAGCGAGGAGTTAAACTGTTGACTTCTGTAGCTGTATTTTCATTTCTTCATGTCGTTTTCTTTTTTCATGTCAGATGTCAATTGCTCTTGGTGTATATTTTGGAATACAGACACATTTTAATAATGAATTTATATTTTTTCATTTTATTCCTACATTTAAATGAAAAGATAAAATATCTTGCTTTTAGAAAACCCTTAACCCTATAAATTTAAGCCAACTGTTTTCTCAGAGAGAAACTGAGCCCTATGCTAGCATTCAGCAATAATAAATCTAGGTTCTAATACTTTGTTATGAAAGCTATCACTCAATGTTTTTTTGGGAAGTGACTTTAGGAGGACTAAAGAAGTCATACACTGGATTGAAAATTTTAAGAGTACAGTGATTTGTATCTGCTTATGATTGTGACCTCATATAGTTCGTGAAGAAATTAAAGCTATCTCTGAAGGTGATGAAAGGGCAAATTTAGAGAAACATCTTTCCCAAATCCTTAGAAGGTTAGAAACCTGTATTTGGGGGCAGGGGGGGATTTATTTAAACAAGAAAAGTTTGAAAAGGTGTAGTAATACACATATTTTTTTTTAAGAAAAAAGATAATTAAATGATATACCTAAAATTTCAGGGAGTGTATAACTATAAAAATGGGATAGAAGTAAACCAGGAGTAGCGTACAAAGAATAGCACAGTTCTGAGTAGGTATCAGATGTAGCATGAACCAAGGTACTTTGGTAGTAGAAGCCCACTTGTTTTGTTAACAGAGGATGAGCTAATTTACCCTTGCAGCCAGCCTAATCAGGTGAAGTAGATCCCTATTGTAGTTGAGATTAATTTGGTTTCTCCTAATGGTCCTACATTGTGCAATATATATCCAAAGTGGCTAAATGGATCACAAAATTCATATGAGCCAAAATTATCTTGAAAATTATGAGCCAGACCTTCTAGTCTAGCATCAAAGTGATTGGAACCATAGCATCAAACTAGCATCAAAGTGATTGGAACAGGAAGGAACTTTCTTCAAGAAAATCCATATTTCATAAATACTTTATAAAACATGCACAGAATTCCCATACTGGCTGGCATCTTCCTTCATCTGGTGGAGTACGCCTTCCATGCAGAGTTGTTCTTGTAAAAAGAGAAATGGAGGGCTTTAACTTGCAGAGCAGAAAGCTTGAAATTGAGTCACTGGGGAACAGCCTTAATACAAGAGGCTACCAGTGTAATGGCATTGGTTTTAAAGTCTCTTACTAAACACATCAGAAGATGTTTTTTATACTGATTGAATCCTTGCTGATGGGTGTTTTCATTCCTGGAAATAAGTTTAGTAAGTATGGAGGGATGTGGAAAATGCACCAAACACAACCTGCTCAATATATGACAAAGTGTAATCATGTCTTGTCAGCTGCGAAGAGAAATGGGCATATTTTTGTCTCATTATTTGGCTGTTGGTCATTTGGAGGACTGTGAAGGGGCAGGAAACTGGGCTGAGGCAGGAACATGAGGATGGCTGATCTCTGATACGGGGTTGGTACCGAGGAAGGAAGGCTTGCCTGCCTCTGTTATTGGTTAGCTGCCTCATCCTTAGGAATTGACTTTGCTTGGACACTAAGAAATCTAGGGGATTATTCTTTCATATTCATAATAAAAGAGATGCAGATTTAGGGGCTGTCTGTGTAGTGCTAGGCACCTCTTACTACTTTTCCTCAAAGGCTTTGAACAGAGGCCAGATGGCAATGAGGAACATATTTAAAACATTTTGGACTTGTGAGGAAAGGTGGTATACTATGATATGAGGAGAAACCTATAAGGTCTGTCCTGAAAAAAATAACAACGGCAACTCTGAAGGTCTTTGAAGGCTATTTTAGTGCATCTCATGTCGTATGCAGAATGTTTTGCAGCTTGTAGAATAGTTGGGAAGTAAAACTATGCCAGTTCTCCAAATAAAATTACAGTTTCTGTAAAATCTGAGCTGGCTTTGGAAAGCGTTTGTTACTGTGAGCTTTCAACCTTACAACTTGGAAGGAATGGAAAAATAATATTTCACTGCAGGTCCAGTTAGCTCAAAAAATTCACTTAATGGAAAATTAGTTTTTGAACTAGTCTGCTAAAATGCAAGGTGCTGCATACAGTTTTGTCATGTTGTCTTATCAGAATAGTAGTGGGGCTTCTGTTCTCTTGGGTGGTCCATGCTCAGAAAAAACAACAGGGGATACCTTCAAGCACATACACAAAACAGTGCTATGGAACTCTTCACTGTGGGACACCAAAAAAAAAAAAAAAATAAATAAGAGCCTTTGTTCGAAGTGTGTTCAGATTCAGGGATGAAAAATCCATGAAGGACTGTTAAACATTGACATTATCTCTAACTCAGGAGATTCTTGAGATGTTACTTACTAAGGCTGGGAAACTATAACAGGAAAGTATCTCTATGTATTTGTGTGTTATTACTCTTTTCTCTTAGATGTCTGCTGTCAGAGATAGGATACTGGACTTTCTGATCTGATATAGTACATGTATTACTAGGTTCCCTGAGGCACTAAGTGTGGTATCATTCAAATCTTCCTCAGTGCTGCGTACAGGAATCAATTGATTTTAGCTATAATAAACAAAATATAGTTGAGCAGATGCTGTATGCACAAAAATGAAAACAGCAAGCTACTAAATTGTTCCTTCTAGGAACAATTTCCTTTTTAGGTATTACATTGTGATAATAAAACATAGGGGAATTTTGGTGGTGCATGAAATAAAGCCTTCTGAAACACTACAGTCAATCGAAATGAGATACTTTAGTTTTTGGAATGTTCAGAGGTGTATTTATTAGCAAGGTTGAAATATTTCTGAATTTTGAAATTCTTTTGGAATGTCCCATTCAATATAACATTTTGAAGTTGCTAAACTTTGACCATCTTGGTGATGAAAAAATCTGAAGTGTTGAAACATCTTGCTGCAGGAAATTGTCATATTTCGATGATTTCCAGCAAGCTGCTGTATTAGGCTGTAAGGCACTATTTCCCTTTTCTATGCACTGAAGGATGCTGTCCTAACCTGAAAACTGCCCATGAAATACCTCTGAAACAATCATTGTGTATATGAAATAGCTTCTTCTTAGATTCCCATTGATTTCATGAAATGAAACAAAATGAACACTGTATGAACAAAATTTATGTTCAATGGATGTTTCATACTGAATACTTCACTTAGTCTGTTAGTAACATGGCTGTCTTATAATAGTCAGTTACAATGGTTTCGGTCTCTAAGTTATTAAGATGTAGTAAATAGAAATTCATGCAACATCTTGACAATATTGACAGATTTACTGCCCTTGCAAAATAGGCTAAGTGCATAAAAATGTATATATTTTTAGTGAAAGCACTGATCGCTAAACCAGCTGCTTTAATTGATCTACAAAACTGAAATCATTCCCTTTGTTTTCTTGTCCTGCAAAACACGGACATAGAATTAAAGTTATGATAAGGATGATTATGATGCTGAAAATAAATATTTACATTGTAAATGGCACCCAAGCTGAAAACAAGACTATAAGGATTTGACAATCTGGTGGTGTTTTGTAACAAAATGTATTTCCATTTGAGTCATTGAACAGCAATAAAGTGTTAAGTGTTGTTTCCACATTTTTTAGAAAGTTGCAATGATTATAAAGACATGGAAAATGCTAGGTTTTAGTGCTTCTGTGGAAATAATTTTAAATAGTCAACATACTGTTATTGTAAAAATTATAATAAATGCATTTGTGAATAGAATGAGAGCTCTTTTTGAAAACATTGAGTGGTTTTGTTTTCAATCCAAGTTTATGAACCAGTCTGGGAGCCAACGTCAACATGATTGTTGATGTGTATGCAAAACATTATGTTGATATAGTTACATAATTGTAGTATACATATTCATTTTCTGCCATGTATTTGGAACAATATGTGTGTATTTTCAAAAAGTTTTGGCTTAGCTGACTAAGTAACGACCTCCCCGCACTTGCATTTTCTATGCCATTTTGATAGGAGTCTGAAAGAGTCTGTGTTTTTATTGCACTACCAGTGATATGGACCCACAGGAACAAATAGGTGGCTATTATAATCATCCATTCCCTCTTGGGCTGTGTAGATGTGAGTTATTCAAGGCACAACTTGCATTACTGTGATGTGTGCTTGTACAGGGCCCAGTACAGGGAGGCTAGCGCAACATCCAGGGGTTCACACTGTGCAAGTCTGAACCATGGCATCAAAAAAAATGGGCATGGTTGGGGAAGAAATAAACAGAAAAAAGGGATATTTTCAAAAATCTGCCTGCTTTCCTTCGTGCTTCTGACAGATGATCTTTTAGAAACGTACCTGTGATAGGATGTGTGGGCACAGCCTGAAATGTCAGCTCCAAAAGGTCTGAGCGGTCATGTATGGTCTGATACCTGCCCCTTGGATGAGGTCAGAGGTCTACGGCTACCCATGAGCAAGTGTTGGAGTGGGCTGGATTGGTGAGACACCATGTCACTGGCCACTCTAGGTATGGGATAAAAATCTAATATTCCTTTTCTTCTTTAACTCACCTGCTCAGTCTCTCTGTTGATGAGCATTGTCCTTTTTACAACAGTGTTTATGGAAAACAGAAATGTATGTTCTTGGTAAAACGTATCTCTGAGAGAGATCTAGGCATAAATTTCATAACCTCATAACCAGTTGCCCCATATTCCTCTCATAAGCAGTAGCTATATTATTTGTTTTCTCTCATTTCAAAGTTCCCATTAGCTGTATCACATTTCAGTGATCTGGGTTGCATTGAATTTTTCCAAAGACTTCTTCATAACTTTCAACTCCTCTCACTTCCTACCAATGCAGTTGTTATTTAAAACTTAATATTCATGATACCAATCAGAGTAGTTTTCACAAAAAAAAAAAAAAGGAAAAAGAAACAAGAAAGCAATGCAGTGTAGCCTGCATCAGAATAGCATCTAGTAGTCCTATTATTTATTGTTGCTGCAAACTCTATCAGCTTCAATACAGAATACAGACATGCCTACTTTATTTCCTTATAATGTTGACACTGTCATGTTGTTCAAAAATAGCATCATAAAAGAGCATGTACATTCTTCTAATGTTAATAAAATATAAATTATTACCATGTTTAGATCATATGTAATCAAAGTTGGTATCTCCCACTTGTCTCTGTAAGTGGTGTTACTTTGCTCTATTGAGGAGTTTTTCTAGAGTTAGTCACACATTGCCTAAGTGCAAACATGCAAATCCAGGACATTTAGCCTTGACTCTGAGTGCTGGAGGATACAGACTCAGCTGTTATGAGAGATCTGCCAGTTGATCTGGGCTCTTGTATAGTGTTTTCTAATGTGTCAGTAGGGTGTACTCTAAGAAGATATAAATAAGCATCAAAATACTTTGAGAAATACACTCAGTGACAAATATACAAATGCATCCTCTACCACATTTGGGAAATATAGATAGGTAGGAGGGAATAGAAAATGTGAAGGTGCTTTCTAAGGAATTAGCTGTTGATCTCGTGTATTTATGGGTTCTTTTCCAAGTTTTGTTTATAGCTAGTGAATTAGACAGTTTGCTGTCCCTCTGTTCTGAACTCAGCATATTTTAAACTTTGATGGCAAAAAAAAATAATAATATATTTCACACTGTACTTAAAACAGTTCAGCCCTTTGGTTCTGTCCTCCCTATTTTACCTGGTGGAAAATTTCAGCAAAGTCTCTAAGCATGTTTTCACTTTGATCATACCTTTTCCATCCAATTCAAGGGAATTAGATGCGTTCTCAAGGGACCTAAAGTTACTCTTCTTCAGATTGGCTTGGCTGAGGTTATTCACTTGGTGCAAAAATGGAGCACCAGGCAGGAAATACAGGAGTGCCTTTTCCACTAGGATAATTCTTGAAATCAGAGCTGTATATTCATGCAGAATCACAAGACTAACTGCAGCTGGTAAGCAACAGGAAGCAAGTCATTTCAGAGAGAGGTTCATTTGCTATTGACAGAAAACCTATGAACTGCTCACTGAGTAGGAAACATTTTATTTAAAAAGTGGCCTGCAAGGAAATATCTGAAAGAAAGAAGAGTTTATGTCACACATCAGTTCAAAAAGGGTTGGAGGTTTTTTCAGCTATTTGACTTCGTTGTTGGAAGCATTAGCAAGCCCTTCTAATATGTAAACAAACCTTAGATATTTTCTCCAGAATGTGTGTTAACTTCTGTTGAGCTATTTCTATATGTTAAACCCGCAAGGATTCATACTCTTGTTTTCTTTACTGAAATGCGCTTCCAGCTTCTATAGCTCGTCCATTAGTTGACATATTCCTTGGTGCACAGATAATGTTTATTCTTCACAACTTATCCATGCTGTGCAGTTTAAGTTATTGTTTGTCCCGTGTATTTTTGCCAGATGCTAGAAATCCTGATAACATCATATGTCTAGAATCTCTGAAAAATAATGAATGAAAATGCAGTTCTTGTGGCATGCTTTCCCATTGTATGTAGATAAAATATACAATTTAGAGGACTTAAAAGACTTCGATTTGCTGCACAGAATACACTTGCATGATAAAGGACAAGCTTTGTGTTCTCATTTATTGAAAGAGATAACACAGATTTGGTATTCATTAATATCCATTCCATATCCTACTTCTCTGAATTATGAGCCAGTTGATCTGCATGCTTTCTGTACAATTTTGGGATCTTGGAGAATGAAACATTCTTTAGAGGAATTGCCTCAGTCTTGTTTTAAACCCTCTCCTTGACAGCCCTTGGCTTCTCATTGGTGTTTGAAAAAGTTGTTCCATTTGTGTGATAGAGTCAAATGTATTCAGTGACCATTTATTATACCAATGTGTGACAGACATCTGTTAGAAAGAAGAAGCCAATGCATCTTGCTAAATTAGCTATTGAATTTGCCTGGCCCAATCAGACAAGAGGTTTCAGTATCACTTGTGAGCCTGCTGGGAAGTGCTATTTAAAAAAAAAAATAAAAAAATCTCATTTTCTCAGCACATACATGGCTATACATTATCTTTATAGCAGAACCTAAATGCATTAATGACTTTCACAGATGAGTTTAGTTCTCCAATGTTATTAGAAAATATAATGCACTTCAGTGGCTGTTCCCTGGTGGGTTTTCCTGCTCAGAGATGGGTTTTGGAGATACCATCAGGTATTGCTACCTTCTCTCACAGGAAGATTGCTATTTTTGCTTGTGCTTACTGTTTGTCTTGTCTGTTCTCTTTATTCATTTTGTGTGTTCTAGTGAATTTACTGTTATGGATAGTCAGTGAATAAGATTAAACCGTTAACAGTGTTACAACTGTGTCTCCATGTAGATTTTTGTTGCTCGTATAGATAATTATTGTGTGTAGCTCTTACATTAAAAGTATTGTGGAGGGATACTGGAAATAATATTTTTTTCTGTGTGTTTGTTTATCAATATTAATGTTTTCTAATAACAGTTAATAGAATTACAAGTGATTCAGGAGCTGACATTGAAGAGAAAATTTGCTAGAAGTAGTGATTCTGTTGGACAATATTGGACAAGAATGTGTTGTTAGACAGATCACGGTCCATAGTTCTGTGGTTTTTTGTTGTTGTTGTTGTTTTGTGTTTTTTTTTTTAATATTTTATTTACATCTTTTTTTGAGGGAACATAGACTAGGGAAGCAGTTTAAACTTGACTTGTGAGGGGAAAGAAGGCGCAAATGGGTAATCAGTGAAAACCTGCACTGATATGGTACAAAAACCTATGCAACAAACTCATATTTGGCATGAATGCTTTATATTGCTTTATATGACACTCAGAACTTCTTAGCTTTTATTTTCTGATTTGCTCAGCTGTACACTACACTGTCTTGAATTATTTTCTGTGAACACTGTCCTTGGAACCTTTCACACCAGTATCTTCCTGGGATGTGTCGGCCTTGAAAGACTCTTAGAAAATTTCAGAAGCATCTGAGAATCTTCCAGCCTGAGGGAAAATGCTGTATTTATAGACAGCTTATTGAAAAAATCAGAAATATGCACTATGAAGAACCACAGGAATTGGTTGAAACAATACTAGGAGAAAAAAAATGCCTATGTGTGACTTGCTCTGCTTTTCCCTTCCAAAAAGAAAAAAAGAAAAAGAAAAAGAAAAAAAAATCTTGGCCCTAATTAAAATCTTTAGGCAGTTTTACAGTTATTAGACCGCAAGGTATTTTTTTATTATTTTTTATTTATTTTTTTCCCTAGAGATAAATTTTAATATGGTCAAAATGTTCCTTATTTCAATTTTTCTATTTTCAGCCAGAAATGGAGTCTGAGTATTTTGTCCAGTTTTATTCTATGGAGATTAAAATGGGAATAAAATTCTAGCACATACTAGATTTCTTTTATTATTATTATTATTATTTTGCAACGTGATGATATTAGCACGTTTACTGTTTCATAATAACTTGTCTTTATGACTAGTATGAGCTGGGGCAGAAAGTGATCTACTCTCTTGACCAGGGTAGAAAGTTTTCTTCTTAAAGTACTGTGCAGTACTTTAGACGAAGCACAACTAATTATAATAGGTAACTGAACACAGGGAGAATGGAAAAAGTGGCTGAACCTACATAAGTCTTTGTGTAGTCAGTCATACCCAGTATGTGTATGGCTGCGTGTCAACACATCTTTAGGGGGGTTGTTTTTAAGATTATATGCCTTTAGCAAGACGGACCAAGGGGTAACAGAACCCATGTACATGAAGCACTTTCCGTTACAAAGACATATAGCAAAGCACTGCAACAAAAGAAAGTTGGACTCCAAGGTCTCTTTGACACGTCACAGACTTATGGATTAAAATGAAGGATTGCTCTATGTGGAAGCAGTGTCATTTTTATGTAAGATCTTTGACTTCTGGCTTCCTTGTTCTTCCCATTCTACTGTTGGAGTGGCCTGGGAAAACACGGCGTTCACGCTTACATTGAATCCCTTTTGGAAAGCTCAACATAACTATAAAGCTGCTTTTGACTAGTGAAAACAAACTGTGTTTCTCATAGAAGAGAGTGAAGCTCACAGATGAGAATGAAGGTCAAAAGGTAAATTCAACTTCCTGCAGCAAATGTTTTTTGATCTGATTGCTGTGCAGGAGATGAGCACAGCTTTCCCTTCCAGAGCATGTCAAAGCAATAGATGTCACCTAGCTAAAAATGTCCATAAACCCTTCACTAATATACTTTTACTTTATAACTTTTTTGTTTTGTTTTGTTTTATTTGGATTTGAAAATTTCTGTGAATTGATCACTTCCATATTCTATGGCAAAAAGGGAGCAGGGGTATGAACAGTGAAATAAAGAAACATGCTTTGACAGGAAAGCTATTACTTCTATTACACAGAAAATAGGTTTGGAAAGAGACAAAAAGAATGATATCCACCAGAAATCAGAATTACTAGCAAACAAATAGTGTCGGGGTGGAAGCAGTAAAATTTCTCATTTATATTGGTTGCAAGTTGTTTCTATTGATTTAATTGTAGGCTCTACTAATGCATCCTGAAGATGTTATTTTCACTACAGTCTCTGGCCTGAATTAAAGTATGGAGTAACTGATTGTTACCTTGAAGTTGTTCTTCTGGACTCTGTTAATGGTTTGTTAAAACCTTCTTTAGTATGCCAAACTTTGCAAGAACTCAAGTGAGAGGCAGTTTCTTGTTATGGGATTTTGGCATCTGTTCTTCATACTCAGGAGTAAAACGTGCTGAGACCACAAAAAGAAGCTGGCAAACACATTAGGTAAATGGGAGGGAGACACGTTTTTCTCATATACAGAACATCCCTCATTTCCCCTGTGCAAGGCATGCAAACATTACTGGCAGTAAAAGCACCCATGGACTCTATGTTTCTTGGGGCACAGAATGACCTTCTTATGGTGGTTCCTCCATCCATGTCAGCTAATACCATCTAGGAAGCAAAGGTGGGAACTTTGGGCTGCCTGTACTATTACTATATTGGTGGAGAATACTCATACTTGAGACTATTAGATTGAAACTAGTAGTTATTCCTAAAGGGTGATTTGAGGGAGTCTTTGTTCTGTTCTTCAACAAAAACAAACAGAGAGAGAGAAAAGGAAGGGAAGAGATGGGGAGATAAATGGGTGGCTTTAGACCAAAAATGCTATTACTTTATTCTTCTTACTCAAGATATGTGACTGCAAAAGTACTATTTATTTTCAAAACTGAGAATCACAAAGTGAATCCACCCTCCACCACTTTTTTTTTTTTTTTTATGAATCCAGCTTCTACAGCCTTTAATGACATTGTGGCTTTCCTGGCTGGATCCAGAGTTGTTTTTAATTACTGATTTCACTATTATTTGCTTGAAGTAAAAATTTTTTTTAGTATTTATCAGTGAAAGGATGCATGAAGAGATCATAGCAGAATTAAGCAATTAAACTCAATTCAGTCTCAATTAAATGAAACAATGCACATATTGTCACTAAAACTATTTCTTTTCTCCTCTTTAATTTGCTGTACATAGCTATTTGCAATAAAAGACAATAAAAAAACCTCCAACTTATATTATCAAGCTTTGTAAGTTAGGGTTTACTCCATCACTTCATCTTACTTTGAGCAGTGCATTTACATGCAAGTAATTCTACTTTTGCAGTAATTGGGATTACTTATATGGCAAGAGAGTACTCAGGGAATAAGGATGTTAGACTCCAGACCTGAACAATGAGATGAGGTGCTTTGAAAATGTTTAAGTAGGTGGGTAGGATAGCAAAGATTTTACAGATGTATCATGGAGAAGTTAAAGCACTCATTATTTGAAAAGTAAAAGATGAGTGCCTTCTGCTTAGAAAGGCAATGCAATACACGTTCTTGAGCACTTCCAGCACTGGTTTTGCTCTGTTTGTTCTGAAGTGGGAATCCAGCTGATGATCACTAAAATCAAATAAGCTGTCCTTTTCACATTCATAGCATATTGAATACATTATGGAAAAATTGTTATGACAGTTGTAGTCATCTGTTACATTTTTGGAAAACGGAACATCTCATTCTTCTGTCCTTTTTCATGTGTGCCCATAGGCAGACATGTCATCTCATTTACTTGAACCACTTCATACTCCTGTCATCCACTCACGTTTAACTGGGTGCCTGAAAACTTTCACTGCTAATGGTGGCTATTTAGAAATATGATGGTATGATAATTAGAGTTGTGCAGGTAATGTTTCCTTTGAAATCTAAAATAAGTTTCATTAAATTTTATCAAAGTCTTGTGCCACACTTACTATCTGTATAAGGCTTTAATTTCGGCTTTGTGAGAAGTAGCTTAGTGTTTTCACTTTGCTTTGGTTTCTTTCAGAACCTTTGGCACAATTATTGGCTGCTTGGATTTTCCATGGCACCATCTTTCTAAAAAACCACTGTAGTAGCTCTTGAAATATGTGCTGAAATTATTCTGTTTTATGACTTGGAACTTAATTTGTGGTGGAAACTGATAAAAGTGATGAAAATACAGGCCTTTATTGTTGAGATTTGATAGTCACGTAGAAATCACCCTCAGAGCTGTGGCAGTTTTAGCTCAATCTATGGGGGCAATGTTGATGTTTGTGCCAGGTTTCCTGGGGATTCATTATAGGAAAAGAAATCCAACGTTATATGCAAGTCTGGTGATAGAATGACTTAAACATGTGCTGGAAAGAACTATAACTGGTATGCCTGGAGGTATTCCCCTTGAGGTTCAGACTGCCCTACAGCTATCCCTGTTATTATATACTCCATTCCTCTCAGGATTCCTATTTTCTTCTTTGGATACAAAATCAAGTTAACTCATAGTCTTTCTGTTCCTGCATAATCATAAAATATTGCAAATTAAATGTTACAAGTGTGACTGGTCCTCAGAAAAGCACTGCATTTATGAAAAGCAGTTTTGACATGACTAGTTTAATTATATTTGCAAGTAGTATGCATTGGAAGAACTCACATCAAGTTTCTGACTTCATTTGAAGTGGCTCCTTCTATATTCTCTGGAAGAATGGGAGAGTAAGATGAGTTTAAAATTGCATTATTACAGCTCATAGTTTCTAGCAATCACTTTCTTTAAAGAAAGGGGCACGTTGTATGTTTTTCTTGAAAACTAAATGCAGGATTTAGCAACTGTACTGTTAACACTTCCAAAAAAGCTCTTTTTTTTTTTTTTTTTTTAAAGAAAGGTAAGCAAAAGAATGACCATATGCAATTTATTTTTTTTTTATGGCAAGGAGTGTGTGTGGTCCACTAAGAAAAAATAATACTCAAAATAATAAAACTTTTAATAGTCAAGTTGGGCCTAGTGAAGGTGCTGGCATATAGTAATCTTTCTATCTAACAGGGTATTAGTAAGAGAAATTAAAGCTATGATACTTCGACTTTTTTTAGTGTTGTTGAAGTGTTTGTGTGTAGGAATGTATGCAAACATCCCATGGTTCTGTAACAGCTGCATTTTGAATACCCAAACTTTTTTTGCTTGGCCACACCAAACAATCCTTATATTCTAAAACTTTCCTTAGGTTGCAATGAAACGCCCTCTTCCTTCTCTGACCAATTTTCAGCTCAGGAGCTACAAGCCTCTTACCTTCTTGTAGACCCTAGCGGCTTTGTTGCTCTATCTGGATAAACCAAGGTACCTCTACTTCATAACAACTTGAGTACTCCTTTTCTGGGCTTACCGGACAGTCTTAGTTTGAACTGCCACATGTGGCCGAACCCTAGCCTAGTGGGCATGCAAATTGTTCCAAACCCATCAATTTTTTTTTGCAAATACTGTAAGAAAAAGACTAAAGTAATAAATATATTTCCCCACCTTGTTTCTTGTAACTCCAGTGACAGCTGGACTTGATTATGGTATCTAGAGTTCTCCCTTTTTCTTAATTGGTATCTTCTGGAATGAGGATTTTGTCTTCTGTTCCTTCTGATTTCTTTTTAAGAAAAAGGAAATCATCACTAAACTTCACCTTATAACTTCTAGTCATTTTTTTGCTAGATGACCCTCTGATTGGTCTTATCAGACGATTAAAAAAGCCTATGTCATCTAATGTATTAATAGTTAACCCTCTTGTGCAACAAAAATTGGGAAGACATATTCCTCCTCTTCATATCCCAAAAGATATTCAATAAATTATTCAAAGAAGATTTTGTTCAAACAATATTCTCCAAGATTTAATGTTCCCTAGGTGCTAGCCTTGTCTCATTTATCCCATGGATAGAAATTTTCTATCGGTGTGATAGAAAGTTCACATAGACAACACAGAAGGCAAGTGTGTTTCATTCTAAAAGGAGTTTACAGTTGGACACAGATATATGGAAATGATGTAGACAGAAAAGTTAAGTGGTCATTAAGGAATCCTGTACAGATATGTTCATCAGCAGAATTGCAGTACAGAGAAACTCAAACATTTGAGTGAATTTTAATTCTGTTGCCTACTCAGTCTGTGTTCCTTTTGTGGCTCTTTTGGCTCTGCAGGTAATAATTAAATGATCTGTATACAATATACCAACCAAACTGTTTTGAAATAACAAATAATATATACTAAGTGGAGAGAACTAGACTGGAGTAGGACTGGCTGCCAATTAATGTTCACTGGCTTCTACTTCCAATTTTGAGGCATATAAATTGCAGTGAATTTGTGTGGCAGTTGAGTCCTTCTGAGCCGTTTATCTCAGCCATTTTCCTGGTTTGTCAATCACTTTCTTGATTTTGTCCCATCACTTTCACTTCATTTACTCAAGGGGAGGACTCCAACATTGCCCACCACTCAGAGTACTTCATACACTGATAGTAGAAAACATAACTACTAAACCTTTTCCGCAGTAGCAATCAATCTGCCCAGTATAACTCTTCTCCTAAAACAATTATCATGTTCATGCTACTTCTATCCAAACAAGAACTCAAATGGAGAAGGTAGCATTTAATAAAGTCAGAAAGCTCCCAACATAATAAATCTCTACAGATTATTTTTGTTGGTTTTTGATGAAATTGCACAGATTTCAAGAAACGACTTTTCTCACTAAGAGTGCCCATCGGAAAACTGAAGATCAACTATGTTGATCTGTTCTAGACAGTTAGATTTCATTGATAACATGTTTGTTGCTGTTCAGGTAACCTTTTGTAAACATCTGGCTTCAGATTTTATTTACTTACTTAGCAATTTCATTATGTTTCCGTTCTTTAGAGAAATAATAACTTTCCTGGCAGACCCAGAACTGAGGAAGCTTTAGTTTGAATACTGGCCATGAACTGTGCTAGCTCTACTGTCCTCTCCCTACACACTTTTTTCTCCTTTGCTTTCCTGTACTTTTTTTGCAGATCTTGGTCTTCAACAGTGTCTGTTCCAGTATTTCTAATTTGGAACTGCCAGCCACTCTGTTTTTGTTTCAATATTGCTTTCTGCTTCACTCAGTAGCTATACATGTGATCTTTCAAAATTAATGGATTGGAAAGGGTTTTCCACCAATGATTTATTTTCTAATTACAATGATCCTGAGATGTGCAAAGATTAAATTGCATTTTCAGATATTCCAGAAAGTTGCTAAAGAGACTGAAAAACATTGCTCAGCATTCTTTTTTAGGCACATTTCTCTATTTCAGTCTTCACCTGCTCACAGTGATAAGTTGCTTGGCTCTTTGTTCCTTATTAAGCGTAATGCCACTTCTAATTTCTAGTTCTAAAGACTAGAAATACAATTTAAACACTTTTGGAAGTAACTGCTCTTGCTTGTTCCTACTCTGGCATGATACAGAGTAACACATTTTTTGTATTCTTAACCCCACGAGTTTCTACCTAATCTTAAGAATCCTTACTGAATTCTATTATTTCAGAGTTCAGTAAGAATAGCAACACTGCCAGTTTTGACATTGCTACTGCAGTTGCCTTCTTTCTAGTTTCCCTTCTTATTTATTATCTATTTACTATTCAATATGAAGTTTTTCAAAGTTAGTGTGTTTCTTCTGGCTCTTGTGCCTATAAGTCACCTTGCAGTATGCCAAACAGTTTGCTTCAAGTTAAGGTACTCAGAAGCAGGAAGTTAAAGCAAAAAAAAATCTGTTCAGGTTTGGAATAAAAATTCAGATTTACTATAGATTTTTCTGTGAAAAAAAATCACCTTTAAATAAAGAGAATATTTTAGATATCTCTAAACTAAAATTATCCTAAGAGTATAGGATAGAGGGTATCAGCTTATTCAGGACTTCTAGGGATCTGGTGCCCTTCAGTCCTATTGGACTGGTTGTGGACTGGTTTCAGATATCTGTGGACTGCAGCTAAGCTGAGCAGTTTTGGCATTCTAGTGATGTGGTGAATATACTCCTGAAAGTACATGAGAAATTCCTGAGATCTGATGGCACAGAGTTAATTTACAGCATTTCTAGTTTATGTCCATATTAATAAATTAAATAGGATCATGTTATGATTTTAAGTTTTGGGCATGCAATTTTCCATGTTAATTGCTTGCATGCTCCCTGGCACAGTTTTGGCTTGTGGATTAACTTGTCTCAAGGAATATCATGGACCAAGTAATATGATATGTCAGTATGAACATCCATCCTATTTTTAGGAAACAGAATTAACTATACGGTTGTGAGCCTTGCCATTGTGTTGACATCAGGGCCAGAGGACAGATTTTGTTTTCCCATTAAGTCATAGTACAAAGTTTCCTTCGGTCTTACAAAATCTCTTGTATGGAGCTGACAAGCTTAGGCTGTCATAATAAAGGCTACAGTTGAATAATCTTCCAGACTTCTTGCTCCACAGTGCAGAGGCTCAAACCTCTGGAGCGGTTACTGAAGTGTGGCCTGTACAGAAGCCTTCCAGGAAGCCGTGGGAAACTACCTTGAGCTTCATCAGAAGTCTGATGCAATCGATATTTATTTATTTATTTATTTATTTATAAGATATTTTGCTTTCATAATTTGTTTTTCAAATGAATTTCTATTTCACTTTGCATTTCCAAACATCATCACTGATAATCTCATGGGAGTTGTGCTAGGAGTAAGATGTTAGTGAAGTCTTTGTGTTCTTTCGGATTTTTTTTTTTTCTTTTTTCAGTAGAGAGTGCCAGCAAGCAAAGCAACTTCATGGATGATGGTCATTTTCACGTTGTAGATCTGAGAGTACCAATCATCTTGCTTGAGCCATGGAAAGCCCATCTGATGGTAGAAAATAATTTATGCCATTTTGTAGACCAGATAAGATGAGTTAGAAGAGGGAACAGAACAAATTAGGCCTTGCCTAACATTGTGTAGGTAATCCCTAAACTAAACTATTAAAACCCAGTGCTGAATACCAGTTTATTTAGGGTAACCCAGTAGTCCTGTTATAACAAGTTAGTTATAGTCTAGTTATAGTCATTGTAACTGAACTGAAGATTTTTTCTGAAGTAGCAGAAGTCCTGTGTCAGTCCATTTTAACAAAAACCACACAAATTTTACAGGCAAATGTCTTCTGAAGTTGTGGGAAAAACATCCACCCTTCTTCTATAATCATCTCCTCTCTACGAGGAAAGGGTAAGAAATATCAGCATTTGTAATAAATAAATATATTATATTATAGAATATATTATATATTGCACATATATAACAATAATAATTTTAAAAAGAGAAAAGGAAAACCCCAAGCCCCCAAAACACAACATTGCAAACACCAAGGTTTAAAGTTAGTCACAGACAGCTTAAATAAATGACTCTCAGAGATGCCGACCACCCATCGCTCCTAAAAGTTTTTAATCAGTACTTTGACTCAGAAATGAAGTCATTTCCACCTGGTTTTTAAGTTTAAGCTGTCCAGTTTTAAATGCAGTCTGTGAAACTTTAATCAAGTTCCCAAATTTTGATATATGTTTCCACACTGTGACAAGAATCTACACCCAAAAGTTGATTATGTGCAGTAGCCTGCTAAAAAGTCTACTGTAAAATGCCTTCCACAAGACAGTGATACCATTAAAGCAAAGTTTAATGTTCCATAAACAGTGAAGATTAAACACAGCACTCATGTATGACTCTGCAATTGGAAATTAAGGTCCTTGGCACTGGAACTCTAACACATATGTAAGTAATGCTAAACCAAGTGCGTAAAGAAAATTTGCCTTTGTTTTTCTAAACATGGATGCCAGTTTAACCATGGTGAGTTTTATTCTTACAAATGCCTGTGTAAATCTAAAATTAGGATCTCCGATGAAGTCCACAACATTTAAACTGGTGTATTCAGGAGCAGAAAAGCACAGGAAATCTAATGTTTATGGTAGCTAACAGAATTGAACGGATTTTGGTTTTGTATGTCCAGACGAAGCTGCCAGAGGAAATAAGTTGGAAATTTTTTTATAAATGGATCTGCACTGATCTTCTTTATGTCAGAATGTGACCCATTGCATTTTTTCTTTGTTCAGCTTGCTCCCCCGTTACAGAAACTACCTTCTAACTCCTGTGGCTGTACTGAAGGTTCTTTAAGATAACTTTAGTTTTAGCTTTGCCCTGAAACAGACACCAAGTGTTCAAGTTCAGGTTCCACCTTTGGCAGAGCATGATCAGCATCAGAGCCCTAAAATTTGTTTCCATTTTGCAGTCTGCATTTGTGCAACACATATTAATTATACCTATAGGCGCAGTCCAAGCACACACTGTGATGACTTGTGTGTAGCTGCAGGGTCTGTGAGTTCAGCGGCATGTCCACATTAAATTTGCCCATGACCTCTCATCACACTTCTGCAATTCTGACGTTGACTTTTACAGAGCAGTTATCTGCATCTGATTTGGCCAGACTTCAATTGCGTAGTTTTCACTTTCTCGTGTTTTATTCTCCATAATTCCTTACAATGGACATCGCAGAAGTTATCCACAGATGCTGCCATGGGGTGTACATCTACAGTGTTTTGTACAAGAAATCACTCAATAAACAACCAGTGACCAGGTTTGGAAGGGTGAGAGTGGAGGGAGATATTTAGCTTAGTTTTGTAAAGTTCCAATAATAATAATAAACGACTTGCATATTTTGAAGGTAGCTGCCATTGATTTCTGCCATCTTCTCTTTCCTGTTACAGTTGCTCTGCTCCTACTTTTGTCTGTGAATCTTGTTTCAAGTCAGAAATAGTCTCTTACTGTATGGAACTCTCTCCTCTCACTTAGCCCTCTCACTTTGCTGTTTACCAGCAAGGGAGCATTCTGCTCTTCATTTTACCTTAGTGAATTTTGGATTCCTAGTGAATGTTTTCTGTCATTATTTTAAGTTTACAAATGCTTTTCTCTGAAACAAAGCAGATCTACTATAAAGCGGTCCAATTTCCATGCTCTATTTTGAAATTCGGAGTAAAAGCAGTATTTTGAGCTCTGTGTGGTAATATATGGCATGACATATCAACACTGGCTCTAAAATAATTTTAAAGGTAAATTGTATAGTAAATTAGAGATGGCTCCAAGCCCATTCACAGCCACCTTATGCACTTTTAGAGCTTATGAGTCTCCAGAGGAGGAAATAGATCCCCCAAATTAGCACAATTTGGTTTTCCAGATCAGCTTCTACTTGCACTCGCTTTATTTGAGCCTTAGCTTGTCTTCCTTGTCACTTCTGCTTTTTTAGAAATCTTCCTTCAGCTCATCCTTCTCAAGCTAAATTTAAAGCATCTCATCTGGGTAACCCTTCTCCAGAGCAGAATGTGTGCTTTGCAATTCAGATTTAGCAACTGGATGTCTGATTTATCCTTTTTTATTTTATTTTCATTTTTTTTATCCCCTTTAGGGGCCAGAAGATAGCTAATGTGCTGCAGAACATTCGGCCTTGACTATCTCACCCCTTAAAACAGTTTGTCTGGTTGACACTTAAGGACTTTCCTGTGTATCTGAAGGTCTCTGGATAATTCTGAAGAATTCATGCCCCTCCAGAAGAAGAGTGAGTAACAGTAAAATTACCTAAAATGTCATGGGGTTATTTTTCATTACAAATAAATAAAAAGATACATACTTGTTTACTTCAAATGAATTAACATCTGAAGGGACATGGTTTAGTGGTAAACTTGGCAGTGCTGGGTTAATGACTGGACTTGATGATCTTAGAGGTCTTTTCAAACCTAAATGATTCTATGAACATATTGCCTAAAAACTGAATTCTATTCCTGTTACAATTGCATGACTTGAACTAATAGGATTTTAAAGGACATTTTGGTTAGAGATTTGTGCTTGTTTCATCCAGTAAGGGTGAAAATGAGTCTAACAAAAGCAACTGAAAAAAAGCTGTTTTGTGACTTTAGAGAAAAATATAAAAGGGTCCATTGTGGCTGATGATAATTTTATCACAGTTGTATAGTGTAACACAGGCTGAAAGGAACCTCCTGAGGTCAGCTAGTCCAACCATCTGCCCAAAGCAGGGTAAATTTATTTATTTATTTTTTAACATAAAGTTCAGATAATCTCCAAATCATTCTATCAGAAATGATTTTAACAGATTCAAAAAGATTGCTGGTAATAGTCTAATAGTCTATAGGAGTTCAAAGTTAGAATAAAAATTTGCAAATGTGTTTATCCTCTTCAGTAAAAGAGGGATTTGAAACAGTTGTATATATTCATGTTAGAGGTTGGACTAGATGATCTTAGAGGTCTTTTCCAACCTAAATGATTTTATGATATTCAGGAGTTTCCTTGTGCTGGTTCTTTTATAGTTTTTGTTTTGTTTTGTTTTGTGTTTTTTTTTTTTTTTTTTGTACGTGTGTGTCCTTTACCTCTGATCACATGGAGACCTCAATTTAAATGAACACAATCCATTGTGTCAAGGTAGAATCCACCATTCAACTTCTGATAAGAGGTGCCATTAAGTAAAATAGATGTTCTCTGATCTAGTTTTATGTTTAAATGCTTTGTCTTCTGTTGAGAAGGGAATGATATTGCAGATACATCAAAATGCAGAACAGCCAGTGCTGGAGTTGTTGAGTAATGACGTTATCTATGTTGAGTAATGCTTTTATCTTCAGTAAGCTCATAACCACTAAGGAGGAACTATGGTTAAGCTAAGGCTTTTACAGAGATATCTGGGCCAGTGTAGTGAAATGGCTTTGCATATTGCTTAGAAAATTAAGGAGACGAGCATTTGATTTCAGTCCAGCAAAGCACTTAAGTCTTCCTGTGCTTATGTGCGGTAGTTGTTTCTCTCAGGAGAAAGTACACTGTGAGGGGTTTCTAACTTTTAGACAAGGTAGGTCTCAGTGCCACACTATACATGATACTCCTGTATGATTTTGAACTGGTTTCATGAGACTTAGAAGAGAAGCAGTGTGTCTTTACCCAGCAGTCTAAATAAGAGCTGACTTTCATAATTTTTTATTGTGTATGGAGTAAGTTAAGCCATTATACATTTGTTAGTAGATGGAGACTATCTCATCTCCTCTTTTTCTACAGCTATACTAGCTATACAAGGCTCTCTGAAATCACTTTTCACTGTAACCTGAACTTTTTCTCTCCCATCCTTGATTTCAGTGTGGTCTGCCAAAAACTATTATCTTTTTTTTTCAAGTGTTCACCTACTAGTTCACTCAAAAGGAAGATCAGTGTGCAATACCTCTTGAAACTTTAAAGATTTCATTAAGTTCTATTTACTTTTAGGTTTTGATTTTATGTATTTCTTTTCCAAAGGTTGGACAGGGCATCAAGGAAAAATGGAAAAGGACAGCAACATATGTACTCACATACGTCTATTGTTGCTCAAGGCTAGCAGTTCTTACTCAATTAAGTGCATTAAGACTTCTGGATCTGGTTCCTGAACTTTTGCATGGGCAGTCTTCTCAAGTGAAAGATAGTTGATTTCTCAGGTAAAACCAGTGGGGAGAAGTTGATTAAAAAAAAACAAAAACAAAACAAACTCATAGAATTCATCCAGTGGTACCAGCAGTTGTGAGATTTCGAAATATCCTTTCCTTTCAATAGGTGGCTTATTTTTAATTAAATTGGCAAGACTTCAATTATCTTAAGTAACTAAATACATTATGTATTCATTTAGACAGCCCATATTGAGGCTTAGTACCAGTTGCACTCATTTTGACAAATTTTAGGCAGAAAATTTCTCAGGGGAGTCCTGCTTTCTGTCATTTAAAAAGCTTTTATAATCACTTAGTCCAAAATGGTGATGTAGGCCGAAGTTTGAATCCCTGGCATATTGCTATAATGCTGCATTAGCTTAATCCTTCATTTTCTTGTCAATTAAGGACTTATCTTTATTCACAGATTCACTTATCTGTTATTCTTAGTGTATTTTAATGCTAGTAGTTAAAATCCCTTTGTTTATGGCAATAAGGCACCATTCAGTTTGTGAACTTTATAAAACCAACCTCTGCCAATTTTGCTGTTTGAGAATTGCTGTAAAGAAGTGTTCCCACAGTAATTACTTATTCCAGAGATGTTCACTAAAGAATGAAGTAAGGGGAAAGTGTATAAAACAATTGTACACCAGCTGAGGCGAGTTTTACCAAGCACCTTCCCAGCAACTGCAGGACATTAAGAAAAAAAAAATCTCCTTGCAAAACAGTACACAAAAATCTGTTTGTCTTTAATGCAGTTGCATATACTGACTTTACAAATATTGGAAATTACTTAAGGTATTCACATTTAAATTAGATCTGGCCAAAAGGTTGGGAAAAAGTGAGGGAGGAGAAGCAGGGGGGGTTGGCAATGGCTTTTCAACATGGGGCTCAGCTGCCCATCATTACTTGCTTTGAATGGTTTGGGTCATGGGTAGTGTCACTCATTTTAATACCCACTTAGTCACATTGAAGTAGGAACAGCAATGCTGAGATAAAGAAACATGTGATAAACAAAAACCCGTGCAAAATCTTTCCAGTTGGATATTGCTTACATCACTTTATTTTTTGTTGTTGTTTTTATTTTTGAAAATGTATTATAAGTGAAAGTGTGTGGTAGGAAAGCAGAGATTGTGCTCTTAATATTCAATATTGATTGTGGAAAGCAGCCATGGGTCTGTACTTTGAGCATTTTATTGTAGCAGTACTCACAGAACACACTCAGACCAGAGAACCATTGTGGAAAGCTTAGTGAAAACTTTAATGAAGCCAGGAGTTTACCCATAGCAACTGCCCTGATCACTTGAAGCATCACTTCTCAGAAAAAAATAGCAACTCTGGAAGCTTCTATTTTTATGCTACCTTAGAACACTCAACTAACAAAAAGTATAAAACAACTTTATACTTAAAAATTTCAGTAAATTCTGCCTTGGAGGCCCTTAGTGGAAATATGTGACTGTTAGTGTAACACGGAAAAGACAGAAAGAAAAGAAAACAAGTGTGTAACTTTTTATTCACATTTAAATTTTTGGTATTAGTAACCTAAGAGTTAGATGTGTTCTGCTTTCAGCCTTCAAGGACCATACTTCTTCATGGGCATCAAGGCAGTTATTGGTATACTGGAGAAGAGTTTGTTATGAACATTTATTTTGCTTTCTTGGAAAAGAGATATGGCCTGTTTTTCAGCTGGCAGAACTGTCAGAAGCTTAACAGTATTTTCAGATATCTCTACCTGAATGGACTAACTGTAGCTCATCAGGACCTTGCACAGCAGTCTCATTTTGTATGCTAGGTAGGCTTTCCCTTCTGAAGACAAATGCCAGTTGAAATTATCCCATTTCTGGCCATGCATGCAAATATGTTGGTGTTCTACTTGCAGAGAAAGTTTGGCCTCTTTTGAGGTCAGACATGAGTTGGTCAGGGAGACTTTGGGACTGTAACCAAAATCAGCCCCGTGCTCAGTCATCCTACTGGTGCAGTGTCTCCAGCACCAGGTGATCAACATCCTGCCACAAACAGAAATGTAAAATAATTTCAAATTGTAAACCTTTCACTAGCATTTAAAAGTCATTTCATTCTTTAAAATACGTGTTCCTACAGTACAAGATAAAGCATGTCTCACTGACTTAACAGATACTTATTGCTTTGTTTCTATTTCTATAACACAAATAGGTAAGTGATCTTGGTTGAAAGGGGGGAGTAACGTAGGAGTTACTGAATTCGGTGAAGAGTGATGAAATGCAACCAAAGCTGAAATTTGGTTGTATAACTCTTTAAGTTTTACTCTAATCAAGTAATGGCCGTTAATATGAGGAGCTTGCCTTTCAAATTCCAGGGTGATTCAGTCCTCTTGCTTTTAGCTAAAAAGAATAAGAAGATAAGAGAAAGGAAGAAAAAAAGAAAGAGTATGTCTGTTCTACTGATGTTGTTCACCTGAAGAGGCTGATGAAGATTTCTCCTGATAAACCACAACAGTCCTTTTTAGGGCATTTATCTTTTCTTTCATTATGGCTGAACCAGGAAAAAAGTTAGAAAAATTTACTAAGAAATAAATTGTATATAGCCAAATATTACTGTAAAACCTTGCAAGACAGGATTCTAAGGTCCCTTTTAAATAGAAACTTTCTTCAGGGAAAAGCTTGGCGTAGTAGTTTTAAAAACCAAGCTTAACAGATTTCTTCCACTTTTCAAAGTATTTCAGAATTGGGTTAGTAATTGGACTTTAACCTAGAAAACTGGGTTCTCTCATTTTGCAAATAACGAGATATTATTTTGCCTGTTTTGTTTGCCTTTTTTTTTTTTAACCTACAGCTTAATGGCGTAGGATGACCTGATGCTACATGTTGTATGAGATGGCAAATGTCAGCAGAAATATCACAACTTAAAACTGAATCTTTCTGTCTCTCTAGTGTGCTGCACTAGACTGAATGAGTAAATTTTTCTTAAGCACCTGGTTTTGAGGGTTGTTATATACCTGTCATACCAGACAGACAGACCTTCTGTCTTTGTTGTAAACCGAAGCAATCTCTCTAATCAATAGAGATTACTGAGAAAAAGTAAGACTGCTGGCTCCAACTGACCTGTATATTAAACCCTGAGCCCTGTGCTCATCTTCTTGGATGAACTCTGACTCTGCATTCCTCCTGTGTTATTTAAAAATGACATTTGCCTGCCAGAAGCATGGCATGAGCAATAGCTGTAAAATGTTGCCTAAGGATGGAAATGCTACTGAGATGGTTTCTCAATTGAGTTAACTTTTCTCTTGCAAATTAAATACTTTTCATAGCATTTGCTTGAAAACAGGCACTGTTTCCATTGCACTTGCCTGGTTTTACTTTTAACTGTTTTTGTAAAACTTGGTTTCATGTGAACTGTCCTTCTTTTTAATTATTGAATGTCTCAGAACATACATTGTTTCACAAGTTTTAATCACTAGCTTGTTTTTTTGAGGGCAAAAACATGCATTTGTTTTAGGTTACATAAAGCTAGTACTGAGTGAAAGCAGGTAATGTACATATGCAACTATATAATTTTTCAGAATTCTCTATGCCATTACTTCTGTGGAACGCTATGTTAAAATGCTTTTCTGGTAATGAAAGTGTAGATTGTGAACTGTAATCTCCTCAGCCATGTCATGCTTCAGATTCCGTTAAATGATCCTCATCTTATCTTTTAAATGATCAGCACAGTAAATGCTTAACTCTGAATTTCTAGATAATTCAGTTGTCATAAACAATCATTTTTAAACTGATTGTTCTTCAGACTGCTGCCAGCCTAAGGAGCAGTGAACTCAGCTGTATCCTGCTATTAAGCTCTGTGCTGTATTCCAAATGAAGGCACAGCAAACAACCTTAGCAAAATTTGAGAAGTTAATTCACCAACAGTGTCTGTATTAAGGGGGCTTTTTATTCCCTCATTGAATGATAATGGGCCAGTAAAAACAAGTTTCCCTTATATGAAATTTCCTTTTGACTGGGTAAGCGGTGTATGTACTAAATATTCATATTGATTACCAAGATCAACCAAGAATCTGTATCATCTGTAGCAAAAATCAGATTAGTAATAATTGAACCCAGGTGCTGATGAGGGGGGAAGAAGATCACTCATCAGCTTATGCAGTGCAGTTAACGAGGGGCTGTGTGGAAGGAGTAAGTGCTAGTTCTTGGAACTGATCTGAGGTGAGTGTCTGGGGTATGTAAGTCTTCTATTACTGATCAGTTTTCAGCAAGCTGCAGAATATAGCTGTGAATGAAGTTCACACCTTCTGAAAGTGTAAGATGTGTGTTATCTTGGAACTGTTGTATGAGTTTCCTCTCAGTTATTGTATGTGTAAGAAATCCAGAGACAGTATGGGGAAATCCGTCAGTGGAAGAGTTTTCTTTACTCGTGATCTTGCAAACTGAACTGGGCTGAATGGATGCACCAGTTTAGAGAGTCCAGGCAAGATCATTTGGCATTATAGGATTAGGCATCAATAGGTTTATTTGTCTCTCATAATACCTTCCTGCCAAGTATTTTCCAAAAGATGTAGTAGACTAAGTGAACTATTAAAAAAAAGCACCTTATGATTTTAAATCTCATATTCAGGAAAAAAAAATAGGAGGTATGATCTCTAAGACTTTTAGTGAAGAAGTGTAGAATCTCACTTTATTGATGCTCTGAGTAGCCCATAAATGCTTACCCCTTAAACTCATAAATACATTTTTCTATGCTTCTACTGGCACCTCTGCATCTTGTGAATTGTAAGCAGCCACACTTACATACACTTTCAGCAGACATACTTTGGAGCCACGTATGTCCATGACTAGATCTTTTGGCAGAATATGAGAAATGCAATGGATTTTCTCTTTGTCTGTTTTTGTCAGACCTCAGTTTATCTCACAAATATTTTGATGTTAGTATTCTGATACAGGTAATATGTTTGTTCATGGGTTCATAGCTTGCAAATTAAAATTAGGATCATGAAATGAAGACACGTTGAGAATATGTTTACTTGGGAGTGTGTTAAAGTAAATATTCTCTGTAAAGCACTTGCTCTGAAACTAAACATAATTGTAAAGTATTTTATTTTGTATTGTCTTTATGTTTTAAAAATCATTAGTTGAGGAAATACCAATTTTAGGGCCAAAAAATGTATCTCAATGAGATAAAACAGTTTCCTTTTTTTTTTTGTCTAGTTTTTTGATGCAAGCTACTCTAACTTTACTCTCTGCTCCCTTGTAATATAATTAAACGTAAAATAGGGTATCTAGTTTTATTTTCATCAGTCTGAAGCATATTTTTCTCCTGTTAACAAAGATGTGAGATTTGCCAGAAATAATTTGCATAGTTTAGTCTGTTCTACAACTATCTTCAACTTTTCCCTCCTTAAACTTCCCTTCAAGTGTAATCCTGATTTGGCTTCTTACACCTACATAAAAATATATAACACATATAGAGATATATGCATTATAATACATAACCAATTAATAAGATTATTGTTCTGAAAAGAAAATGATATTGTAGAAAGTTCACGTAGATTTCCCAAATTAGTAAATTTGCATTGTAAAACTTATGGACATTTAACACCTTATATCCTGAAAAATATGCAATAGTTTTGTAGACTCTGGAGAACATGTCAATTTCCAAAATATTTTGGCATATTGTTTATGAAAGTATTTCACTAGGGTTTTTTGTTTGTTTGTTTCAAACAGAATAGTTTGAACAATTTTTATTTTAATTTTTTTCCTCTACAGTCTTGAATAATCTGTAAGCAGCTGTATTGAGTCAGTGAAATAATCTATTAGGGAAAGCTGCTTCTGGTGTGAAGAACTGAAGCAGGTGGGGCATGGGATGGGACCAAATAAATTTCAGTATAATGTCCTTTCATGAAAAGGCTGGATTAAGTTGTTATTTGTAGTTGTAGTACTGACCTTTTTCCGAGTGACTTACTACACAGATGCTTTTTTTGTTGTTCTTGTTGCAAAATATGGAGCAAAACTTCTTACACTGAAGAACTTGCGCTATGCCTAACATTTGCTGGACCACAATAAGCCATGCCAGCCTGTATGCTCTATATGGTCAGAAGGACGTCAAGCACTTGCTCTCCTCTGTAAACGTTCCCTTGTCTACCATAAAAAAGGCTTTCTCTGCATCTAGTTATCTTTTGGAAAGAGACAAATCTATCAGACTACAGCTTTTTACGTATCTATTTACTTATACGAAAGTATATAAGTACACACATCTGGTTAATACAGGGGAGGAGACAAGATTACCTTAAGATTTTCCTAACTTCACCAGATCATCATCAAATCATTAGTGAGTCTATTACAAAGCACAATTTTATTAAGCAGACGTTTATTAAAAGGATGAGTTTCTCCAGTCTTTGTTGAACTTTGAGAAAGTAGGTAATAGAATTGTACCTCCACTGATTACAAAGAAATAAAAGACTTTAAAAGCTAGATACTAATTTAAAGTATCTATTTTTATAGTTGGGTGGTAACATTTTGAAGGTATTAGGTCCCTGCTTGTGAAAGGTATGAGTTTGTTTTCAGGTAGTTATTATGTTCACAATTTGGGGGGGGGAGGGAGTAGTAGTAGTAGTAGTAGTAGAAGTACAGTGATCATTGACCATGCTTGATTTAACTGGATTGCAGCTATGGCTAAGATGCTCTCTGTAGGCAATAGAGTAATGAATTAATCTCTCTGTGCATAGGCATGACTTTTTATTTTATTTCTTGATTTACTAGATATGGTAGTGATGCTCCTCCTGTTCTGTAATGGTCTGGTAGCACTCAGAAACCTTAGACATGAAGGTTCAAATTCTACCCTGGTAAATTCTGTACAATTTTCAGCTGAGAACCCTTTCTTAAGGCTACTTGATTTCTTAATCTGTGTGGAGCTTGCAAGAGCTCTGATGAATAGTGCTTGGTTCTGCATTGCAGAAGCATGGACTTGAATTTAGACCTGTTGAAGTCTTCAAAAGATTATCCAAAACTGTCTTTAATTCTTTGACTCTTCTTGGGACTACATGCATTTTGACAGTGTTGTCTCCTGCCATGTACTGTGACACTGGAAGTGCAGGTAGCTCGAATTTACCTTTTACCCAAGAGTCTCTCCCTGCAAGGCAAAGACAGCCTACTTGACTGCCGTGTCCATCCAGCAGGCTCAAGAAATACCAGACTTCTGGGCACACATCTTTAAAAGCAAAGGAAATCAACAGTAGCTATTGAAACCAGGCAGTGCAGTTTATTTTTCTAAACATTTTAATTCAATTTCCAGGCTTTTCCTTGCCTCCTTTATTTGCTTTGTTGTGGACTGGACTGAACATCTAAGTGATGTTCTAGAGCTTAAGTTTGAATGTTTCAAAGCTCTGTCTGTCCTGTCTTCCATTTTCTTTCCTACCCCCTCACTCTTTTTTTTTTTCCATTTGGCTTTAAAGAATGTATTGTGGACTGTACACTGGTACAGGGTTTTCAACTGACAATAGCAAAGTTAACAGTTCAAATATTATGTGTTTTGAGAATAAAAAAAAATAATTGTTTAAAGTTACAAAATTATTGTGAACCAAAATTGAAGGCAAACTACATGTGAAAACATGTTCTATTAGAGAATCTGTTTATTTTTCTCTTCATTTTAACTCACTCTTTGGTCTATTTGTACTGAATGGATAAAGGGTCATGTAACATTAATACTTGTAGTAATTATTTGAAAATCAATTTCTAAATGTTCTGTTTCTCAGCATACAAGCATAAATAAGATAACACAATGGTTAAGGCAGGGCTGTTCAATTTTTGTTTCATTGCTGCATGTGTAGGATGATCATAAGACTATGTACGTGTCAGATGAGTTTTTTTCACATCTCCATTTCTAAAAGTCTTAGAAATTCGGGATTGTAGGATGAAATATCAAAATAATTGGAAAATGTAAAATCTACCAGGTGAAAGCTAATAAGGAATTTAGAAAAGAAGAAATACATAGACTTCTCTTGGATCACTCTGGGATGCTCAAAGCATCTCTGAATTTTGTGGCAATTGGAAGGATAAAAAAGTATACTGGGAACATTTGGTGACTATAGCAGTAGTCAGTATGTACAATACAGTATGGCATGTTCAGGATGGGTAAAGTAGTTGGTAGGCTACAGACGTAAACTTATATGGACAAGGCAATTCAAACAAAACCTTACTGAGCTTGAGAACAGAAAATATGAAGAGGTCTAATACATGATGATGCTTCCTTCCTCACTACATTCTCTCATCCTTCAGTTGCTCAAGCAGTTTAGGACTATCTTAAGCCAGAGGCTATGCCTGCATCTTTCTGTTAGTAGGCTATGATTCATATGATTCTTGCATATATTTTCAGCTTTTTTTTTTTTAACATTTACACTTATGATGTCTTCAGCATTCTGTGGCAATGAATTCCATGGTCTAGATATAAGCTGTGTGCAAAGATGCTTCTCTTGCATGTTTTAAAGCTGCTGTCTGATAATTATACTTGAGGCTTACTAATGAGAAACAGCAGAAAATCATTGCCACTCACGTTCTCTATACTGCTAATCATTTTATAGATTTTCATTTTATCCTGGTAAAGAAATGTTCTCGCACCATAGATCATCATCTTCACTCTTCTCTTGCAGAGTTCTGTTACATGATTTTTTTTAATTTTTTTTTCTCCAAGGATGCCAGAATATTGCCTGGATTTAATCTTTATACCATGTTCTCTGTTCTTTTCCTATCAAGTTCCTAATATTGTATATCTTCTTGACTTCCACTGAATGTAAAGTTGGTATTCGTATAGGGTTACAGACAATATATTCTGTCCTAAATGGTGATGGCCAATTAATATTATGCATACATGTGCATAATTAGGTACACAGGGAATGTATACGCTTACATATGTATTACACGTTAAGATATATATTCATGCATATGTATGGATATTTGAGTTAATATTCCTTAAGTGCAGTACTTTACATTTATCAAAGAATTTCACTTGTTATGTTACAAGCTGATGATTTGATACGAGAAGTCCTCCATAACTCTCCATACTCCTTTGGCTACACAAATAATTTTGTATTTGTAGCAGTCTTTTTGGTATTCCTCCCACTTCTATTATTTCATATGACAAAGAAGTATCCTGAACAAAACAGGGCCTGGCATAGACCCCTGTATGACTGCTTTGGTAGACTTCCCTTATCATCAAAACTCAATGTTAACTTCTCACTCCTAGTTTCGTTGCTTTCAATGCTTTCTTGCATTTTGCTAATGGTTCTGTTGAACATGCTGAAAACCAAAGTAACCACTGTGAGAGGGCAAGCAGTGCTGACCTGCCCTTAGCTCCCTGAGGGGAAAAGATCTGCCTGTGCATTTAGGGAAACTGATGTATTTCTGGAGGCTTGCTTTAGCCAGCCAGAAATAGGTGGGGTTAGTTTGTATGTCGATGGAAGAAATTCTGTACCAGTCCTACACACAGAGTTAAAACACATACATATAAATTTATATTTTGGGGCTTCAACTATCTCTGATATTTGATATCTCTGTTACAATTTCCACAAATATTCTTTAAAGGCTAAGAATTTCACTAACTGAAGCTGGCAGTTCTGTGTCAAGTTACTGGATGTACTGGGGCAAGGACTTCTGACACAATATGTATATATGCAGCCTCATATATTGCTACCTAATGAGTCAATGACATTAACACACACAGATGTATGAGGCTAATGTATGTGTATGTTGTAAGTATGTCCTGGATGCAATGCAGTTTTATTCCCTACAGATACTGCTAACACAAATAACATGTCACAGCAATTATTCTTTGCGATGACTGTCCTCCTAGCCTTATTTCATTTATAAGCAGCCATTGTGCAGTACCACATAAAGTGTACAAGTAGAATAGCTTTGGCTTTCCGTTCTTGTTTTGTGGAAATTAAATACTTCTATCCCGAGTAAGGGTTCTCTTTGTCTAACAAAAGCTTGTTGTTTTTTTTTTCCTAGTCTTGCTTTTCTCACATCACAGGTCTTTAAACCAACTCTAAAGCTTTGTATAGCAAATTATAACTTTTTTTTTTTTGTATAACAGTTCTGTATAACTTTGCAACACAGGAGAGCATAGTGCAAATTAATATATATTTTTCTATTTAGCTGATTTGTAGCTATTACTGCTTAAATGCATATCTTCATCACATTTCAATGCATCAGATGCACTTGGGCATTTTAAATGAAAAGTTAAAAAAGTCGGAGCAAAAGTAAACATGAAGTTTTGATATGGCTTCCTCATTAAGGAGAGTTACGAAGTCATTAGATATTAAAACTTCAACATTTGTTTTGTATTCCAGATAAAACAAGTTATCACTCAGCAATTTGTGAGAAGTCATCTCAGTACAATTACTGGAACTGTGTGCTTAGTAAGGGACTCCAGATTTCTGAAGGTGTTTGACCTATAAACCACAACAGGGCAGGAAAATGTTTTGCTGTTTGTACACTGACTTCTTTAAGGACATCGGTATGTCTCTTTGGCTGCTGTTTTTCTGCTGGATCAAACATTTTACCTTGGTCACTGAACGTGACTTTTGGAAGTCCTCAGAATTAGCTTATAGTTAATTGTCATAGATGGCAACAGGTGATTTTTGAGTCACCTCCTCAGTCCAGACTGAGCTGCCAGTATTTTACTTTTAATCAGACCTTCCTGAATTTCCACTGGCCAGGCAGGTTCCAGGTTAGTGACAGAAAGAATGGGAGTAGAACAATACCACGATTCTCCATTTCTTCACTCTGTCTGCTCTAGTGTTTTTATAACAGTGTGAAAAGAAGAGAGGACTGAAATATGTTATTTGCAAATATCTGTTCCATGCCACGGCCTGATCTGAAGGCTGACTAGGATTAAAGAAAGCATATTTGGTCCTCCACTATACCGTGTCTTTACCAGAAACGTCTCTGTTTCCACTGCACTCAAGGTGTTAGGTGCCATCTGTATAATATGCTTACCATGAGATATAAAAGATGGTTTGTCAGAATAAATCATCAATGCATGCAGTCTGTGATTAAAAAATTAGTCACCAGGATTCCTTGGCAGGAGCACAGGTTATGTACTTGAAGGACAGCTGTCACTGCTAGAAGCCCTTTTGTTGTTTTCCTGTGAATTCCTTTATTGCTTAATCTACAGCTGTGTGGAAGACATCCGTCCCTGGTGTGGACATGTGGTGTGAGTCTTGTGGGAACAGATAAATTTTCTTATCTACTTCTCCTGGGTGATGGGTATATTAGGGCAAGCACCCTTGGACAATAGAGGCTGGTCAAGATTGCTGGAGTGCAGGTTATATATACACCACTTGTGGTTCCTGGGTCATGGCTAAACTGCAGAGACCCTCTGGTGGCTTAGTCATACCTCCTGGCATCTAACTGAGCGCAGTCAGAAATGGAAGAAAACAGTGTCATCCTCCTCTTTCAAGAGAGGACAAATAAACACAGTCTGTTCTACAGCGCATCAAAGCTCCTCTGTGATGATCCTCGGAAGAAACCTCAGGTAGGTAATATGTTGACATAGAACTTGCTTACTCATTAGGATATGACTAACTTTAAGCTTTGCCTGGAAGTAAAAAATAGTTACTTTTATAAATACTCTGTCTGTACTTGTCCGTATTGCTGTTAGACCTGTCAAAACATGCCACCTATTTTCCTGGCCTAGGTATGGCTGGAATGTGTTAGAGTATTAACATCAGTTCAGGTGAATGTGCTGGGTTTTAATGTGTTTGGAGGGCAAATGCTGCCTGAGAGAAAGCAGCTTATCAAAGGGAAAGAGAAGAAAGCGCAATTGTGAGGCTGGGATCCTCATGAGAGCCAGTGTTGCTACCAAACCCTGGCATGCTCTCAGTCGTGTACCTCATCCCGCAGCTGTCAAGGTGGCCACCTACGATCCTGGATGCAACCCTCATGGTCTGCAAGATATTAGGCACTTGTGCTTTGCCTTCCAGTTACTTGACCTTGCTGTGTGATTTATGTTCTACCAAGCTAATTTATGTTTTCAGCCAGCGTGTACCCACTGTTGGCTTTTTACTTGCAAGAAAGCCTTAATCCTAGATCATAATAACAGTATAGAGAGCCAAGCTTCAGTCCACATCTGTGCCAAAATCTGTAAAGTTCCCAAGCAGTTAAACTGGGGAAGTTTTGCTGGGTAGGGTTGTTTTTTTTTTTTATTATTTTTTTTAGCCACAATGAGATTGTTTTATCGGCTGGGGAAATAGCAAGCACATGTGATTGCTCTTTTTCTTTCCTTCACATTTGGCCCTTTTTCTACGGTATGCTGACTAGGATCCAGCGGTGGCTGTTTAAGTGAAATGGCTACAAATAATTGATGTGAATGCGACATAATTCACTCGGTTTTGTAAACAGTTGCTTTTGGCCGATATCTTTTGACCGATACCATATCATCTTGTCTCCATTCTTCTCACGGGACTTAGAGTGGTTGGGTTTTACTTCTTTATTATGCCTTTAATGTCTGTTCTGTGCTGTTTCTGGCACGAAACTGCTCGCTTGGTGGTGAGGGCTTTGCCGAGCAGGGAGGAAGGGCTCTGCCACCGCTTCTGCCCCGAGGGCTTACACAGACCGCCGAAGCCGCCGCCGCCTCTCCCCCTTCCAGAAGCTTCTCGTCTGAGGGGCGGCTGGCCGCTAGAGGATGCTCCTGGCCCGGCGCTGGAGGCCAGCCCCGGCTGGGCGGGAGCAGCGCCGGGGGCTGGGCTTGGCAGCGCACCTGGGCCCTGGGCGGGGGCCGGGCCTGGCCGGGGCCTGCTGCGGGCGGGCGGCCTGCTTAGGCCAGCCCCGGTGCCGCAGGGTCGGGCAGCGCGGCGCCCTCAGCGCTCAGCGGGGCTCCGTGAGGCGCCTGGCCGGCAGTTGTGCTCTTAGGTAGGGACAGCAGAAGAGTCCTTGTAGAGAAAATCGGGGGCTACTTGGCATGTAGAGGCTTACACAAGCCTTAACTGAAAAGCAAAGCGTGGCGTTAAAAAAGTTACACGCAGAAACATCCTTCTTGTTCTCCGTTACTGCCCTTCCAAAATCCCTGCGTGGAATGAGTTCTTTGAACAGTGCAGGATTTCACGTGGTGATAGCATAAGAAAATAATGTAGAAAGAATATTTTTAAGGTAACGAAATACTCAAAAGTTATGAAGGTTTGAGGTCATTTAAGTTAGCTCATGTGCATTAGAACACAATATTTACCAGTGTAATCACGTTCTGCCTCTTTCTCCCCATCCCCTCACTGCCTATGCAATTTCTGCCTTACCCTGATGACAATTTAGACCTGCCCAGAGATGCATAGGGCTGTGCGATAGAGTCTTTTCATTCCTTGCAGCTGGATGGCATGTAGTAGATAAATCAACAACTACGGGAAAAGAAATATATAGGCGAGAAGTTAGATAAGACTGAAAAATAGGATTGTAGTCTTGTCTCCACCACCGATGTTTAGTAAAGTCAGGAAGTTTTTCATATCGTGCGTGTATTCCCCAGCTTCTGCGTGCTGACTGTGAGATCCTATGCTCTGATTAATCAGAAGTGTTGAACACCCACATCTACTCCCGAAGTCACTAGAGAGTTGTGTTTTGAGTCTGCAGAATAATGAATAGTGCTATCTACTATGCCAGCTCATGTGCTAGATGTCTCAGATTTTGTGTACCTGTATCTCTCTGACTGTAATCTCAGTGCACATCTTTTGCATCTGTAGAAGGCAGGTGCAGACTTCAAGGCTGCATTGAAAAATAATATGTTTGAATCACTCGTATCCTCTAATGATGAGCACCAAAGAAATGTATGGACAAAGTAAATGCATTTGTCTTCAGAGCAAGTTTTGAACCACGGATAGGAAATAAAGCCCACTACGCAGGATCACAAAATGAGCAATGGAACAAGAGAAAATGCTACAGTGATGCTCTTAAAATGAGCATTGTCTATCTTGTGCAGTTAATAAAGCAAAATTAGTGCTATTTATTTAAAAAAAAGTTTTAAGCACTTGTTAATCAACCCTAGATATGCATTTAGGCTGAATTAGGATTGCACTCTAATTCTGCAATTTCCTAACACATGTACTTGATTCTGTAACCTGACTGATACTGCTTAGTTTCCATGTGTGTGGAGAAAATAAAAAGCAAACAATTCATAGTACAGTTGATGACAGCAGGATAACACTTTTTAGTAACAGAATTAGTACAGCTTCAAGTAGGATTCTAAAAAAATGGTTTAACTCTGATTTTTTTTCCCCTCTCATTTAGTTTCTCAAGTGTGTTTAAAAATAATAATAATAATAATCCATTTCCTGTGACAAGGAGCAAGGAACTTAGCTGTTGGAGAGCAAAAACTCATGCAGAAATGCATCTGTTTTCTTTGGGTGGGGGCTCACCATTTGCCTTTGGTGGTTACTGTTCTTATCATGACCTCCCTTTCCTGTGAAGGAGAATGAAGCTCCTATCTTTCTATCCTTTATTTCTGCATTTTGTTGCATGTAAACAAAACAATTTTACATCATGTGCTGAGTGAGTTTGCTTCCTGATGCTCAGGAAGCACATACTCTGCAAAACCAGGCAGGGTTTGGATGAGCTGCATCGTTCCGTAAGCATTAGTCTCGACAACAGGTACACAGTAATGCCATGTACAAAGCTACTCCAGCTTGGCCTTTCTGCTTTCCTGAGTGATTCGTATTTTGTGCAGAATTCTGTAGGCTTGCAGTTAAGCAAATTGCTCTCTAAACACTTGAAAAGAGACACTGGAAGGTTTGCAGATGGTGGTGTGTAGGTGTGATAAATTAAAACCTTCTTCAGTTCAGCCAGTGAACTCAGCTGCCTTCTTGCCTCTAACTTGTTTTCCTGCTTGTAAGATGATTAAACATCAAAATTCAGCAAAGCAACCCAGAAAAAAGACTGAAGATCTCATTCGTATTACGCAATAATTCAGCCCATTTGTATGTGTTAGAAAGCAAAAGATGTTTGGTTTTGACTTTGTAATTTGTGCTGGAATATACTTGCACATACAGAATATAAGCTGTGATTTATTTTTTTATTTTTCTGTAGCATCCCTTTTTTCCATTATTAAACTCTTTTATTTTCTCCAGAATATGGTTGTAGGAGTATGAAAGAAAGGCAACCTCAGAGACAGTAACTTAAAAATCTGTTCCTGAGTCCACATTATAGCTGCTCTGTTTTGCTCTGTATGCAAACTGACATGTATCTTCAATCTAAATAGAGACAGGAAGATAAACGGAAATGTTGAGACCGAATGACCAAGAAGCATTCATTTATATTCTTGAGTGATTTGGGGATCTTAGTCTAATTCACTGCTCAGATTGTGGTGTTTACAAAGATGCTTAGCTCTTAATTCATTCCCACGTGCTGGGAAACATTCCCAAGAGGGGTAAAAGAATGATGGCAACTCTGGAGGTTATTAAAGTATTGTTGTGATTTAAGGTAACTTTTCAACAAATGATAGATTCATTTATTGTACTGCAGCTTGGAATTAGAAAAATTGCTGGAGGCTTTCAAAATTTCATATCACGGAGTGGAAAAGGGAGCAGTGGTGGCAGAGCAGAATAGATTTCTTAAGTCTAGTTAGAAAATTTCCATCAGTACGCAACACTTTGAAAGCTATGAAGGTCAAAGTTACTTTTATTACTTCTGTGTTTTTCTGCTGTATTAACATTTTTTATACTATTGAGCAAGTTACAGTGTGTTTTCCTGTTCTTTTATGTTTAGTTTGATTTCAGTGTCTTGGCTTGAGAACGATCATCTCTTTAATAGTGTCTATTTTTAATATGTCTGTATGAGCAGAGATATCTGAACAACCTTAACTCAAGTGAAACTTTTGTCAAAGAATTTATGGAACTGGAATTTGGTCCTATTTATGGTCAGTGAGACGGGAGGGGACCACAGAGCCCTGCTTGCACCCTGGGGGATCTGAGACACGTTTTCAGCCTGTGCTTTTGGCACTTGTGCTCCTCACAGGGAAGCCCACACCATCCGCAGATGCTAGACACACCAAACTTCTGTAACAGCATCAAGACATGCTCAATGTCTCAGTGATTCACTGTGAATTTTGGAGGCACGTTCCTGATCCAGGGTGTCTTCTGACTTTTCTGCCTGAAGAACCCTCTTCTACTGTGTGGTCAAATGCAGATAGTGACCACTGTCCTACACCTCCCGGTCTGTAAGGAAGTCAAGTGTTAGTGCTGGTGTTTGAAAAATGAACTGTCTGGAGAGGAGCTTAGTCAAGGTGAGTTCACAAGGATGGGAGAAGGGCAGGGTGCGTGGTTAACCTGGTCAGGACTTCTGGTCTCAGCTGCCCCCAGAGGTGGAGCAGTCCCCAGCAGGGGCATTGGGAGCAAGAATGTGTTATAAGCAGGCATCATCATAGACTGCAATGATGGTGGGAACACTTTCCTCTTCCTCCCGCCACCCCCCCCCCCCCCCACCCCCCCGGTCTATTTCAGTGGAAACCTGTCAGTCAGAATAGTCATACTGGTAATTTATGATGTGATGTGCAATCAGATAGGCGCTTTGGCCATTTTTCATGCGTTTTGCTGATGGTGGGTCGCACAGTTACACTGGGAGGTTTCAATGATTAAAGCCATCAGAAGAGCTCGCCCTGGTGACTGATATTCTCTGACCTCATGACCTACCAAAGGCCATAGTACCACACTTAATAAAGCTGTTTCAAGCTCATCACTTCTCTTGGGCTCCAGCACAGATTTTGAAGAGATGATCAAGCTTGACTTAAAGTCTTTCAGGATTTATCTGCCATGTCCACAAATAGGCAGTTTTAATTAAATATTCAATCTTAATGTTTTTAACACAAGTTTTGTCTTTAATAGGATTGTGTCCAGCTTCCTCTTATAATTATTTTTTTTATTTATAAGTAGTCTCTTCCCACCTGTGTACCAGAAGATACTCATTGGCTGGGTTTAGTTTGTCTTCGTAGATACAACTCTGGATTATATGTAGAATGTGATCTGGTAGCAAGAGGCCCCTTTTTAATACAATATTGTGAAGTCTTCCCTTTGAGGTACAAATATCCAAGAACATAAGTATGCTTCTCTCATCCATGCGTGTAAAGACTAGTCTTGCAGTCTGCAATTCAGCATGACAGTTGCCACATCTTCTCTGTATAAAAGGCATTGGAACACCTCTCCTCAGCTCGGTCTTCAAAAAGCACGAATAAAATAGGAAATCCTTTTGATTTTCATTGTTGTCTCGTGCCTTATTTGAACTTGCACTAAGACGTTGTAAAATGTTGGGATGGCAGCACTAGTCAGCAGCAAAGTGGTTATGTTAGGTGCCACACGGTGCAGATTCAGCTTCACTTGCAAAGTCTGGAACTCCCAATGATTGCACCATGCCGAAATTGATAGGAGTACGGCAAAGGTCATGTTGTGATTTTCATGTGTCCATTTGTGTTATAACCCTGTCCCAATACAGTAGTGAGTAGCTCTCATTTTTACTGTTTGTGGGGTGTTCTCAGGGTTGGGAGCAAGGGGAACAAAACCATCCCTTACTGCTTTGTCATGTCATTCTGTATGCAGCCCACCTGGGAGAAAAATAAGTTTCAGACTAGCTTAGCCAACTTAACTCTTCAGGTTAAAGCTTTACTGTACATCTGTTCACCAGGAGGAGATCGACTGCTTTATTACCCATCATACAATATACTGTATAAATATAGTCCTGAGGACTGCGCTTGTCATGCTTGCTTTTTAATTTATTGTGTTTCTTGCTGTTATTGCCTTTGAAACTCGGTGAAACCCTGATGGGTTGTTTCAGTCTCCTGTTTCCTATCTCCGTTGAGCTTCTGCATTGCAATCATCTGTCAAAGATGAGTGGGAGTCAAGGAAATGGAGCACCTCAAGTGGCTGACAATGCTGAGCAGATAGCCTTCTGTTTTTGCTGAGTACATGCCTTCAGAGTACAGATATGTGAGCTGGATTAGATACACGAAGTTTGTAACACCTTCATTTTATAATAATGGCAGACCTGATTGCACATGAAAATTACACAATTTTAGCAGTTGCTATGACCCATAAATACAAGTTCCTTTGCCATGGATGCGGTCATGATGACATCTTAGACCAGATGCACACTAGGGTTGTAGTCATTTAACGCTGCGGATTAAAATAAATAAATAATTACTGCATCTATTGCAAATTGGCTAAGGCAATGAAGTTTTTGCAAGAAATCAGTGTGAAACATAGGAGTGTCGTTGCTGATGCATGATATCTTGTTCTTCTTCTCCCTAAAATCTCCAGACTGCATGTGCTATCTGCAACCCGTTTCCAATCCATAGTGGCTTTAGAAATGTGGATGTAGGAAAAAAGAAACCGTCACAGAGTGCCTGTCCCAGAAGTACTGACTGGCACAGGAGTAAACCACGTAGGACCTATAGAAAGTATTTGGCAGAAGTTTAGCTAGTAAAATTGATTGCACCTTAAACTATATATACTTTGTCACACTAAAAAATGCGTGCTATGGTACTAACAGAAGTGAATGTTTAAGTATACTGGAAGTATCCTAAACTAATACGTACTTCTCAAATTACTCTCCCACTCCTTTTTCTAACAGTTTTGCAGAACTGAATTTGTTAAAATAGTGTGTAGACAGCTTTGTAATTATGTCTTTTTCCTTATTCTGAAACAAAGTATAAATTTCCCACTAACATCTTCAGAATGGTGAAGTGGGGAGGGTCCCTCTCGAATGGCTACATCTTTGTTGACTCCCTGGTTCTAAAAGCAGTATTCTGTTGGAATCACCAATTAAGCCAATTTCTTCCATGTTTCATTTCTCTCGGCAACAGAAATGTAAGCTATGGCCTCTGGCCCTAATGAAATCCTTTAAATGCAGTCTACATAGCAAAAGGTTATGGGGGCAAAGAACAGTTTAATTTCCCAGTAACACTTTATGGGCACCTCTGAAAATGTACTTGGTTCTGGAGTTCTCTAACAGTAGTCAATTTGCAGTCTAGAAGTTGCTGTATTAAAATTACATACATGAGAGAGGTTGGAGGGCAGTTGGGTACAGGACCTTCCTGCTAAATTGCTAATCCAAATTGGGCCTTAGTCAATCTCTTACAAAGCTGTCGACATGCAGTGACCTATCTGAAACGAGCTGGTAGCCCCAGCCCGCTTCCCGGAGAGGTGCGCACGTCAGAGGAGTGATCAGCTGGCACTAATTGGCACCCTGGCTCGCAGCCTCAGCAGAGGGCCGGAGGTCTGGTCAGGACTGGAGACTGAAGACTGCTCTCAACCTTCAAGATGGTCCCTCCGGGTCAGAGTTTAGTGCGTGCTTGTAGTGTCACCTGTGCAGTTCAGCTGTGCATCTTGCTGTGCTATGCTCAGGCTGTGGGTAGGGAGCTGCACTCCTCAGGGCTTTCACAGGGCATTTCAAATGCTGAAAACACTTCAGCTTCCCTTCAGACAAAAACATGAAGAGAACATTCCCTACAAAATAACCTGATACTCTGAGGCACCGGATGATAAATAGCCATTCCAGGAGCAGGACTGCACTGGAAAGGGGAAAGCGAGGGGGCAGGTATTGCTTCAAGACAAAACTTTTTCAAGTCCTTATCCTGCGTGCATGAGTACCTTTGTGCTGCCAATTTCTCTGTCCATTGGACTCAGCAAGGGTATAAATTAGCATTGCCTAAATAGTAAAAATACACTGTTTTTTGAGTAGGTTTGTGAAGTTCTGCTTGCTTTAAAAACATAGTAATACATGGTCTCTGTACACTTGAAAATGTTCCCAGACCAGAATCGTATCAGAAAGTTTATTATTGGCTATTGTCTCTGCAGAAGTCTTGTATTTTAGAAGTTTATTTCTTTTGTTCTTCTGTTTACAAAGTTTCAGTCGTTCAGGCAAATAATGATGTCATGAACCTCAGGTCATCAGCTCATTCAGCGCAAATAGGGTGAGTGAAATAACATTAAGAGATGAATAATGTACCTATCTAGCGTTTTAAGCCACGCAGTCAAAGGTGATAAAATATATGGTCTGAATTAGAAGTTGAGCAAATTCTCTTTACCTCTGTTTACCCTTGAACATACCAATGAATAATGAGCAGCAATGACAAATGATTGGTTGTGGTGCTAACCAGAAAAAATAGGTTAATTTGATGCAGGTTAGTGTGTTTCACAAAACATTTGGTGTCTTCAGAAAGCAGATTTTGTCCATCTATATGTGGGCAAATAAAGATGAAATGAAGGTCCTGCACAGGGTATGCATGTTTCCAGAAAACAGAACATACATTTTTTTTTTTTCCCTCATAGCTTTGCAACAGAGTAGTTACTGATGACCTGCAATTTTTCTCCTCTAAATCAGATAACAAAAGAAACCAGGATCACAGCCACAACTGAAATGATGGAGTTCTGAAAGTAACACTCTCTTCCAGTCACACTGCAGTCTCCTTTCACTGCCTCTGTGCTCTGCCACTGGATGGTCTGGTGTACGTTTATCTGGCAGACTAATACTGGAGCAGCACAGAAGGGAAGGTTGTGTTTGTGTCCCTAAGCAGGGGATCAGCTGCTGTGTAAAAAAAAAAAAAAAAAAAAAAAAAAAAAAAAAAAAAAAAGGCGGGGGGGAGAGAGTGTGGACTCTGCTCTCAATGTTGCTGTTGCTGAAGCCAAATGCAAAAATCACCCTGAATAATGTTTGTGTTTTAATGGTTTACACTGAAGCACAGTGGTACCCGAAATGTATAAGAAGTTACTATTGCAAATTCCCACCTATGGTTTGTGTTTCCGGAAATACTACCCCTCGCTCTAGTCTGGACATTGCCCCAGGTGGTGTCTGACTCTTAACCCAAATCAAACAGTAATCGCTCAGACACTGTCTGGCTCTCACACAGTGGACAGGGAAAGCACAACAGCCTTCTAGTTGCCTCTTACAAAGCCCAGGCAAGTATTTCCCTCAGGAAATCTCCAGCCTGTTTTCTTCATTGGCCTTTAGGGCAAGGTTTTAGGGTCACAGTCCCTGTTGCCCTCCCAACTGCTGCAGGGTTCAGCACAGTTGGTGAGCAGACTGCACACTGAAGGGGTGCAGTATCAGAGTAGTATTGCAAAGAGGATAAGCACAGGCTTTTTCAGTTTTTCTTTTGCTGGCAGTGCCTTGGTAATATGTCATAACTTCAGAGTGGACAGACTGTGACTCCAGAGCTGTAAGTGGATTGTCAGCAGTAGAGGTGTGGTTGCCAGTCCAGCTGTTATGGCCACCGTGCTGGATTTGGTTGTTGAAGGGTATCTCAGTTTACAGGCTGCTGGAAGGGAAAAGTCAGCCAGATCTCAGAGGCTGCCATCAGGGCGGCTGCGGGTCCCAGCAGGGCGCTCTCCCTCAGCTCACTTGGCAGCAGCCCTCCTGCCACTTGTGATCTGCTTGCTTAACTCTGGCAGCTCTGTATCTAGGGGTGCAGCTCCTGACGCTGCAAGAGGCGGCAGCCTCTGTGCCTGTAAAATCAGAGTTTCTCTTTACAAAGAAAAGACGGAAAATACAACAGTGCTTGAACGTGTGTGCAGACAGCAACAAGCATGCCAGGCAGTGTGCACTGCCTTGCCTGCCTTAACCAAAATGTATCACTGCCTTCCAAGTGCTGCACGTAGCATGAGGTTTATGCCTGAGATCCCTGTTTATCTGAGCTGGACTTGTACCTATTTGTTTGTCCTTTTAGCTTGGACTTGCACTATTGTCATCTTCAGATGACACATACACACACCGTGGACCTAAGCAACACCTAAAGCTTTCAGTGAAGGGGGAAGAGAGGAAGTAGCTGCTGTTTTAATGAAATAAATAAATTTACTGTTCTGAAAATCAAAGAACACTGTTTTTGCATTGAATGAAATACATTTACAGTCATATTTAGTAATTCAATTAAGAAAATGTTTCTTTCGGACACAGATTTTTGGTAATATGAACTGTTTCAATAATAATTCTGGTGACAGTGTACTGTCTGGAAGAAGGAACCAGCTAATGAGAGAGATCTCTAATATCTAAGACTATGAACTGTTTGTTACACTCTTCCATAATGTTTTAGTCTTATCTTTGAATGTAAGATAGTTCAGCTGTTCTAGTTCACTTTCCTGTGTGACTAAGCTAAGCAATATAGCTTTGCACTTCCAGATTTTTTATGAACCCTGTGCCATCTCAGGAAACTCATGTTAATCCTTGGGAGGACCAAAAGAATCTACTAACATATGCACACTGCCAAAGTAAATGATGGTTGGATTCCTGAGATAATCTTTGCCTTTGATCTTGTATATCAGAAAATTTATTTGGTAAAGTAGTGATGAAAAAACTTCTGTCTGTTCTGAAGTATCAGCTGCAAATAGCCTAGACCTTCTGAATTTCAAGATAAATCAGGACATGTTTTTTTTCCTCCCTTTCCAATCCTTGGTAATCTCCATTGAAAGCTTTATATTAAAGCAATTCAGAGAGTAGCAACAGCCATTCTCTTTCTGGCACTTACAACCTTGTATGCAAAATTGCATGACAAGTTGTGTTGATGTGTGGAAATCTGACTGTATTGTTATCTGTGAAAATAATAGCAGAAAGAAATGCCAACTAATTGCCTTACAGTTCTTCCTCCTTGGATACATGTTTTTTCCTTCTTTCCCTGACCTACACTAAAGTTCATGGTGTTTCTGTACTCACTCCAGTGTACAGAAAATAACATGAAAGCATACGGCCATGTCTTGCTTGTGGTGGATCTCCAGCATGGAACTTACTGGTCTACACCAATATTTCTTGGTCTAATTTTTCAAAGTTTTCACAAAAGTCCCCTCAAATGATTCTGCTGTGTGCTCTGATTGTTACTAGTCTTGCTTTGATGGGTCCCCTGGATGCTGTTTTGTTGTATCGGATCTTCCTTTTCCTGCGGTGTCCATTCACTTCATATTTTCACGTTTTATGTTTTCATATTTAAACTGATTCATTAATTTTTCAATGCAGTGGATCATTCCGTTCCATTTTTAACACATGGAGATGTTTTTATGTACCTTTGCAGAACATCACTGAAACTCAACCTTTGAATCTGTTTTAAATCCTTTCTGGGATTTTTTTTTAATTATTATTTTATTTTAAATTTTAAATTTTTATTTATTTGTTGTAAGGTTTTGTCTTTATTGTAGGAAAAATACAGCCTAGATTTTTGCAAAACACCCAGTTCTTCACACTGACTAGCACATTCTTGTTTCAGGACTCCCTGAAGTTTACAGCCATGTGTAATAACGAAACTTAAAACTTTTACTAGTTACTGTGTAAAACTTACATGATAATGAAATCCATGCATGAAGCAGCTTATACTCTGGACAGAGATTTTACAAATGAGAAGCTGGGGTGTAGAAAGATCAGGTTGCCTCCTTGATGACTAAGGAGAGGTGGGGTGGAGTTCTGCTCAAATCTTGTGCATGTTTTAAAGCTTTTCTCTCGCAAGCAGAGATCATCAATGACCTCATCTGTTAGGACAGGTAACACATTAATGGAAGGAAAAGTCCACGTTCCCAGTACGTGATGGCTGTCACTGCTACGTTACTCATTTTGTTAGTACGTTCTGCCTCTGTCCTCTCTGCTTTGAGTGGTGGTGTTGTATCCAGGGCTGCTCTGTGGGCCTGGATAACAAAACCCACTAAACAAGACCCATCCCATCCTTCAGAAGTGGAGGAGTGACTGCAGACACAGCGGCCAGATGGAAGGGGCTGCCCTGCCTACCCAAGCACAGCTGTCCCACCAGCCCTGTACCTGCCTTGGCGCAGAGGTGGTCTCCAGGCTGTGTTGCACTGCTGGGGGCAGGCAGGTCTTGGGAAGGCTAAAACATGTTAACGCTTTCCATGGGGACTGCAAGCTGCAGAAGAGGTCAGTAACTTCCAGCTGTGATGCTTCCTCCATGCTCAGGCCCGGAGAGGAGATGGAGAAAAGAGCAGGTCTACTGTGCATCCATAGACCTGAGTCATTTATGCAGTTGTTGCAGTTCACGGTGATATCTTGAAACTGGAAAACCGATTTCCTGGTTGCTTTGTTGCTCACCTTCAAATTTCAAATTTGGGCTGATGGAGCCCCAAAGTGTCTGTTGCTAGTTACCTAGCTGTATGGAGAACATGTGCTTTTGCCTGCACATGAACACAACAGTAATGAAAATCTTTTTCAAAAAATGGCAGCAATTAAAGTAGTATTAAACATAATCAGTAACCTATTAATGAAGAATGGGTTAATATTTTTTCTCTGTACTAATATGTTTGATAGATATCAGATATTTTATCTGCTTGTGGTGTTTTTGTCCACCTATTTTTTTCATTTTGCTTATGATTTTATTTAATGGAAGAGTCACTTTTCACATATTGGTTTGACAATTTACAAACACGTGTTTGTGCTGAATTAGGTGCATTTCTAAACTTTGTATGTTGCTGCTGACAGTTTGGGGATTGATTTTTATCCCTAGAGAGGTGCCTTTTTCTCTTTAAGGCAAATTGAAGTTGACTGCTGGAGCATTCCTTGGTAAAAGAGAGAATCTTCTTTTGGGATATTTTTCCATTGAGATGCTTCAACAAGGTCATGTTTTTCATGACACCAAAAAATAAAAAATTCACAGACAAAGAAGTAACATTAACTTTTAGAGTAAATAAATAGGAGCAAATATGACCAAGCTTTTTTTCTCCTGCAGTGTTCTGTCAGGCAAGTGTACCTAGATATGCAGTAGGTAACAATTTTCCAGGCTTTTATTCTGAAGGTACGTGTTAACTGCTAGTGTGGGCAATGGCATTAAAAAGAAAATTATCCATCTGTGTTCTCTTGTGCAGGACCAGGAAGGTGATCATCCCCCTGTACTCTGCTCTGGTGAGGCCGCACCTTGAGCACTGTGTTCAGCTTTAGGCCCCTCAGTACAAGAAGGACATCAAGGCCCTGGAGCATGTCCAGAGAAGGGCAACAGAACTGGTGAAGGGCCTGGAACAAAAGTCCTTTGAGGAGCGGCTGAGGGAACTGGTGTTTTTCAGTCTGGAGGAGAGGAGGCTCAGGGGAGACCGTATTGCTCTCTACAACTACCTGAAAGGAAGGTGTGGGGAGCTGGGAGTTGGCCTCTTCTCACAGATAACTAGTGATAGAACAAGAGGGAATGGCCTCAAATTGTGCCGGGGAGGTTTAGGTGGAAATACTGAGGCATTTCTTTTCAGAAAGAGCAGTCAGGCATTGGAACAGGTTGCCCAGGGAAGTGGTGGTGCCACCGTCCCTGGGGTTGTTCAAGGAAAGGTTGGACATGGTGCTTAGGGACATGGTTTAGTGGGTGGTATTGGTAGTAGGGTGATGGTTGGACCAGATGATCTTCAAGGTCTCTTCTAACTTTAATGATTCTATGATGATTCAAAATAGTAGTGTGTAAGTGATTACAGATGGCTAGTTTCTTATATTAGGACTGAATTTCTGTATGTGAGTAATTTCTGTTACTACAAGTAGCACTGTGTGGTAAATACCATCCTATTCTTTATTATTTTTATTGCAAAACAGACATTCTGGTACGTGGTAACTTCCATGTGCACCTACCTGCTTACACCAGAAAGCATATGTGCAAAACACAGATGGAATTGAAGGCTGAAGATGCACCTTGCTTCTGTTCTTTTCCATAAAGAATAGAATGAAATTACCTCAAAACCAGTGTTAAAAATAAACCCAGGCACAGGATGGGAGGTGGAGTGCAGTCCCTGTGGCCGAGGGGCAGCCTCTCTCTCTGGCAAGCCAAATGGCCTGGGGGAGCCAGCCCCAGAAAAGGGGCCCTCAGCCCCCCCAACCCTTCTCCTTCTTCCATGTGAGGGCATCTTCTAGGCTGCTCCCAACACAGCTGCTTTGGGCTGCTCGCATTGGCCAACACAGAGACTTGCTGGCCACCACTGCCCTGCCTATGCTCTGGGCCCTATAAAACAGGACCCCCTGCAGCTGGCCCACCATTTGCTGAGCTTCTAGGCACCCTGACAGCCAGCTTGTGTGGCAGAAAGGAGACCAGAAGCAGGAAGGTGAGCGGCAGGCCTCCTCGGTGTGAGAGGACAGAGGTGCAGTCCCAGGAAGCACCTAGAAGGAAGGCACCTGATGAGAAGAGGAAATGGCATGGGCAGAAGAATAACGCCTGTGGTGTGAGAACAGACACCAGTGCTCGAGGGACCTCTGGCATGCAGCCCACAGGCATGTATGAGCGTGGCAAAGACATGAGGCCCTGACGTTACCATTGGCAGTGCAATGGTGTGGGGCATAGGCTGTCCCCTGTACCATACAGTGCCTCTGTGCCTGGGCATTACCATTAGCACAACAGTGGCATGGGGTGAAGGCAAGAGTGCCGGCTGGACAGCCATGTGGAGCAGAGGCCTGCCTATCATCCAGAACACTGTGGGACCCAGCTATGGCCATAAACCAGATGGCAGCATCAGACCCATGCACGGAAATGAACCGGACAGTGGCATGGGACCTAGGTATGGAAGTGGACGGCCTCCTGGTTGTGCACCCTGGCCTAAAAACTTTCAGAGGCAACCAATTTGGGCAATTCTGAGCAAGGACTAGTTTAGCCTCTTGCCAAACACCGTGGAGCCCATGGAGGTGATCTACCAGATGTGGAGGAACTGGTGGAAGTGGATCCACCTCAGCCAGAGCAGACCTGGAACTACCTCATTATGTCTTTGCTCCCTGCCATCAGAGCGCAGCAACAGCATCGCAGGCACGCCTGGCCAGCTCCCTACCTGTGGCACAGCCTCTACCCCAAGCATTAGCTTGGAGCTGCTAAACACTATGGATATCTTGCAGGCTCACCTGCAGGATGTCGTGGCAATAAAGAACTCTTGTTGCCGGTTCTCAGGGTTTGCGCGAGTGCTTCTTTCCCATCCCCCAGCCCTTGTGTGAGAGGTGACATCCCTTCTGCACAGAGCCTTGAGGAGGAGCACAAGCGATGACCTAGCTCCCTTCGGGCTGCTGCACTAGGGTGACAGGAGGAGTCCCCGAGGGCCACCATGCGCCTCTAACATTTGTGAAAATAGACTGAGGGGTGAAAATAGTAGTGCGTGTAAGAGATTATAGCTGGCTAATTTCTTGTATTAGGAGTGAATTTCTATATCTGAGTAATTGGTAATGACACACATTGAGAAGGCTGAGGTACTCAACATGTTCTTTGCCTCTGTCTTCACTGACAGCTGGGCTTCCCAAGTCTCTCATTTCCCTGAACCTGTAGATGGAGGCTGGGGGAACAAAGTCCCACCCACTTTAAGTGAAGAGCAGGTTTGGGACTACCTGATGAATCTAAACACGTATAAGTCTATGGGACCTGGTGGCATTCACCTCAGGGTCCTGAGGGAACTGGCTGATGTAGTTGCCAAGCCTCTCTCCATCATAGTTGAAAAGTCCTGGCAGTTGGGTGAAGTCCCTGGTGAGTGGAAAAAGGGAAATGTCACACCCCTTTTTAAATAGCGATGAGAAATGTTGTTTAGAAAGCAGAGGAACTCCTACTCAGACTGGGGAGGAGGAAGAAGATGAGATAGGCTACTCCAAAGTGGCTGGGCCATCAGAGGAACAGGAAGTCAAAGAGGGAGATATCATAAGAGCATCAATAACTACCTGAGGCCTATACCAGCATGAGCCAAACTGGGAATGAGTGGCAAAATACCCTATTGTTACTGGCCCGGATGCTTTGTGCATCCTTGGCATAGACTGTGTCAGGAAAGGATATTTCAAGGGCCTTTTTTCTTCAGGGAGGCAACCTAAGAAGGGGACAGGGAGAGATGTTTTTTACCACTTGTTCACTCTCCCTTTCTCCTTCACCCTCCTCTTCTCCTCCAGGCTAGTTATGATAGCTCTTTAGGTCTTTGAATATCCTTGGGATGTTCAGACCAGAATGTTCTTATTATTATGTCTCCTGAGTGCACTTCAGGTTTTGTTTAAGGTTAAGCAACTACTTAGGAATGCCATCCAGAGATCTGTCCTGAGGCAGGATAGTTATGAGTGGCAGGGAGTGTGGGAGGATATGGACAGGCATCTAGAGCAGTGGGCACCTCCAGTGCTTTGGAAATTCACCCTTGAACAGGTGCAAAATCCTAAAAAAGTGGCAGAATGCTTGAAAAAGACATGTCACCACCCTGGCAATTTCAGGGAGATGCAAATCACTGCAACGTGTTAGGGCTTGGCCTATGCCTACTGAGCTGCAATTGATGCTACTCCAAGCCCTGTGACAGGCCCGGTGGCCACTCCAAGCCCCAGGCTGGGTACCAAAAGGATTGTTGTGGTTTGACCCGGCCAGCAGATAAGCACCACACAGCCGTTTGCTCACCCTCCCCTCTCCCTCTCTGGGATGGGGTAGAGAAACAGGAAAATGAAGCCTGGGGGTTGAGATAGAGACAGTTTTATTAGGACAGAAAATAAAGGAAAGTAATAATGATAATAGTACTACTGCTAATAATGTGTAGAGCCAAGTGATGCACAATGCAATTGCTCACCACCTGCTGACTGATGCCCAGCCTATCCCCGAGCAGCCACCCCACCAACCCCGGCTAGCCACCCCTATATTTTGTTTAGCATGATGCCATATGGTATGGAATACCCCTTTGGCCAGTTTGGGTCAGCTGTCCTGGGTCTGTCCCCTCCCAGCTCCTGCTGCACCTCTAGCCTGCCCACTGGCAGGACAGAGCGAGAAACTGAAAAATCCTTGGCTTAGTGTAAGCATTGCTCTGCAACAATTAAACATCAACATTGTGCTCATCCTAAATCCCAAACACAGCACCATACCAGCTACTAGGAGGAAAATTAACTCTATCCTTGCAAAAACCAGGACACACCACATCACATGGTACGGAATATCTCTTTGGCCAGTTGGGGTCACCTGTTCTGCTTTTGTCCCCTCCAAGCTCCTGCTGCACCCCAAGCCTCCTCGCTGGCAGGGCAGTGTGAGAAGCTGAAAAGTCTTTGACTCAGTGCAAGCACTACTCTTCAACAATTAAAACAATTAGGAGACATTTCTTCTCAGAAAGAGTGGTCAGGCATTAGAAGGGGTTGCCCAGGGAAGTGGTGGCATCACCATCCCTGGGGGTGTTCAAGGAAAGGTTGTACCGGGTACACAGGGACATGGTTTAGTGGGTGGTATTGGTAGTAGGGTGATGGTTGGACCAGATGATCTTGAATGTCTTTTACAACCTTAATGATTCTATGATTCTAAACTCATATTTATTTTTTTAGGATATTCAGGTTCTTTCCAGAAAAGATTTATGGCTTGTCTATACCATCATCAGGGGGTTAGCAGTTACAGACATGAATAAACTGTGTGTGGAGATGCAGGATTTCTGCCAAACAGGTGCTTTACGAAATCTTTATTTGCATCAAGTAGGGCTAGATGCTTGCTTGTTTGTTTATTTATTTATTCAGATAGCTCTAGTCCTGCGTATCCAGCCACAGAGACTATTTTCTCAACTTTCTCAAGCCTATATCCACCCAGACCTCGCTTCCTGGGATGCTGGGATTCACTCATGCATTTCTACCTCCAGGGTCCTTTTGGCACTAAATTTGTTTTATAGGAATACACACACACACAAATATATATATTATAAATATAAATACTGCTAAAAGGAAATAATGTGGATGTATAAATCTGGTTTCTCTTCTGTGGTCAAAATGAAAACTACCTCACACCTGACCAACAAAGATGAATCCAGCCATCCTGATCAATAGTGTTTTTTTGTTTGGTTGCTTTCTTTGATGGTACGTGGGCAGGATACTGGTGAGGTGATGCACAGACCTCATTAAACTCTCATTTAATGCTTGTCACTGGAATAACTACATCTGTTTTTGTCTTCAGGATTTTCATTCTCTTTAATCTCAGTCTTTTTATTCGCTCATACTTCCAAGACCCAAGTGACACAAATAAGTAAACAAACTTCTTCACTCCTTGAGTAAGGTAACAAATGACAGTCAAACCCACTTGTTTTCATTTCACGGAAATCATGCCAGCTGAAATAAGATTTTCGTCACAGAGCACTTAAACAAGTTCTAAGAACAAATTTATTGATGAAAGTCTTATCCTGGTGGTTATAAAATCTTTAAAGGACCTCTAGCTATCTGCAAACTTACTTTAAACCTTCTTTGGTATCTTCTCATGGGATTCTTCATACATTTGAATCCTAAAATTTGATGTCTCTCAGTATGCTTCTGCAGACCTAATTATCAATCGTCTCCAGATGCCGCCAAGTTGGATGGGAGTGATGAGGGTAGGAAGGTTCAGCAGAGGGATCTGGATAGGCCATGTCCAGTTGTGTATGGCCTTCAACAGGGACAAGTGTTGAGTCCAGTACCTAGGTCATAACAACCCCATGTAGTGGTATAAGCTTGGGGCAGAGTGGCTGGAAAGTTGCCTGGCAGAAGAGAAGCTGGGGATGCTGGTCAGTAGCTGGCTGAACATGAGCTGGTAGCGTGACCAGGAAGGCCAATGGCATCTTGGCATGTATCAGAAATAGTGTGGCCAACAGGTCTAGGGGAATGATTGTCCCCCTGTACTCAGCCCTGGTGAGACCACACCTCCAGTCCAGTGTTCAGTTTGGGGTCCCTCACTACAAGAAGGACATTGAGGTGCTGGAGCATGTTCAGAGAAGAGCAATGAAGCTGGTGAAGGGACTAGAAAACTGGCGTTATTTAGTCTGGAGAAAAGAAGGCTGAGGGGAGACCTCATTGCTCTCTACAGCAACCTGAAAGGAAGGTGTGGGGAGCTGGGGGTTGGCCTCTTCTCACAGGTGACAAGTGATAGGATGTGAGGGAATGGCCTCAGTTGGCAAGGACGCACTTAGCTTGGATATCAGGAAGAATTTCTCAATGGGAAGGATGGTTAGATATAACAGGCTGCCCTTTTGTGGTTTGCCTGTTTGTGGGATGTGGTTTAGTGGTGAACTTGGTATAAGTAGACAGTTGGATTTGATGATCTTAAGGGTCTTTTCCAACCTAAATGATTCCATAATTTGCCTCTTTGATCTTTGCTTTCCCTTCTCAGATTCCTTCTGTAATATTTGTGACAATTCTTTATTAGTCATTACCAGAGTAAGATTTCTGCAAAATCAAAGAAACAAAATTTACAATATTCATCTTAAAAAGAAGAAGAAGAAGAAAAAAAGTATTTTCAAACTTGTTTGAGTGTCTTGTAGATGAATATGAAAACACTGGGGTGGTGTTTAAGATGGGGTAAATGAGAGATGACAGGGTGCAGGGTCTGATGTTGCTCCATTGCAATTGGTGAGCAACATCCCAGAGTTAATGTACAACCAGATCCAGGGGGTAGCCCAGAGAGCAAACAGTTCACATTTTCTGCCCTGTCCTCAATTCTACTCGTTTGGTTTTTGTTATAATTTTTACTGAACTTCAACTTGGAATGTGGATCTTTCTTTAAATGGAAACTATCTTTAAATTAGATCATAACATCCGTTAATAGTATGAAGTCAGAATAATTTTAATACATCCCTTTATCCTCCTACTTTTTGTTTTGGATAGGCCAGTTGGATGTCGATCTTTATGAACTCTACCTGCTCTACCTTAATCAAGTTTGTTCCTGTTTTGTCCTTTTGCCTGAAGACTTCTGATGTTTAGAATTAACTTTGTTCTCAGTTGTTTTCCATTCTGTGTTGGGCTTTACACCTAATTAGAGGTAATTGTTTCCTTGTTCCTACAGCATCAGCCAAGCAAGCAGATCTTGGCTGCATCCCTCCACTATATGGGGGGCTCCACTCCAGGAAGAGTATAGCAAAGACTTTGGTCATTTAGTATTTATCTCTATTTCTTTCATTGTTCTGAACCTCTAACAAACGTGCCTTAAATGTGTTTAACTTACTTCACTAAGCTGTGAAAATCATGGAAATCAGTGTTTTGGAGTGATAGCGTGAATGCTATAGTGTTGTCACAACGGTTTTCACTCTAGATTGTTTTAACAATGCTTTAACACTTTTTTAGACTTGTATTGGGTTCTCACTTTTTTTTGTTTTTCATAATTTTACTGATTTTGCTGCCACATTTTTTTTTATTTTTTATTTATTTATTCTTTTTTTTTTTTTTTAATTTAGAGGTCTGGGAATAAATTCTAATCCAGGACTCAGACAAGTTATCTGAACTGGGTTCAATTTGTGTCTAATAATAAAATGCAAATTCCCATTAATTAAGTTTGTAATTGTGGAATAGGAGGGAGAACGATTTATAAGGCAGTGGTAGGAGGAGAACTTTAAGTAGCAGTGCATGGTGAATGAGATGCACAACTTCCATTATCAATAGGAGCTGCATGTCTAATCCACCAGGCTTGTTGCTGCAGAAAATGTACCCTGGGATGTCAGGTGTTAAGGGGAAGAATGGGCCTCTCACGTTCTTTGCGCTTACAAGCCGGCTGTAACCTTTTGACTCTCTCTCTCTTTCTCTTCTCGAGTTTTGTTTCCTGAAAGGAAAAGGGGGTGGGGGAAGGTAGGGGAAGGAGGTTTAAAGAGTGGAAGATCTGTTTCAAAGTGCTGTAGTGCATTTGCAAGTTTTTTCTTTTTTCTTTTCTTTTTTTCTTTTTCTTTTTCTTTTTCTTTTTCTTTTTCTTTTTCTTTTTCTTTTTCTTTTTCTTTTTCTTTTTCTTTTTCTTTTTCTTTTTCTTTTTCTTTTTCTTTTTTTCTTTTTCTTTTTCTTTTTCTTTTTCTTTTTCTTTTTCTTTTTCTTTTTCTTTTTCTTTTTCTTTTTCTTTTTCTTTTTCTTTTTCTTTTTCTTTTTCTTTTTCTTTTTCTTTTTCTTTTTCTTTTTCTTTTTCTTTTTCTTTTTCTTTTTCTTTTTCTTTTTCTTTTTCTTTTTCTTTTTCTTTTTCTTTTTCTTTTTCTTTTTCTTTTTCTTTTTCTTTTTCTTTCTTTCTTTTCCTTTATTATTTTTTTTTTTGGGGGGGGAATAGTTTTGTTTTGTTTTCTTTTAAGAAAGAAGTTGCTTTTCAGGTAAAGTATTTAGGCTTAAGATATAAGAATCAGTGGGTAACACTATTGACGCTGTAATCTTTACACATTATGCTGTGAGTGTTTTGCACATAGCTTTTTTACCTTTCTAACTAAAATGATTATAGTTTCATTTAAAAGCATAATAGGTGAGGAGAGCTGGTACTATGAATTAATGTTACTTTTATATTCATTAGGTACTATGCAGAAAAACAGCCCCACAAATAACTTGAAATCCCTTTCATTCTCAAAGGATCCCCTAATGTGGTGTGGTCATATATTCTATCCATTGCACAAAAAGAATTGGTCACATTGAACTTGGGTGTACTCCAGACCTGAGGATGTGCATACGCAAAGGAAAAGCTTGTGTAATACTCGCACATTTCATCTACTTGCTGTCTCTGAGTTACTAAGTGTGGAAAATATCCCGGTGCATGTACCCTAGGTGAGTGTTTACTTATTAGAATAAAAAAAAAAACGCATGGCAAATACAGGAAAAAGTTAATGGTGTCTAATTAAGGTAGGTCTACAAACTTCATGATTTCATGAGAAAAAAGAGCAGAAAGTGGAAAAATATGCCAAAAGGTACGTTGTCCTTTCTTGAAATAGAGTCTGTGCTGATCCCTTACTAGAATGTAAAAACGGCAACACTAATAAGGTGGTGCTTACTTTCTTTAGTTAAAGAAAGTCTTGCTCATAGGAGAATGTCCTGAGAACCCTAAAAAGAATTCTATATGTTTCTGTCTACCATCTTGGGTTTGAGAGCCATGTGCCTCTTCTAGCTTTGCATCCTTACTCGTTCATGATTATTTTGAAATGGCTCATATTGCCTTTGCTTGGCTGTAATGTGGCAGCAATGGAGTAGAGCCAATGGAGGGGTAATTTTACAGCCAGCAATCAGGAAAAGGAAGAGCCCTCAGCCAGGGGACTCAACAGTGCCAGGAGGAGCCATTATTCTGTTATTATTTCCAGTGTGGAGGCATTGTTTTAAGTTACATTAAAAACATCCTTTAAATGTCATCGTTATTTGTGTTGTAAATTTTCCATATCAACCTTTCCAAAAGAAAGGTGTGTGAATTTGTTACATATATCCAAGTGGAGTGCTTGGGATGTATCTCGCTTTACAAATTATATGTTAAAGGAGAACCTCAAATTTAAGGTAATTCTTCTGATTTAGAAAGCCTGGAAGATCACAGAGATTGGGCAAACATGGCAGGAGTTCTCTGTTTCTTAACAGTTGCTGGGAACAACTCTCTGAACAGCCTGTCTCCTGGGAGGCACTGCCTTACCATCTTTTCTACTATTAAGGACTCCAACCCCTTGTGATTTACGTGCTCAGCTCTATATGTTTTGCAGGAACCTATAATTTAGATGGCTAAAGGAGAATGAAGTCTATATCATTATTCGTGTGCGTGGGTTTGCATTTGTCTTCTGGAGATCGTGTGTTTGTTGAAACCCATAATGGACTTAAATGGTGATTTGGAGAATTTGATATAGATAGCTTGCTTATTTTCAGTTACTCAGAAGTCCTAGGACATTAAATATTTTATACTTAATACTTCTTTAATTTCACTAGGTAGAGCATGTGTTGTGAACTAACATTGAAAGGATCCGTATATTGAATATTATCACCACTTTTTTATGGATAGTCTTTGAGGAGGTAAAGGCCTTGCATCTGTGAGGCAAGTGGCATTTGGCATAAACGCAAAAAGGTGAACCAATGTGCCTGAAATCATTAGGGCAGTCTTAGACACGAGGGGGAACAGAACCCAAATATCCTAAAACCCTGTCCCAGTGTCTTAATTTTTTCCATTTTTTTTTTCCATTTGCCCATTTTTTTCATTCAAAATTTAAGTTTCCATGATTATTATTTCTACTGCCAGGGCTTTCCAGGGATTTAAACATGACCTAATTTATTAAATGCTGTCTTATGTGCAAGACAGAAGCAAAATCCTTACCCCAGGGCACTTACTCAGTGGCCCTGATCCTGCAATCTGATCTCTGGAATGAACGTCTGAACTAACACAAGCCATGCTGCATGGTCAGAGAGCTCGACGGGGGCTTTAATGGAGAAGAGACATGTAGAATGCAGGTTGCCTACAACATCCTCAGTGATTTTCAATGCACTGCTGTTACTTTCCTGTTTTATTATGTGTTTCCCTGCATTCTCTCTGAGCTTTTGAGCAGTTGCTGCTCAGTTACCTTAAGCACAGAGAAGTTTGGTCTGGACTGTTGTTTTTTTTTCCAGCTATCTATAAGCCTTGATCTGTGGCACTACTTAAAGACGCTTTGCGATGCACCTTGAGATTAAAGTGCATCGCCCCTGCCGTGCATTGATCTTGTCTGGCCCAGAAAGGGGTTGTCATAGATCTGCTTTTGAAATCAGGACTCCCTTATGGGTTTTTCCAAGGCATCATCCATGTCATTGGGTTGGCAGGATATGAAGCTGAGGGTCTTTTTGAAGTTTTCCTTCGCGCCAAGGGGTGTATGCTTGTCATGTGGGAATCGTGCTAAGTTACACCCTCTTCTCCCTGTGTGTTCAACGCGGGATAACTTGATGCAGTATTTAAGTATTCCAGGTCTTTTAAGAAAGTCTATTGTTTGATTTGTTATATTGGAGTCCTAAAATGGAGAGTGGAATCTGAACGCGCGCAACTCATTTCTTGGAGGAGACTGAAACGCAAAGGCTGAACTTCATGAATTAATTAAATAGTCCTACAAACATCCATCCCCTTGCAGCTACAGACAATAGTCTTATTTTAGGAAGTACGATCCTGTACTTCATCAAGCATCACTCATGCCACTATTATTTAGTTTTTGCATAATTGTAAAGCAAATACCACTTTTAAAGGTTGCTAAAGTATCTCACATTTCAGTCTCTCTCTCTCTTTTTTTTTTTTTTTTTTTTAAGTACAAAAAAGTTAGTTTCCTGCATCGAATGATTTTTTGCTGGAAAAGCAAAGTAACATTTCTTTACTCAAAGCTCTTCTTCCTGCAAAACTGTGGTACATGGAAAATATTTTCCAGCTTTCAGAGTTTATTTGATTTTGAACACTTTTGGTTATGTAAGTTTTAATAAGTAGCTTTGGTGTACCCCTAAAGGCACACCCCACACACTTATGTTGTGTGACCTAGGGTCACAAGTAATGGCTGCAAGCTAATTGATTGAGAAAGGCTTGTCTGACTGGGCCCCTTTGAGTCCTCCCTTTACATTCCTAAATTTCTGTAAAGGAGGCACTGGCAGCTTTGCCTAGTGAGAGGAGGGGTTGGGGGAAAGGGAGGAAGTTTCTCCGTTTCTGATTATGCGCAGAGTTTCCTTGTACTGAGCTTATGTTCTCCACCCACTACTTAGTAAGAACTCCTTAACAACTTAAAGCTTTATCCCTGTGAGTACCAGAAAAGTGATTTGAGTATTTATTGAGCAGGGAGAACAAACTGCTTGCTCCAGGCAGGGAGACAGCTTATGGAAATAATATTAGACCTTCAGCAAAGTGCACAGCTGCATCATACAGAAGCTGAGACTCAAACTGACAGGCAAATAAGCCAGATCAAGGAAGGGGCCTCTGTGTGGCAGCTCTGAGCTACCAAGTGTTGGACAACTAGGCAAAAAGTGCAATGGAACAGGGCAGAAAATAGCACACTAACTTCAGGCAACTGTTGCTTTTTCATGGTGAGTCCAGATTTGAAATGTTGTTTGAAATGTAGCTGCTGTTGTTGTTTCTAAAAACCCTTCCGTTTTACCACAGCTATGCTTTTGCGAAGCTCATTGTGTTACAGATTATTTGTCCGGATGTGCACTTCAATTCTGAACGGTGCAGAAGTGTACAGGGATGGTCCTTTCCTTGCTGCTTGCGCGCTGTTTTTCTTTTGCTTGCTTCAGGAGACAGGTCCAGTTCTTAAAAGCATGCGGCGTGGCTTCCGATTTGCAAAGAAATAGTTTTGCAGCTAGCCCTTGGTGTGCAGCTGCACATAGGTGAATAAGTGACCATGATTTCTGTGCACAGTTTTCTGCTGCAGCTTGAGCTTTGTGGCACCTCTCCATTGCTCCTTATTTCGCTGCCTTATCTTGAGAATGTATGGCACGGTCACTATGAAAAGAGCTTTGTGTTTGAATTCCTGGTGAGTCGAAGGGTCAGGGCCTATGAGTTATCTGCCTGCCAGCAAGACTCATTGCTGTGTCCCTGTATTTTTCAAGCTAAAATAGAAAAAACATGTGTCCTCATCCCTTTTATATAAACGTATTTTGAATTCAGGTTTTACATGCTGTTCATGTGTGCTTTGTTCTTTTGACAAACATGGGTTCTGAGGGGAAGCCAGTTTTATTCTGTCCATATTTATTCTATTTACTCAAGCTTTCTTGCAGCTTTTTTTGCATTCCTTTGTTGTGATGCACATAAATTTTTCTTAAAAAAACATTCAGTGATTCTGATTTCTGCTAAGAAGAGACAAAGGATTTTATACATATCTCTAAACATACCAGGGAGCTATCTAAATTTTAGGTAAGTTGCAAAATTACACAGAAGATAAGACTTTTGTAACTTTTGCTTCTCTTAAGGAGGGAAACAGAATACTTCTGGGTAAGTTCTTGAACAGATTGTGTTAGATGTACTAGTCATCTAGTGTAATGGTAGTAAATCTGATCTGAGCTATAATGTTATTTCAGTCACTGGCTTCATTTGAAAAAGCTGCTTTATTAATAGAGCAACAGAATTAAACATTACACATTGACAGTAACGTTAGAAATATGTTTGCAAAAACTGTTGAGTGGATGAATTTAAAGCAATAAATCATCAGGGCATGTCAAAGTTACTCTGTATGTGATGTTTTAAGATGCCTGTGATTTAGAGGAGAAATGAATCTAACTGTTTTTTCCTCCAGCAGAAGTGTGTTTCTGTACAGAATGATCTCTCTTGTATCTTTCTTCAAATAATTAGTTTTCTTTTCAAAAAGTAAATTATCTAAGTCAGAAGGTGCAAGAAAAGTCTCAGAATTATGTAGCCTTTATTTGGAGCTAAAGGAAAAATGATCATTTGGTAGGATAGTTCTACTACGCAACGTAATGAGTTGATCAGATGAAGCCTCCACAGATGGTGCCACTTGTTTCTTGACCTGTCTTTCTAAGTTTGTTTGCTCATCTGAAGAAAACAATTAGAAGGATGTCCTTTTAATATGTATGTGTGTATATATATATATACACATATATATGGTGCTTCAGAAATGGGTTGATCTGATGCTGCAGTCCCTTTGAAGTGCTGAAGTTCACGTTGTTCGTCTATTGTGCTCATTTGCCAGTCTGAGCTCTTGAATTTGCCCATGAATTTTGGAAAAAAGGGGGGGGGGGAGAAAAAGGAGGGAAAATTGTTTCAAAGAAATGATAAACAATACAGGGTGGAAGGTGATGATGCAATGTAAGATGATCTAAATAGACATCGTGCTTCTTGTTTTCTTTTTGTGAATTGGATTCCTATCTATTTTGATTTGGGCTAAACCTTAGGCTTTCTACAAGAAAATCCTGGCTGTGTCCTTAGTGCAATTAAGAATATGCTTTTCTTTTAAGAGTTTCAGGGTCTACTTTACAGGAAAGAAATGTGTCCTCTGATGTGGCATAAATATATGACACCTGCTGAAGTGCTCTTTACACCCCGAAAACCTGACAGCAGAAGAAACTTTGAGGAGCCATTCTCCTTCCAGCTTTGGTAGCCCGGAGCACTGGGAAGCTGGTGGCCTCTTGGTGGTGGCAGGGGGCTGGGGGCACAGGGATGGTGGGCACACACCACCGCCACCTCCCGGGGGGCACGCGGGCAGGGGACCTGCTCTCCCTGTGCTGCCGTGTTTCCATTGGCGAAATGAGGCACCGGTGCTGTTGTGAAACCTGATTAGAGGATTATGAAACATTTCTTCACGCTCTGATGACTGGCCTGATGAAGGGGAAAGGGCTTAATGAGGTGGAGAAGATTTTACTGATGATTTTCTATTTATATTTATCATTAAAAGAAGAATATCAGCTCCCAATGGCTGTGTTTTACAACTCATGGAAACCCCAACACTAATGACAGGAGTGATGGTTAACATTAGTATTCTTACTGGCCATATAAGATGCACTTTTGATAGAAGGCTGACAGAATATATTGTGGTTGCCAGGAAGTTTAAACATGACTAATATACCTCTAAATACTACTATTTTTGTTTTGAGAACACGAAAGAATCATTATTTCAAACTAAACTAATTATATATATATATATATTTTACATTCTCTTTGACACCAGTTAGAGAAAAAAGCAGTTTTGAAAATAGTAAACACTATTGTTTTATACTTTTCATTTCTTTGAAAGGTTTTTATTTAACATCTTTAATCTTCAGTCAAGGAGGAACTCAATTTGTTTTGTGAATTACACAGAGAAGGGACTTTGGAGGTTCACTTCTAGCTTGGTTCTGGTTTAGGAAAGTAATGCGTAGAAGAATGAAAAACTTTACGCGATGTGTTTGTCTCATTGGATGTGTTTGTCTCATTGACATCTGTACACTACAGAAACAGGTCTCCATGATGCCTATAGATATCTTTACTGTCGCACAAGAAAAAGGATGGGAATTCAGGACTAGCAGTTGATTTTTCTGTCAAAGAGAGGAACTAGTTTGTGGTGTCAGGACAAGGTGATGTCTATACTGAGAGAGAGAGGAAAATTGACAGGAACAGGAGAACTGTAGCAATCGTGGTGTCAGTAAATCACACTATTGGTAAGACAAAAAAAAAAGCCCACACACCTATGTTATAACCTAGCAATTTTGAAAGAGTTTTTTTTTTTTTTCCTTAAGTGTCTTTAAAAATAATTTATTTCATCTCAGCTATAACTCTCAGTCACATTTTAAAGTTCTTTTGTGACTACAATTACTTGGGTCTTAAACTTCTTTGATCTTCAAGCTTTATGGATCCAGGAACCACAGATCTGTTTAAAAAATAAAGATAAATAAGTCGAGAATTGCCAGCATTGGATTTTGGAGTTCAGTAGAGTTGAGGGAGCAAGAAAGCATGTTTCAGGGGAAACAGAAGATGTACATATGCTGTCCGTGAAACACAGAGAAAGAAAGCAGAGACCCGATCTTTGGAATAAGCAAATTGACCTTTAGTTCAGTTTTACTCCAACATATTCAAAATGTCAGTAGAAGACTGTCCCCAGTGGTGGTGATGAAGATGAAAGAAGAACAAATAAAGGGAGAGATATGTGGCTCCTGAAGTAACTTCAGTGATTATAATATGTGAGTAAAAACAAATGGAGACAAAGAACAGATAGAAGTAATTGGAAATTGAGGGTAGGAGCAGTGATAAGGGAGGTAGGACCTTAAGGAGGAAAATGGGGGAGATCTGAAAGTAGAAGAAATACAGCACGAGAGAAGAAACCCACCCTATCTAGAATGGTATGTCAGTCACTGATATGAGCCCATGCCTTGGGAATTGTCAACTGACATGCAGTCATCTGGCTTCAGTAAGGCAAAATGCAAAATACTGAGGAAAAAAAGAGTAGGAAAAACAATGACAAAAATGCCATCTTTCTCCTGGTTTGTTCAGGACCATTTGCACTTCTCGCATTCAGTTTCATGCTTGAAGTAACAAAATCACCCCCCCCAAAAAAGTCTGTTCCTTCCGGTCACAGCATTTCAGAGAGGGCATGTGAGAGGGAGGGAACCTCTCTTTTCCACCTGACATCCCCTTATATTTACTTTTCTCTGTCTAGCAGTGAAGGTAGAGGTGAGGACTGATGGTTGCCTCTGTTGCAGCAAATTGTATTTTTGAGTGCAGGTTAAGTTTCTTTTTTCAGCTGCAGTAGGATTCCTGTAACTTTTTAAAAGTTCTTGAAAAGCCTTTTTGAAGGTCTTTTGGCAAATCTAACTCTTGGTCGTACAAAAGTTGAGAGCAATTTACAACACGAAACACGAGACGGTAGAAAACAGAAAATTAGTGGAATGACAAATAAGATAAGTGGCAGTGGATTTTCTTTACTTCTCTTCATCCTACGTCATTCCATTTTTTTTCCATTACCCTTTTTTTTTTTTTTTTTTTCCATCACCCAGGGCTTTGCCCAAGAGTATGCTAAAGACCCTATTGTGTGAGGGATTGGATGAGGCCATATATTAAAACCTGTAATCCATCAGTTTGAAATGGTATTCACATACATATTATTTTTAATATATGTGTGTGGTACTCGTAATGGTTTAAGATTTCCCAATATTCTACTGGTAATGATACCCATGCTTGACGACCAAGGTCACTAGTGCTGTCTCCACTATCCACTATCTCCACTCCACTGTAGAGAAATATTCAGTGATTCAAACAATAACTAGATGCATTTTCCAATTCCAGTGTTGTCTTTAGTGCCCAGAGATGATATTTTAGTGTCAATTATTTAATCTCAGCTTATTTAGCAGTACAATGAAGTAGGTATGAAATACAACTTCAAGTGCAAAAAGCACCTTCTTCTCCTTTAAACTGTTTTTATTATGGGAAAACTAGTGAAAATACCTTCAAATAGCTACCTGTCCTAAGGCAAGCTTGACTTCGCTGCAATGACGCATGCTGTACCTATGGAGTGTGGCTCACTGGCCTCTCAAACTATTTACTCTGGTTTTGGTGTATATTTTCTAAGATATTCATGATTCTGACTTGGTTGCCACTGAGCGGTTGCTATTTCAATCCGCATATAATAAACTCCTGAAATAAAAATCTGTGGCCTTAGCAGGGGAGAGTAACATCAAAAGAGTAAATGGGAAAAATGCAGGAGAAAGTGATCAACAAGCAACTTAAAACATAAAAATGTGGCATAGCAGAGTGAGAGAAGCAGTCTGTGCTGACAATATCTTTTTCTTTCTAACAAGTGGAACTCAAACTATGTTCCCCATATGGAGGCCCCATGAAACTCATTCTTTCAAGCTCTAGCTGGAAATTCAGGAAGAAAGGAGAATTTCCAGAAGTACCAAGTGTAGGCCTAGCTATCCTCCTGCTGAAGTTAATGAGAGTTGCGTTAGAGTAAAGCAAAAACTGTACCATCTGATGCTGAATAAAACGCAGGACTCTCCAAATTCTTTCCCAGTGTATTTTTTTTTTCCTATTCATTTACAAGTTTCTGGAAAAAACAAGAAATTTGGCAGGATCTGGAAATGTAATCCTCTTTTAGGTTACATCAGACTGTTTCCTTTGTATCACTTTATCATTTTTTGGAATGTATTTTTTGGCCTGAATTTTTTTGTTTTGTAGTCACAAACAACAGGTGATTATTATTTTTATTTTGTTTAAGGAAATATCTTAAGACTATTTTAAGCAGCAGAAGTGGGAATAAATTATACTTTTCCTGTGAAAACTGAAGTAAACGAAAAAAATACAACGAAAGGTTTTGAACAACAATTTGTGGAACAATTTGATCAACGGGTAGTTTGTAGACTTTTTTTTTTTTTTTTTTTTCAAAGGGCTTAAGATTTAACAAAAAATCTAAATGATTTTATGCTGGAGATGTTAAATTATAGCTATTATGTGCCTTTTGGCAGTTAAGTGTTAGGCTATGCACTTCTACTGTTGTCCTTGCTCTGAGGATCATATGGCAAACTGAGCATTGCACATGTATAGCACTGAGGGTCCGGTCCTTCGAGAGCCCAGTGTTGAAAGAACTTGGCCTGTGCACGTTTAGCTGGGTGCTGAGAAGGGAAAGCACTAAAAGTAATGTTACCATCTTGGAGCATCGGATGTGGAGAAGGAATGAACCCCTCTTCATCTTCCCAATTCTTCAAGTCTTATCAATACCCAATTTTGATGTAGATTATTCATTTTAATGCTGTTCTTGGCTCTGTTGGCTCTGTCCCCTAGAATGGTTTTGATTTCATACTGAATCAGAAGTTGAGAAAAAGGGAATACTACTTTGAAGTGTTTGGAGTGAGTAGGGCTTGTGTAAGTTTTATATGGATGTTGCTATATATATTGCTATATATATGTATATAATTAGTAATACAAGGAGATAACTTATTTTTTCACAAAGCTTTCCTAGACTTGAATTTGAATGACAGCAGGCTGTATTAACTCAAAATTTACATTTTTTTTTCTTTTTTTTTTTTTTTCTCCCCCTTGCTTAATCTTGTGCCGCTTATACATCAGTGTGATAATTCAACGGCTTCTCTCCTGATGTTATCACCAGGCAACTGTGACTAGCTGGTACATGCAACTCAGCTACCTGGTCAGGTGGCTGCTCTCAGGCAGGACAGGCAGCAGTAGTAGTAACCTCCTCCTGGCTTACCTCTAAGCTTCTTTCTTCTGCTCGTACAGTTATGTTCAACAATCTGTTATTCTTGTTATAGAATCACGTCAGATTATGCAGTGTTTCAATATTGTTTGATTTTTGGCATATCAGCGGGTCTTGGGGAATATAGCTTTTGAACTGTTTTTTAAAGTAGATATTTAGAAAATTCCATAGAAAACCACTAAGCCACACTTTAACTATTCTTATTAATATTACGTACCAGGGAACAGTGGGATTGTAACACACAATATCTTGACTTTATTTAGTCTATTACACTTTTTATATTATTAAGGCTTCAGTCACATTACATTTTTTTAATATCATGCCTAATTTAGTGTATTAATCCATAACACTTTTGCCTAAGCTTTGGCCAAAGCTGCTCCCTCAAAAAATATCTCTTTCTGAAGAAAAAATAAATTAAATAAATGAATATATATATATATATGATGAGCAAAAGCAATAGTTGATTATCTATAGGCAAAGACATTTTTTAGGAAAAAGTGAATTTAACTAAACTTACCTGATTATGCTCTATTTTATAATTATATATAAAATCAGATGGTGTTATTACTATAAACAGAATTTCTTTGTGCCCGGTCTTTTCAGCTATAAATTGCAATTAGTCAAGCATTTTATACATGGTTTGATATTTTGACTGCAAAGAACCCTTTCATTGTTGAGTGGACTCCCAAAGGAGAAACATGACAACAGTTTTTCTCAGTTAGCCAAAACAGAAACATCAAAAACTTTAAATGGAAATTTGACCCTTTTACTTGAATTGACCAGTATGTGGAAAGTATATGTAGTTGCTTATCAGCCTTTTTTTTTTTTTTTTCCCCCTTGTGTGGGGGAAGTTATTCTTAAGACAGTCCAGTCCTGAACTGTTGGAAAGACCTTCCAACTTCAGACATCAGTTTGGCTGAATGCCTTGATTTCAGTTTAAGTATTTGAAAATGTAGCCCTTACTCAAGAGTTAAGAAACATAAATGCGGTGAACAAAGGCATTGACGTTGTCACCATTTCTGTCATTCTGCGCTTACTCTGAGTTTACTGCTGCATTAAGAAATTCTAAAAGTTTTAGCCTGCATTTGGATATAGAAATCTGAAGGTGTTTTCTAATTTCTTTGTAGCCTTGGGCAAATCACTTTAAACATGTAATTTCTTACTGCTAAAAGTCATTTGAATTTTCAATATTTTTTTAAAGTAATATGTTCCTTTATATCTTTATCTATATGAATTTGATTGTATGTAGGTTTGTTTTTTTTTCTTGTATTATATATATTTAAATCTGCTACTCTAATTTTCTGTTTTGTATGTGCAATTATTTACATCTGGTTGGATATATCTAAGTGTCTAAAACTCTGAAAGTGAGGCTCCTGTATTTTGAAGTGCTAAGTATAGTGCAGGTTGTACTTAGTGAGATGCTAGATTCCCACTATGTTGAAAACGAGGTCATTTGTCACAGTTTCTAAAAATGCATTTAAGAGCCTAATCTTAGGATATATAAAAAGAAAAAACAAACAAACCAAACCAAAACAACATAAAAACCCTTTGCCTAACAATTCAGACAGCTTGTGAACTTTCACATTTTCAACAGCATTATTCTTAAATATTTACTATTGCTCTTATTTTTTTATGGAAGTGAGGCTTCTATGAAGGTTTGACTGTTCTTTACCTTTCTATCCTCTGTGGGTTTTGAACCCTTTGTCTCTCTCAGTTAAGTTAGAAATGTAGAATTTTCAGTTGTGTTTTATAAAAATCTGTGGCTGTATGAAGGAAAGAAACCCAAATCAGTGCCAATTTTGAGGAAAAGGCAGGCAGAACATAGCTGTTATACATTCTGTTTGGCAGTGGCTCAGTGGCCAAACAAAATGTGTGTAGTCCCAGACTAGTCACAGCAGAGTTTTCTCCTGCCAGGTGACAGTGTAATAGACAATGTGGAGAGATCTGGGTATTTGCAGTAAGAAGGAAGAATGTGGAGTTACAGAGCAAAGAGCTTAAAACTGTAGGAAAGCAGGTTTCATTCAATCTGCTGCTTACAGGGCAACTTGGGTTTGCTGCTGCAAAAGAATAAAGGACCAAATGCTAGATCCTAAAAGGATGTAAATAGCTTTCTATAGGCAAACAAGAACATCTTGTTTGCTATTTTTTCTACTTCCTGAGCATTTTATTCTGTATGAAAAAATTCGTATTACTATTTCAGTCATCACATGCTTTACTGAATATATGAAATTCATACTAATCATACAAATTCACACATATGAGATGCCCAACTGCAATTAAGTTCTATATAAGCAATAAGATGTGGATGCTGAGATACTAAATAAGATAATAAAACTCAAGATAGAGGAAACCTCCTTTTTCAAACTGCGAGTTTAGCCAGAACTTCATTCTTATCCTGGCTCCGTTGAAGTTATCATAAACGTGTTTAGGTGGGGATAAAAGCCTGATTTTAGAGCAGTTCAGTATTTTCTGTTTGTTTACATTTACAATGGCTGTGCGTCCCACTTGCTTATTTCTATGGACCTTTCTGAAGATGTGAATGTTGATGCTTATCTATTCTTTTAATTTAAATAGTATATATCATACTCAGTGGAAATGAATCACTTTTACCTTTTATGATTTCATTGATTACGTGAATAGTTTTCTAAAATGTTGGATCTAAGGTAATTGTCCTTTTCCTAAAATCATTCTTTGATAAGAGAAAACACCAAATAATGTTTGTTAGTATGCTTTGTTTTATAAACAGAATGATCATCAACAATCTCTAGTTTATTTATTAGAGAAAAATAGTAACCTGCGACATTTTGGGTATCAGATGTCTTTTATGAACTGTTTCAGAAGGGTACTAGTTCTAACATCCTCGTGGGTATTTTTCATGATAGGAATGTTACCAGTAGCAACAGGAAATCCTAATGATTCAGGTCACTCTGCAAACAGAAGTCCATTCAGCAATAAGTTTTGGATGGAATTTTTAGCTGTATAAAAGAAGTTACTAGTAATGAGGGTGAACTGCGTACTTTGAAATGCTGAATGACACCACATACCTATTTTTTAAAGCAAATATAAGTGAAATGTTAAAATCCTATGATTCAGCAGTAGTGCAGGATCATATGTGTGTTCAGTACAGTAAGTTTTCCCTGGACCTGTTTTTGTCCCAATAGCCCTCTGCTTCTTATTCATTTCAAGTGGTCTTAATTGCAGCTGTGATCCTGAAGGCTAAGTACTTCATTTTTAACTAGCTGTGCTTCTAATGTGATGTATGTCCTTTGTGATAGGGGTTATAAACCCGAAAGTTCATGGTTTCTGTGTGAGAGGTTTGGTTTTGGCTAGGAACCCATTTTACAGAAGCATCATTGCCCATCAGTGACTGTGCAATGGACACCAACAAAAAGAAAAGAAAAAAAGAAACAAATGAAAACAATCTAAAACACTTCTGCTGATCATACTAAAGATACTTTAAATTCATGATAATCTGACAGAACAATAGTGTAAGAGCAAAAATGCAAAATTCTGTTCAGAAGATGGAAAATTAGACTTAATTATTTTGCAGTGAAACTTAGCTGTGCGTTCATGTGTATTTCACTATACATAAGCACTTGCAAATGGCGATACGTTTTCCTCATATGATGCGATGATATGGACTAAGACAAGCAGTCAGATTATGAAAAGCACTTGGTCCACTCTTTAATATACAAATAAATAATATATAAAACATGTTTTATAATTGCTGTGTATGGGAAGTGTTGTGTGTACACTGCTTACAAAACTGTTGTTGCATAGGTGTGAGATTGCCATTCAGCAATACATCTGCAGACTCCCCTGTGCTTCTGAACCTAACTGCCAGGAAGAAGCTTCTCTGGTATTCAGTGGCTCTTCTCCGATACCTGCTGGGCATACAAGTTCAGTGCTCAGGGCACCAGTCTTTTCCCCTCTTCAGTTAGAGGGGCAGTTCGAGTTTGAGGGAATGTCTCAGAGAACTCTTCCATTCTTACGGGTGGTAACTCAGAAAATGAGGCTGCTCTGAAAGTGGTATATGAAGGTCTTTTTGTTGCTCCTTTCTGTGAATTTCCAAACACCCTTTTTAGTGGGTATTACCATGGCGCTTCTCTGAAGAAAAAGATTCTTCAGTATGTGAAATAGCAAAGTATTGCTTCCAAGCAAGGCTTTTTGTCCCTTCAGGGCTCTCCCATTTCACGTCCATTCAGAAACCAGAAACCAGACCAGTAGAGTGCTTTTCCTTTTAGCAGCATGTTGTGATGTTAGAACTTCCTGCAAAATCATGTTTCATATGTTTTTTATACTTTAATCACATTTTTTAAAAGTGCTTCCAGATGCAAACGTATATTTGGTTAGTTTACTGCACACTCTTATATACTGATAAGCTGGTAAGGCCTTCATCCAACACCCTTTAAATCAACATGTGGCTTTCTGTTGACTTCCAAAAGCTCTGTTTTGAGCTGTTGGACTCTTATTGTTGGTATAGTCAGTGTATTCAGGCCACCAGTTTTCTCGGAGTTGTTAAGTAACAGTACAGTAGTTACAATAGTTACAGTAGCTAAGCAATCTGAAGGCTCCTACTGAAAGAGGAAATGCTTTTCCTTTTTCCTTCCTCCTCCATGAAACAGATGTCTCCTCATGCTTCAGTTAGCTCTTGTCAAAGGCAGGTGAAGCACCCATGCAAACAGAGAGGCTCGAGTACATGCAGAGGGCTTCCATATTTCTGTGCAGGAAATACTACTGCGTGCACAGCAAGATTAATTTACTCCAGACTTGAGAAACACTCACACAAATGCACTGTAGGTGCTAATGCAGGAGGTAAAATGCTTATATTTTCCCTTTTTTCCCCTCTTCTGATTGTGAAATTCATGCTTGCTCATGGCATCCCTTCACTAGAGGCCCTGCTGCTTTCCCTCTAAGCAGTCCTGACGCAAGTGATGCCGCTAAGGGAAACAGGCCCCAGGAAAGGGATGGGATGAGTTCTGTGCATACATGCAATAAATGGCTGAAAGTACATGTAAGATAGTTGAATCACATTTTGGTTTTGTGGAAGGCTCAGTCCCGGTTGTGGTTCACCCATTTTCCCATTCTGAATAGGAACCATTGGCAAAAGCAATGACCAGCAGGTTAGCTACTGGTAAATCTGCTTCTGTAGGAATTGCAGCAAACAAATATGGAAAGGTGACAAAGAGAAGGCAGCTCTGTGTAGTGCCCCTTAAGTCTGGATTGTGGGAGGTAGATGAAGGTGTTTATTTCTTTCCACAGGATCCCTCTTGAAAGTCTCCTGGTTCAGGGTTTCAGGGGTTCCCTAGGAAATCTGGTGTCCTAAATAAGAGGAAAGCTGTGGAATAGGTACCTGAGAGCCGTGGAATAATTTCCTGGAAGGACCAGAGGCTTTGAACAGACACAAGTTCTCAGCTCATAGGCAGGAAAAGCAAGAACTTGGAAGCTTGTCACAGAGGTAAAATTGCAGTATTTTGTAAAGGCTTAGGAAGTGAAAGCTAGGAAAATGAAAGTTCACTTGATATATGTATTCATAGTCAACAATAAACTGGGAGAATCGGGAACAGATTGGTGGCAAAGTCTGTTCAGATCATGCCGTACAGGGACGTTTGCTGGTAGCTTGAGGAAAATCTTCAACAAAAAGATTGTGTGAGAGATGCACAGAAATGTTCATCGTTTATCTGAATCGCTTCAAATGTGGTAAGGTAAACTCAATCTTGGCTTAGAGGCTGCACGATGCTGGAGTTTTACAAAAAGCAGATTTTATTTGGTTCACTCAGGATGCCTCAAATATTGATAAACTGGAAAGGACTGTGCCAGTACTTGTCATATGGTGACAGAGAAAAACATGTACAACAGAAACGTACTGTGCAATGAATCAAGTAACACAGTTTCAATTCAGATCACAGCCCTGCGGGTAGATTCTATATAGAGTAGTTTTACCCTCTTAGAAGTGAGTCACTAAAATAGCTCTATAAAGATGAGAAATAACAGAAGCCTGGTAATTAAACATGCTGAATTAAACAAACAAACAAACAAACAAAAAAGAGAGAAAAATATTTATTGCAATAAGATTGAATCACTTAAAATCTTTTCAGTTAGTCTCACACTAGCCTTTGTGCACCACTGGCATTTAAATTAAAACCAGTACGTTTCCATAAATAGAGAGGTTGGTTTTGATGAAGGCAGATTTTTTTTTTTTAATTTTTTTATGAAAACAGCTTCCATTTGAAGTAGTTGACAGCATCTATAAAGCAACTCCTTTGAACAGTATCCTGCTGGCATACTGTTGATGACAATAAAGCTAAATATAAGTACTGAAAGATATCTGGAAATGTGTGTGTGCATATATGCTTATATATATAAATGAGGATTGGAATTAATTGGAAAACTCAGTGTATCTAATTCAAATACAGATGCAGTCCTATGATCCCTTTCCCCCAGGTCTGACCAAACAGATATATTTACAGTTCCTTGATAGTGTAGATGACAAACACAGCCCACTGTGCCATGTGTGTACAAGCCCCAGTCTGATCAGCATATAAATGCAAGACTGCTGCAGTATACACACTGGTGTGAAGATCTACGGACAACTGCTGAGAATGGACACCTGGGATGATGTGTAGTGCTAACATAGGCTGGAAATTTTGGGGCAGATATCCATAAAATTTTCACAAGAAGACTTTTTGTTTTGTTTTGTTTTTTAAACATTGCTGTTTTTTTTTTTTTTTTTTTTTTTTGCAAGTATGTCTTGGTGTCATCATTTCACAATGCTTTCCTTTTAAAAAAAAAAAAGACCTCTACTACTTTTTGTTATATAATTTTTCATATAACTAAGCTTAGGATGGCTTTGATCTACTGAATTGTCCCTGCAGTGCCTGCTTTTCAAGTTCTACAACAAGCAAGTAAAGCTGGTTTGTTTACATGTACATTTAAATTGGATGCTGAGGCAATCTTCCATCAAAATAGTTGTATTTAGGAAAGAACCATTGCTGGAAGAAACATTTTTTTAAGGTGTATTGTGGTAAAATAACAAAGACAGATGTAAACTGCAAGTCTGAATTACTGATGTGTCTACTTTTTTTAGTATGTGTTCAGAGAGGTGCCTCTGTTAGCACTTTTCAGTCAGTTGTAGTTGCTGGCAAAATCCATTAGAGGCTCTATTTTCAGATACTTTGTTTTCATTACTCTGCTTTCACTGTTGTACTTAAGAACATACAATAAGATATGTTTGTAAGGAGCACAAATTTTATTCTTGTGTATGATTTCTTTGACAGAATCCATAGAGCAGCTACTATTTTATAAATGGGTTATGGTTATACAGAGAAAGCAAGTATTTACTGTTTCTCATATCGCTAAGCATGTTAATATCTACTATGCTTCTAAACTTGGGAGAAAAATATAACTTGGGACAAAAAAGTTTTTCTTAAGTTTTATTTTCATTACCTTTTAACCACAATAGTAATCCTTTTCTATATCTGAAATACTTCTGTTAAGTAATGTAATTTTTTGCAATTGATTTACTTATTACAGCAAATGGTGAAATATCCTTCTGCATCAAAATTACCGCATGTGTACAGCATATGGTATACATGTATGTGTGTATTTATATAGAAAAATCACCTTAAAAGGTCATTTAATTTCTCTGGTCCTTGCTAGCTGAAGGTAGCTGAACGCATGACAAATGGAACAAAAATGAGATAGAAGAAAATGATAACTGGCAAATTAATCAATAAATTGATAGACAACAGTGTAAATATCTTTTGATGTTTGTAGTGTCTGGGACAACAGTGAAAGGGTTCAGTGCCTCTGATGCTTTGTACTGTTTTAACAATGCTTGTAGCCATAAATTTGCCTTAAAACACCAATTAAACAGGGTTTATGACTGCTTTGTGTTACTGAAGTGATGCAAAAGATCAACACGTATCAATGAAAATAGTCTATTGTTTTTTCAAAACAAATCTGAGTAGCATCAGGAAGTCAGAGTGTCTTTTACTTAAAAAAGTTGCCTGCATGTTGGTTAATCCTCTTGCTCCCTGTAAATTAATCCCAAAAGAAGTTATTGGAATGAAATAGCTGGTGACAGGCTGTTTAGCCCATAAAGTCTGTTTGAATCACCTGGTAGCTGGAACCGGTAGATCCTGGAGTCTCAGACCACTGTCCTAGCCAGAAAGAGCAATGGAGTATAGCTGCGGAGGGCCTCAGGCTTGGAGCTGGCAAGGAAGGTAAGCCACAGCTGCAGGGTACAAGTTTGCAGGACCTGACAGTAAAGATTTAGATGCAGAGAAAATCTGTAGCTGGGAAGAGGTTTGTGAAGCTTTACCTTTGTGGTAGCTGATTCAATCTTGATCTAAAAGGGCCAAGGACAGAGAACCTGCCACCAAGTAACCCTTACCTGTGTCTCTGCTGCATCATATATCGTGTGTGAACTTGTCTGCTGGAGCTTGTTTGTAAAGTTGCCTGTTACTTGTAAGAGCCTCCTGTCAAAACTCTTTTAAATGGTTATCAAGTTGGACATCATTTTCATAGGGCAAATGGAGCTGCATTAAAGAGTTTATTCCAATTCTTTATTTCTGAGGCTCTTCAGAGTTTCTTGAATTCACAAGGTTTTTTTTTTGTTTGTTTGTTTTGTAGACTCCAGACACTGATACAGTTTTCCAGCACTAGATGCTTAAAAGCCAAGTATACAGTTAATCCATGCTCTCTAGTATTATTCCGGGTTCTTCCATGCAGGCCTCCAGGGATGCATTTTTTCCTTGGCCCTGACAGAACATCAGGAGCTCATGTTCAGCAGAGTCGTGTCCATTCGTACTGCCAACTCTTTTTAAGAATTGTTGCCCCCAGCAAAAACTTTCTCACTCTGCCAAGAGGACCCTACTATCTTGTTTAATTTATAGATACATAAATTGGCTTCCAGAATGAAGTGACTTGCCCAGAGGCTCACAGTGGCAGAACCTGGGAGGAACCACCAAACTCCTAAATATCATTCTGTGTCCTTGCCAATGGACTATTCGTTTACTTCCCCTGTACTTTATGTTCCATATGACTGAATATTTTCCCTGTTTTCCCTGCATGGGCTGAAGCTGTACATGTGAACTCTTTTGGATTTGATCTGGTTCCATCTAATGAACAGAGTTTACTTTCGGGATTACAAGGTGATAATGCTATTTTTAATCATGTTTATTCTTATTATTACAACAAAATCTTATCTATAGGATTAATTACTTCCTGTAATCGTGTGATGAATAAAATATTAATTCCCCAGTATGTTACAAAATGCCTCACATCTCATTTAACCCACGTTAAATTCAGGATTATATCTCTTTCATTGCTGCTGGGCCCTGTTCAGGGTGGTACTTCCACTGCTTCCTCTGGAGGGCTGATATCATGCTGGTTTGTAACATTCATTATCAGCCCAGCCCTTTTCCCAGGGATAACCTCTGGTTTTGACCATTTCAAATGTTTCCGCTTTTAAGTGCAAAAAGAAACAAGTTATTTCAAAGAAAAAGGTGCTTGAATCTGAAACCCACTTCATGGGCTGAATGCAGAGTATGAAGAGGGAGCCCCCTTCTTCCCATAGTAGATTGATGTTACCAGCATGCCACCCTTCACCAAGGGCAGAAGCTATCATTTCCCTTCTGAGGCGGTAGAAGACCACTCCCTGTGCTGAGTAGAAAAGGTAGGCTAAGTTTTAGGTATACTCTGCCTTTAAATGCTTCCACTTGAATGGAGCGGGCACTTCTTTGGGAAAAGCAAGCAAAAAAAACCCAAACAAAACCAACAAAACTTGGTTGCTTAGGATATCAAACTGTATATGAAAATAAAAGTTAATCCCACAGAAAGCTGAACCAACTTGAAGTTAGCAGTTGTTCTTAATTTTTTTTAACTGTTGATCATCTTCCGTGCAAAGAAGGAGGCCTTTTCTTCTATTCTTTGTTGTCATTTTCTCCAGAGACCCTTTGCTAAAGCAGCTGTCCGCTGTAAGTAATATGGATCGCAGGTCTGTGGTCAAATGTGTGCCCGTCCATGGTGGCTCCAACCACAGGCCAAGGCAGTGCAGCATGGCGGTGTCAGCCAGCACTGCCTCAATGCGGGTGATATGACATGAATGGCAGGAGCTCCCTGGTTTTGGTAACCTGCCATCTGTGATGATCTTTAACATCTCCTGCCATGCTGAGGGGAAAAAACAGTGCTGGCAAGTTTTTATGGGTGTGAGGCTCCTGGGCCATTACAGAGGGCCCTGGCAGAGTGTGGCATGGGTGTCTGCCACCAGGAGCCCAGCCCATTCAATCCATGGTAGCTGACAGGGCCAACAGGGAGCTGAGGTGCTTTCTTGGGGCAGAGACAGGTGCCATGCCAGGTACCAAGAAGAAGCCCAGGGCCAGCATGAGCTGCTACAGCCCTGCATCATGTCCCATGAGGGGCCTGGCTTCGGCACCCCTTGGCATCCTGGTCAGCATCAGGCCTGCAGCACTGCCACTATGGCAGCCTTGGTGGTGGCCATGTCCTGACTGTCCCTGGCCATCCAGCAGGGACCTGAAATGGGATGGGGGCTCCCTCAGTGAGTCTCCACCCAGTGCCAGGCCCCCTGCTCTGACCTGGGCTCTCCAGGATGGGGGATACAGTGACTGGCATGAGGGAGATAAGGAAGAGCAAGGCCAGCAAAGAGGAGCTTTTCTCTTGTGAGACCTCTCAGTTTTGGAGCTGGCTGGTGTGAAACACTCTCCTGTGGCAGTTCTTCAGTTAAAAAGCAAGTGCTAGATACATATGATGGTGCAACTGCATCAGCAGCACTTGGAGGATTAAAATGATGACCCACTAGAGCAAAACAGGACAGCGAAGTGAAAGGCCGAAGAGACATCTTCAGTCAATAAAAAGTCGTTGGCTTTTTGGAGGTATGTAGAAATGTATTTTACACTACTCAAAGGGCTAAGTTTTCAAAGCTGTAAATCTGTTCTCCAGTTTATACATTGAGCTAAGTAAAAGACAACCTCAACAATTTTTATACTTTAGCTTTTTGTTTTGTTTTTCACCTACCAAGTAATGAGCCCTTATGAAATTAGAAAACCAAACCTTGTCTGGTTTGGGTAAATAGAAAGATTGGCTTGCCTTTAAATGATTGATTACTTTTAAATTACTGTGAAAGCTCCTTTTAAACAGGTCAATGCAAGCGACAAAGTAAGCAAAGCTACTCCTTTTCCCCCCTTTGTTAGGGGTAGCTTTAACATTTTTGGCATAGGTTTATGGTGTGGAGGTTAAGATAACATGCTACTAACACATTTCTGAAGTGATGCACATTTATTGTGGATGGAGTCAAGGTGTTACATGTAATGGAGTTTTATAAATTTTCCTTTCTAGATAAGGGAAAGGTCTACAACGCAAGATAGGTCTTGGTTATAACGTCTGTGCAGCTCAGAAGCTGAAGTTCTGTATATCTTAGAAAGTTGTTTTCTTTTTCCTCTTTTCCTCTTGGAGGAAAGGAGATGATAATGTTAGCATCTCCATTTCTGAGAAGAGAAAGAAAATGACAATACTTTACTTTTTTTTTTTTTTTTTTTGGTGTGTGTGTGTGACCTACTTTTGGAAATTTCTGCAGATTAAACAGCTGGGGAGAGATGAACTAATTTTGGCAGGGAATTCTGTAACAGTTCACAAAGGCTGGGTTTGATATTAGTGCATTGTAAACTATTAAACATAGACAGTGAGTACAGTTTAATATTAAGCATTCAAGACACTCTGCTAAAGAATCTGCTGAGAATGCTCATACACTAGGGTAGGTGCATCTTGGAAAGCTGAATCTGAGATACTTCTAGGAATTAGGTAACTTGAAGTTAGTAGCAGAGGGGGCATCAGTAGATAATATAAAATGCACCAGGGTTCAGGCAAGGGTTTTGCTTTTAAAATTTGAGCATTGGTCTCCTCCTTAGTGTTTATTATAGAATAATGAATGATCATATTAGACTGCTTATCAGTAAGGTCCAAACTTTGCAGGACAGCCTGTGTAGGGACCTGATTCACAAAGCCAGTATTTAAAAGAAAAGTCAAGCGTATCTGTTCGTACATCTTAGACTCTGCATTGTTCTGATTTTGTAACTGAGGTTTGCTGCTATGGAATAATTACCCTACTTAAAGTAGTCTGTATTATAATCCATCCTTACTTGTAAAGATAGCACAAAGTTACTGTTTTAAAACACGAACAGTTTTATAGAAAGTGTTCTGGGGACTGTTTTCTGAGCCCATGTGTACATGACTCCTATCATAACACCAGTGAAGTAGAAGAACAGAGCCAACTGAGAGACTGATCATATGAAAGCAGATTTTGCTTTGCTGTTGTACCACAGAAGTTTGATATCTTCAGGGAAGAACAGTCTGACAGGTCTAATACAATAGAAAATATACATGTACTGCCAATCACCAGAAATGAGAGGGGAGGTAAAGCAGCTGAGACTGAGGTGAAAATCAATACAGTAGGTTAACCTCGCTGTAGCATGTGAAACCTTCATATGCTCTTGTAAGTAAATCTCAGCACAACACACCTCCCATCTCCCACTAAGTTTCTCTGTTCTTACTCTCCATCATGTTTTGTGGGCAACACAAGTGCCTAGTGATATTTTTCATAGCTGCCTCTCTGGTGGTTCGTGCTTGTTCTCCAAGGCAACATCTGCTGAGCTCTCAGTACCTTTCCAGAAGGGCTACCAATGCCCAGGAAATTTTTATTGCTTGCATCTTCACTTGTTGTTGCAGAGGAGAACTTACATAGACCTGTGCTGTGGAAGCACTTACACAGGGCATGGATTGAGAGAGCTCAGCCCAAAACTCCAAAGGGAGTTTTGTCAGGACAAAAGAAAAATAGAGCTGACTCTCAGGGCTGCAGCTCCTGCTGGCCGCCCAGAGGCAGCTGAGGCCTGACGTCTTTGGCCCCGCAGCTTGCCAAAGAGCGATTGGACACAGCATGAGGATTTAGAAAAATGAATAAATATTTGGGGAGCGCAGGAGTGTGGAAAGAGCATGCTTTACTATGTAACTTGTTTAAAAGACAGAGTTTGCTGCCAGAAGTGTTTGCAGGTCAGTCGGATGCCCAATGAGGAGTCCAGGGTACCTGCCTGTGTTTAGTAGTTCTCTGCCTGGCTGCGATCCCGGGGCTGTTACAGATGTTTGGTATACAGATATCTTTACAAATGACTTGTTTAAATTTCAAGCTGTAACGCTGTCTAGCAGAGAAGAAAAGCTTTTAGAACTGTGTTTCTAAAAACCTAGGAAACCACTGAACATTAGTTTCAAAAATCTCAAATCTCTGCAGCTTGATTTAGCTGGTAGTCCCAGGTTTTGGGTTCATTCTTGCGGCGGGTGTTGCAGTGGACTGTGCCAGAGAGGTGACAGCTGTCCACAGCAAAAAGTACCACTGGATCCTGCTGACAGTTAGGTCAAAGCACCCTTGAGTACTCTGTATTAAGGGTCCATTTGTTTGAACCTCTAGCTTTATGTTTGCTTCATACATCTGAAACCAAACTAGAGACTCGGCACTACAGTTTCATTACATCTTTATGAGAACAGATGCATTATGCTGAAAGCTCATCAAGATCTTAAAACTTTAAACATGGCTCTTTGGAGTTGATCATAATTAGAATTTAATGCATCATTTTGCTTGTTTGCATTAGCAAATATTACAGAGTAATAGAATCAAATCTGAAAAGCAGAATGTTTGGTGCAGATGTGATGTCCACGCCTGGGGACACTTTCTGGGTTTTGACCTCTTATTAGGTCCAATCTGGTTGTGTGGACTGAATGTTCATTTATGATCAGAGAGCATACTGTTTATAAACAAGCAGCTTCACCCTTTTTTCACTCTTATTTTTATTTAATGTGTTTTTATCTTTGGCAGGAGATGCATATGATGTTCTGGTGTAGGTTTGGGTTATATGTTTGACGTATAATAGGTAGCACAATGAAATGCAAATTAGTCTTAGGTTGATTAAAGAGGTTTTTAAAAAGAGAGCTCTCTTTACAGATATCACACATTTTGATGAGGTTTCACTACATATTTTACTGAAATTAATGTTTTAGGGCTATGGAGATTGCAGGCTGAGACAGGTTGCAGGCCATCTGCTCAATATGTTTTCTGTGATAGCAGCCAGTTCCAGGTGCTTCAGAATTTGGAGTCCCTATATTAGATGGCTGTGGAATAAAAAAGCCCCAGGGCAATGTCTACTGGGTCCATATCATGTTCTGTGTTTGTTATGTTACCTTCGGCAAAATATTTTCAAAACAGTTCAGTCAAAAAACAAACATGGTTTACTTCATACATATCAAGAGATTGGCAGTACAAAAGACCTCTCTGTGGCCAAGCTTTTAGGTACAAACAACTTACCAGCTACTCTATCTTGTCTTCAGTTGGCTTTGAGCATGATCTACACATATGATCTACAAGTTTTAAGTTTACTGAAATTGATTTCTCATTTCAGTAGATCAGTTGAATCAATGTGGGAGCTGCCTTCTCTGATTAAAAGACTTGTATTTTTAATGACAAAGCAAGTCTCTATTTATATGCATTTGTTCATTTTGCAAGAAGACCTGTCCCTCGGAAAGTTGTTTAAGTTACTAAACAGCAATAGAAATATTGCATGCATCCTTTTACCACCAAAATTTTTCTTAGTTTTAGGTATTATTAATAATAATAATGATAAAAAAAAAGACTTGTGGCCTGTGTCTGACTAGAATTTTCATAGACTTTTTGCAGTCCTCTTGCATCAATAGCTTTCTTGAATCTTTTGGATTGTGCTTTCAAAAGTCGCAAGTAGGATATTTGAAAATGCGATTTAGATGCCGGGAAAATTAGTTTTTCTTCCTGTTTTTTTTTTTTTTTTTTTTAATTATTAGTATTATATATAATGTTTCATAGCTCACTGGGACTTTCTGTAGTTAGGTGTTATTTGTATACCTCTATTTGCCACTGGCAACATTTTTTATCTCCTGTTCACTCCAGAGTGAATTTATGAACAAGCGCATTTCCTTTGGTTTCTCTTTTGACATTTGTATATTTTTTAAGAACTGTAGATGCTGTAACTTGTCACTCAAAATCCTGTAGAAGACCTGTTTTTGCTCCATCCATTCCTCTGAGGCTGACAGGGAAGGGTGGGCTGGCTGGCTGCAGGGATCACTTACGCAACCCAAACTGGCGCTCATGAAACGCAGATGCCCAAGACAGTAGTGAAACTTTCCACTCGGAGCACAAGGGTGTCATTTTTCTTTTCTCCGTGTTTCTCCTCCTTCCTCTGCCTTGTAAATATATTGGACATCATTCACAGCTGGCTTAGCTGTTGACAGGGGAAAACTAATGCAGCTGGTTTTTTGGAAGCCAATTTTTTTGGTGAAAGTGAGGCTGAATGCAGAGTTATATTGTGTTGTACGCATGGTATATAAAACAAAATGAAGCCAAAAGCCGTGTGTATGGCACATCCGACTACACCTCAACCCATCTTCCTTTTTTGTGTTCTCCAGGCTCAAAATGCAGATGTGTAAGAACATCCTGACAAAATCCAGTTCTACCCAAACCTTACAGTTTTATATCGTGTTTAGGTCTAGTTGATGATTGTGCCTTCAGTAAAATACTCTGCAGGTCATTTGGTGCAGCCATTTGTTTCCTTGATCTGTATTCCTTCCCCCTCTTCTCTCAGCAAGTACCATCAAACTCTCATGAAACTGTTTTAAACTTTTACCTGCTCAGAAAATCACTCTGGTGGTTCTTATTTCAACAATATTAACAAAGCTGTCTTTGAAGGAACACAAACCCTCTGACAAGGAGCAGTGCCAAGAGTTTTGCTAGTTCCAGTACTGAAACCAACTTGAAAAAGAAGTTACGTTTCACTTCACTTTTTAAGATAGAGGAAAAAGTCTTTGCGGTGTGAATACTTAAGTAAAATGTGGAGGAGATATACCATTCCATTCAACTGAACAAGTAAACCAAAAAGCTCTGAATACATTTTGAGTTCTCAAAAGGAATAGCACAAAGGTGAGAGATGTGTGGCTTACTTTGGGAGCTTTGCTGTGGGTTGCTAACAGTGGGTCTTGTTTTCCTTCTGGCATGTTCAGTAGTGGTAGACAGCAGGACTTGGTGGAGAGAGACCTGAGCAGAGATGAGAGGACCTCCTGTGTCCCTTCCACAAGGTTTTAGTCTGCTTCTCTTTGGCAGCAGGCAGTTGATTCGTGCCACGTACTGTCTAATGCTGAGTTGATGACCCTTACTGCCTCTTCGTGCTCCCTTTTAAGGAGACCACGTTTCTTAAGGGCAGTGTTGAATTGGAAACAACTTTATGGACTTGCTTTTTGTTATGCGAATTAACTACTTGAATTACTTGTCTTTCTGCTGTGTTTATGGACTTGTCTGTTCCTTATATGAACCAGTTTAATTAGCTGTGTCTGTTCCAGTGCTTGCAGAAAGATTTACAATGGTTGATCTTTGCTGATATTTCCACCCCGCAATCTCCCATTTTATGTGGTGTTAGCGCCCTCCACAAGGGAATATCATGTAAGTGGAGATTGTGCCATGATGATCTCCTAGGGACTGTGGCATGTCTATGCGTGTATGTGTGTGTCTTCTTTTCGCTTATAACTAAACACTATCTGTAAGAAATACTATAGCTACATTGGACGTGATGATATTTCAGATTTATTCTCCCTCCATGCATTTGGCTTAAGTTATAGGTTATGCATAGCTTCTTACTTAGGGGGAATAACATCTGGTGAATATCAGAAGTAAAATACTGATTTAAGAAATACTTAAACTATTTTGAAATATTAAGTGTTACAATTATTGCTTTAATAATCTTTTATGTTTCTAGCAATATTAAAACAGTCCAGATTGTTTTTTTAAAATCTCGTATTTGTTATTTGAAATATACTCCAAGTTTATAAATGGAATAGAAACCCCCAATTTGTAGAACGTTTTCTATCAGAGTTATAAATATTTTTCTCACTTTTGATCTTTCTTCCTCTTTGGCCTTTGTATACTCCTAGTGCCAGCTTTCCTGCTAAGTGTGTCCCCAAACAAAGTGTTTTGTTTTTGAAGGTACTTAAGGAAAAACGGTTATACTATAGATTCTATTTTTTTGGAGTCTGATTTCTCTGCATCCTGAAAGGCTACAGTGTGTTTAAAGGAGATCTTCTGATATATTATAGAAAGATTGTAGGCCAGTTTATTTATCTTGTAACTGAAAAGATTTCATAATCAGAATCTGAAATGGAGACAACCTTAATCACTATTTCAAGTGAGAATATGCAGATACTGTTCTCCTTATTGCAAAAGAATGTTAGGAAAATGTTTGATATTAAATTAAGCAAGATGTTGAGCAATATGGACTTTTAAAACTATTTTTCGCACTAAGCAGAACATTGCTTTTATTCTGACTTATAATAACTGTTATTGATTTTATTTTAGCATATCTAATCTACTTGGACATGTAAATTTTCAAAAAGAAATATGAGGAGTTTGTGTGTTAATTGACAAAGTAGATATGGGGTATTTTACTATTCAAATAAATTTTGCCCTAGCATCTTTTGATGAATTTGCCCTAACATCCTAGCATCTGTGCTTTAAGGAGGAAATTAATAAAAAAATGCAAAAGAGTATTATCAGCCCCTTCTCAAAAAAGAGAGGTATTGAAGTAATGTAGAAATGCCTCATTGTTAAACAACACAGTCGGGTGAGCTCAGCCCAAGGACTTGAAGGACTATGAACATCACATTTGGTGTGTGACTTCATGATTTAATGTCACTCTGTTAGCCCTTGTGGGCACAACTGTATTGAAAATTCAGGTGGCTTCAGTCCCAGTACCATCTAAGTTGGCCTCCAACTTAGTATTCATCTAGATCGCAAAACAGAAATCATACAAAATTAACAGACCTCCAGTCAAACTTAGTAAAACACATGCTTTTCTAACTACCTTTTATTGCCTTCCTTTTCTAGGTCTGTAGGGATTTGACACTGCATATCTGGAAAAATAAGTCACCATTTAAACACTAAGTCTACAGCATGAATGGTAAGAGGTAGCTTTATTACTGTGCTGTTACTGCTCAATTAGTATGAAGCTGATGACTTGGATGGAGGGAGTGGAATTCTAGTATCTTTGCTTGGAAATTTCATGCTTTAGGTCAATATACACCTGAAAGAATGTTTTGGTTTAAAAGTCATATAAAATCATATAGTTTTTAAACGCTTCCACCGCTTCTTGTTTTTTGCTGGCTACTAAAAGCAGTAGAGATTCTTCAGTTCCTGTTGACCTTACTGGTATTCCTTGGACTTTATACACAGGCCTTCTCTTGCATAGTTTTCTATTTTTTAACATACTTAATGTTTCAAAAATATTCAGTATATGGTTGCTTATAATTCCTGTTCTATATCATCCAGGTTTGCAGTGGTTTTGCCTTCAGGCTGGCAAGTGTTGTCTATGAATGTTACCTAGCATTTTCCACTCTAAGACCATATTTCAATCAATTTGTGGCAAACCATAATCGTTTAAGTTAGTTATCCATCTGCTTCACTTTTTGCTTTCTCTTTCTACCAAAAAAGGATTCAGAAATTTACAGGAAAAACCTTCTTGCCATTAACATTCAGGCAAGCTCTTCTAGGAAGTGTCTTCTGCCCTTCTTTTAATGTATCAGGGCAGAAAGTAAGGTGCCTTTTGTAGCACTAGAAAAATTTTCTCAAATTTGGCCAGGTTTCAAGCTTTCAGAATACTTCACTTTTTTTGCATGCTCAGTGGAGAGCTCTAGACCTTCACAGCTGGAGAGTTTGCATTCTTTCTGCACTGGATAAACACCACCGTAGGACTGAGCAGAATATTATTTGCTGCTTCAGTCAGGAGCTGCTGCAGGCAAATCTGAATTTCAGTATGGAAGCCCAGAACCAAAAGCAGAATGACTATATCTTTCCTGGAATCTCAGTGGCTGTGCTTCTGGACCTGACTTGAATACAAACCGGATAGAGAAGGAGGTTCGTTAGGTCGGAATTCTTTGAGGGGTTTTTACAAGGACAGGGGGCACAGAAATGGAGGTGTAGCAAAGAAATGGACAAGCAGAAGAGGGCATCACATTAAGGTTGCACTTAGAGAAATTGATATTTATTCTAGTTATTCTGAACCCCAAGTCAGGTGGTTTTCTATATCATTAATTGTAGCTGTTTATAGCACAATTAATGCTCAGCACATGCTGAGCATATATTTTTATTTTGGGGTGGTGAGAATTAATTACAACATTGAAATAAATTAGTACAGCTTCAGAATACTGGAGTCTGATCAACAGGAAAGTGATGACATCCATGAGGAGTACTGACCATTCCTCTCTGTTTCGAGACCATTTGGAATTCACTGAAGGAAAACTAGCTGGATCCCAAGAGGCTCTGCTTCAGTGTTTTATAAAGGTGCTCTAGTTTTTTTGTTTGCTTGTTTCACGTTTCAGTAGGTCTTGCAAGGGCTTAGTTGGTCTGTCTTAGGTTTCAGCAGGCTTCTGAAGACTTCAGAGCCACTGGAGTTTTTCATATCCACCTTTTTTTCCTGAGCATACTAATGTTGAATTCTGACAATGGCTCTGCAATCTGTCCACCATCCCCTCTAGGCAAGGGAAATCTGAAGGAACAAAGTTCAGAACAGAAAGCTCTCAACCTACAAACTGATTTGCTTACATTCAGCCATTTGTTGAACTTATGTCTAAATGAGAGGATGAGCAAAAGCTGGAATAGAAAGGATAGCAAAGACAGGCAATGGCAAAATTTGCTGCATGAATGACTAGAGTTGATTTATTCACATCTGTTACTGCATATATTTGCAGTATGTGTAAGGGAGCATTTAGAGGTTTAGAATGCTATGAATCAAAAGAGAAAACTTCACAAAAGTGTCCCAAAATATTATTAAACATACTTAAACAGTGGATGCTTTCAATTCATTTTTAAGAATAAAAATATTCTCCTTTGGTTGCTTGTGTATGAAGCCTCTAGCTACCCAATTTATCTTTGGATCCTGTTTCAGGATAAACTGGCCCTTTCAAAGCAGGATTATGAGATATTAAACATAGTCTAAAACAAGCAATTTCCTAGAGAAGTAGCCTGGGAATACAAGCCCAGCAGAAAGCAAACAAGGAAGGCTGGAAATTAATCTTTTGGAGGAAAAGCCCAGTAGGAAAGAATGAAGATGCCCATCTTAACTCCCTAGTAAAAGATGTGCAGGATGATGCCTGCAAGGGATTGCAAGGCAGGGGAAAGCACTTGGATGACATTTGGAATGTATTTCTCTTGAAACAAAAATGTAACCTAAAACTCATGCCCTGAAGAAAATTAACTTAACTGCTATAGCTCATAGGAACTCTCTGAAACACTAGCCAGTGTATTAAACCACTAATTTAGAGGTTCCTTGGGTGTCTAAAAAATACATGAAGTCTTCAGAGCAGGGAAATATTTTCTAATACATTTGTATGTCATCAAGCATAATGCCAAGAAGTGCAGGTTCTATTTATGCCAGTAAGAGTGTTGAATGAAAACTACTTTGGAAGTCTGTAGTTTAATTTCCTTTTAGGGTCATTTCTACAAAAAAAAAAAATAAAAAAAAGGAAAGGAAAAAAGAAAAAAGTTGTTTATAATTATACACTTTATTATTTTTTTGTGGTTTTAGCCCTTGAATTTGCTGGAGAAAGTTTGTGATGTTAGCACCAAAGTAACAGTTCATACGGTATCTAGAATCCAATGTGAAGTGATAAAGCCCTTCTGTCTAGCTGGCATCTATAGAACACAACAGATCAGTAAACAATTAAAAACTGTGTCTTGTGTGTAGGAGCATTCATTGCCAATATTTGTCTAGGGAAAGGGGCAGGAACAGATAAGGGGTCTGGGAAAGGATTGTAAAGAGAAATCGCTCCTATTTAGCTTCCAAGGAATGATGAATTTCAGGGAAAGATAGGAAAGAATATGAATTGATGTATTCAGACCCGTTTGTTCCATTTGTTTTTTCCTCCCTACCTGAGCAAATAGCAGAGTGCTCTGAGGGGGTCGGTTCTGGTCACTGATTACTCTGCCATCAGTTGCAGTGGGAGCAAACCAGCACCTAACAAACCAGATGAGGAGACAGTCACACCAGGTGTCTGGTCTGAGAGGATGAGGTCCAAGCCAGAGGGAGATGCCGATCTGAGGTCTAAATTAGGGTTGCAGGACACGTCTGTCCTGTGGAATGGGATAAGGGGCAAAGGAGGCACTGCGGCCGGTACATCCACTCACCACAGTGTTGCGCAGGCTTACTAGCATGCCTATGGGAGAGGGGAGGAAGCTCTGCTGATACCTGCCAACACTGAAGGTAGCTGGGGGAGACTTTTCTTGGAGGCCTTTTTTTTGCCTTGGCATTATACGTATGAGCGGAGCCGTAACGCTTTAACAGCTGATCTGATTTTGAATGTTGGTCCAGAACATCCCCTTGCCACCCAGGTTCTGCTGTTAGTGATGGTGGCCAGCATGGGCTTCTCAGTATCTGCCAGGGTTGCCATGCTTACTCAGAACAAATATTAGAAGTACAGTGCAAAGACAAGCTTCATCTTCTGCCCCTCCCCTTGCCACCACACACAAGCAAATGTCTGGAAAATATTTTCACAATTCTCTGGCACAAACCGCTCTTTTTTTTTTTTTTGGTTTGGTTTTGTTGGTGTAGCTTCTCTTAGTATTAGTAATGTATCCTGTAGTACATTGAAGAGTCATTATGTGGAGTTATTGCTTCGTTCTGTACAAATATCTGTGAGAAAAAAGCCTGCTGCCTACAGGAGCAATCAAAGGTATAAATGACAAGTGACTTCAGATGTGAAAAGCATACCATTGTATTTGTGTGATTTATGTCCTTAAGAACAGAAGTAAGTGCCAGTTATGTAAATCTGCCAAACCAGTCTTTGATGACAAAGGTGACTTCTTGCTGATAGTTTTGTAGCAATGATTCTCAGAAAAAAAAAAAAAAAAACAAAAACAAAACAATAATAATAATAAAAAAGATGGAAGAGGACAATTTAATGGTCTTTTATGAAATGTATGCTTTATTTATTTATTTATTTTTTAAGGTTTAATCAAGAACTAAGCAGTTACAAGCTCCTATGTGTACTCCACGTATTTAAGCTTGGAAAGTTGCCTATGACTGACATTCTTACTCTTTCTACAGTCATGGTGATCACAGAATCACAGCATAAATGAGGCTGTAAGGGACCTCCAAAGGTCTCTAGATCAACCCCTTACTCAAAGCAGGTGTAATTAAATTCAGTTGCTCAGGGTCACGTCCCATCAAGTCTTGAATTCCTGCAATGATGGAGATTTCACAGCCTGTCTGGTTGACCTGTGCCAGTGTTTGGCTACTCTTATGGCAATATAAATGCATAAATAAATGAAAGTCCTTATATCCATTCCAAACTTCCCATGTTCTGACTCGTATTTGTTGCCTCTTGCCGTTCCACTGTGGAGCTCTGAGAAGAGCCTGACTGCCTCTCCTCTGGTCAGGCAGTTGTGTACAGCAGTAGCATCTCCCATGACCCTTCTCTTCTCTGGGCTTAGGAGACCCAGATGATGCCTCAGCCTCTCCTTATATGTCCTTTGCTCCAGCCCTTCAGCAGCTTGGTGGCCTGTGCTGGATTTACTCCTGTATCTGATTCAGATCGGAAGTCTGAATCTGCTTTCATTTCTGCATTTCTAATGGATAAGCCAAGTCTGTCTTCACTCCACAGTTTTGTCTTGTAGCTATGTATCCATTTGTCTAACTCCAAATTGTGTTTATTTTTTTTTATTATTATTATTTTATTTTTATTTTTTCACTAGCCTTGATAATTTAATAGAAATTAAATGAGAACAGTGAACAGTAAAACTTTGTGTTCTATCGTGAAGTTTATCCTAGTGCCTAGCATACAGAGCCACTGACCTGCTGAGGCAGAAGTCACCTCTGGAGATTGCCTGGTGCGACTGCCTGCTCAGAGCACGGTCAGCCAGAGCAGGTTGCTCAGGGCTATGTCCAGTTGGGTTTTGAGTATCTTGAAGGATGGAAGCTCCACATTCTTTGTGGGTGGCCTTTTCCAATGTTCAACCACCCTCACACTAGAAAAAAAAAAAAAATATATATATATATATATATATTTCTGTGCAATTTAATGTCCCAATTCTCTCAGTGTCTTCTGGTATGAAAGATGCTTCAGTACCTTAATCACCGTTGCAGTCTTCTGCTGGACTCACTCCAGTAAGTCCTTGACTCTCTTGTTCTAGGCAACCCAGCATGGGACTTGGCAATCCAAGTGTATCTCACCAGCACTGTGCAGAGGAGAAGGATCACCTCCCTCAACCTGTTGGCAATACTCATTCTAATGAAGCCCAGGATGTCATTTGCCTTTGGTGTCAGGGCATGTTGCTGGCTCATGGTCAACTTGGTGTCCACCAGGACCCAAGGTCCTTTTCTGCACGGATGCTTTCCAGCTGGTCAGCCCACAGCACGTATTGGTGCCTGGGGTTATTCCTCCTCAGACGTAGGACTTTGCACTTTCCTTTGTTGAACTTTATGAGGTTCTTTTTGGCCCGTTTCTGCAACCTGTTGAAGTCTCTCTGAATGGCGCAACCCTCTGGTGTATCAGCCACTCTTCTCAGTGTTGCATCATCAGCAAACTTGCTGATGTGTTCAGTCTGTCCTATCGTCTGTCACTGATGAAGATGATAAAAAGTACTGTCCTTGGTGTAGACCAGAGGAATGGGCCGCCAGCTGGGCTTCATGCTGCTGATCACAAACCTCTGAGCCTGTCAGTTCAGCCAGTTTTCAGTCCACCTCTCTGTGCAATTATCTTGTTCATATTTCATTATTTTGTTTATGAATTTTACAATATACCATGTAAAATCTCTTACTGAAGTCAAGATAAACATTCACTGTTCTTCCCACATCCACTGAATCAGCCATTTCCTTGTAGAAGGCTCTCAGGTTGGTCAGGAACAATTTTCCTGTTGGAGTCCCATGCTGTCTACTTCGACATGTTTGGAAATATTTTTCAGGAGAGTTTGTCCCCTCACTGTCTCAAACACTGAGGTGAGGCTGACTGTCCTGTAGTTCTCTAGATCCTTCTTCTGGTGATAGAGGACATGGCAAGGTCCCCTGCTTCATTTCAGCAGCCGGCCCACGTTTCCTCCCGTCTTTCTTTTGCTGTTGAAATACCTGTAGAAGCCATTCTTCTTGCCCTTCACATCCCCTGCCATATTCAACTCTGGCTGGTCTTTGGCCTTTCTAACCCCATCCCTGCACACTTAGATGGTTTCTCAGGGTGTATCTTCATTCAGAAAATATAATCTTGGACTGTCAGGAATATGTGATGTGAACAGTATCTATGGGGGAATATATGACTTGAGCCGATGACTTAAGTTAAACCCCGAAACCCAAATAACATAAATATGTAACATGACAAAAATAACAGTAGTAGTTGTGATCTAGAAATGAAACCTGTTTCCTAGGAAAAACTTTATATAAATATTTTTCTGTTCTGTAAGGAACATGCCTGACCTGCCAATGATATCCATATTTTGTTTGTTATGTATTTGCCTTTGTTTCTTTCTTTGTTATATTGAGTTGATAACAATAAGATTAACGATGAGATCCATGCCTCCTTAAGTAAAGCATCTAGTTTTCCTTCATTATTAACCGTTAATGTTTTTTAGTCAAGTGTTATGTAAACAATGGCCAGATATTGGAGTAGGTACTAAGTGCACTTCCTTCTTTCTTAGATGTATTTGAACTCCATACAAACAGACCTACCACATTTCTTTGATAAATAAAAACATCTCTGTTCTAGCTGCAGACTTTGTAGGTGAAAATATAATCCAGATCACCTTTGAAAAAGGCTTTATCTCACTTTTCTAGAATGTAAGTACATAGTAAGAGACGTGTCCCCAGACTACAGAAGTAGTCTCAGTTTACAGCTATCTTTATCTGTCCTGCTTTATAAACAGAAGTCAAAACATAGGTAGGTCTCTTGGTGGTCCTTCTGTAAGCGACAGAAGCTTTTAATCTTCATCTTAGTTTAATTCATGTCCAATATTCTGCATGGTTGTTTGATACTATCAGCCCTATGCTGACATTAAAGTTAGGCAATTCCTGCTTACTCATTATCCTCTTGAATGCTCTTAAGCGAATGTGGTTTCTCTGTACTTATGGAGAGGATCAATTAAGACAATCTTGGATTAATCCCATTACACTCTTTGGTCTTGTTTATGGCTTTTTTTGTTGCCAAATTCACACAAACTGTGAAAAGACAGTATCCTGTTTGTGGTACTGTCATTACCATTTGTTACAGAATTCCCTCCCCTATAAAAATGTAAATGTATCCTTTATTGTCTCCAACTGCTTACAGACCTACAAAAGATCTTGTATTATGTTACTCTAAAACTACTGTCTTTTAGGTACTGATTTTATACATATCATATATATACATATATATATATATACATATACATATACATATATATATATATATAGGGTCGCCTCGATATGGTTCTGTGAAATTTTTGGTGGTCCTAGAAAAACAAACTTTATTTTCAGACAAGTTTTAGGAAGATCAAGACTTCTAGCAGGGAATCAAATTTAATACTTTTAACTCCTAATGGAGATTAAAAATGATCCTCTTGGTTTTCTGCTACTAGTGAGTTTACAAAATGGCACTCTACACTGGAGCTTAAAAAAAGTGCACTTACCTTTTTCAGTTCAAAACTATTAGCACAACGTTTATGGGATCGTAAAAGTATTTCTTGTTTGAAAGAATGCTTTGATGAGCAAAGCTGTGAAGAGCATTGAGAAGTATATGGTAGGTAGTGTAATTTCAAGTTGAACTGCAATCATATTTTTGATGTGTCAATATGAAGTGGAGTAATCTGTTTCATTTTAAGAAAAAGCGGGTCTGATTCAGTTTGACTGGGTCAATTGCTGTGGTTAATCCAGATTCTGTCAGCTTGCAGTCTTGAGTGTTGTGTTTTTTACACTTTTGCCTGAAAGGCAGGTAAGATGATACTGTTAGCACTTTTCCACTCATTTTTTACTTGGATCAATAATTGCTTTTAGCAAATTCTGATATTTTGTGTGTGTATTTATAGGGAGACAGCTGGCTGGAGAAGGATAGAATGACTCTGATTTATTTACATCATTTTTTTTTTCTGTTTATGGTGTTGTCTTTAGTGTCACACAAGGCAGAAATCTTGAAATTAATTTGTGAAATACAAACTTGGGCATTCCTGGAGGGGGGAAAGAAGTTTTATTTTAGTTTTAAATGCTGGCACAACTCTTAAAGAAATGTAATTTATTGTGCTAAGGTTCAAAGGGAAAAATATGACTTTGTGCTTTCTAAATATTTAACCAAATGAAATTTGCTGAGGACTGTGACATGTCCACAGTATGAGCTCATCTTCTGTGCTTCATAACTGGATTGCAGGAATGATCCTCTCCCCCAGCTTGGTGCTTATTTTCTAGTGCAGAGTATTTGCTGTGTTTGTTCCTAGTCATATCGTGTTTTTGTTTTGTTTTGTTTTTAGATTTGCATTCTAATTCTCAGTATCCATGACTAGAATTTTTGTTGATATTTCTTAGCAAAATTTCATACAGAGGGAAATAAGAAGTCTGGAGTTGTTGGGTAATGTGTTGTCTCCAAAGGGAGGTATACAGAGAAGTGACTGAATGGTTTAAGCTTACAAATGAATCCACATTTGACAATGTTGCTACATGTACCCAGCATGCAGGAATATTTCAGGATTGGGTCCCAAAGGCAGCCATCAAAATAAAGAGCATTAATTACTGTAAAGGAATTTATGTGTGGGGACTAAGAGCTTTGGTAGCTGTCTGCCTTGTGTGTATATAAATGCAATATAATGATTTTGTTTCCTCGATTTTTTTTTTCCCCAGTATTTGAAACCGCTACAGCAGTGAGAACTGTTTTGTGAATTCTAACTCAGCGTATGGAATAGGTGAAGTCCTCGGAGAACTAATGTTGCCGAGAGTCTGGAAAGTCCAGCCTCGGTTGTTGTAAATGGTACAGTTTAAAGACAATTAAAGCTGTTCTTTTAGTATGAGAACTTTGCTTAAATTTTGTGAAGTTTAAATATTGACAAAGAGGCAAAACCCATGTGGTACATAATTACATAATTTTTAAAAGGATTAAAGAAAAGTAGCTTGAAGAGGAGCTTGGCCTAATCCCGTAAAAAAAAAAAAAAAAAAAAAAAAAAAGTTTTGTCCCTCCTCCATCCCCTGGCCAGCCAGGCTGCACCGTGGCTGCCCTGCGGCCTACCAATGGCCTACCCACGGCCTGCTGCCCTGCCCTGCCCTGCTCTAGTTGTACCCCTCTGGGCCCCACCTGGGCCAGACCGGTCGCGGTCCCCCCAGCCCCTCCATCAGGGCCCCGTGTTTGCCCGCCTGGCGGCTGCCGGACATTTGTTCCGCCCTCCCTGCAGCCAGCGGGTGCCGGTTTTTCTCCCGTCGCTCGCCTTTTTTCCTCAGCGCATGGGGGGCTGGAAAATCGGAAATGATCTTAATTAAATGTTTTCTATACAGAAACAAGCGGGCTCTTTTTGTGTGAGGCAAAGGCAGCAGACCTTATCACAAAAGACAAAGACAAATATTTATCAGGGAACAAAAGATGTCCATGGTTGCTTACAACGGGGGGAGATTTTTCTCTCTCTTCTGGTGAAGATGTTTAACGGTGTAAGATGTTTATCGGGACCGCTTGTTGAAATTCTTTGTTTCCGTGTAAGATCTACAAATGAAACTGTTTTTCTTTCTGTGAAGCACACAATGAAATCCGTGAGTTGAAGTGCAGAGAATGCAAACACCTGCTTGTCCCTGTGTTGACTTTGTGTTACCAGAAGATCTTTTCTGTTTCTCACGATAATGGTTTGGGGGCCTGGTTTTGTTTGGGTTTTCATTCCGTGAGGAAAGAAATGGTCATCTTGTCCGTCTTCCTTTTGTGTTGCTTGTGAGTCGGCATTTGTCTCCCTTGAAGGAATACTGGGTTGTTAAATAAAAGTGTTCCTTCTCTCGCAGAGTGGTATGTTATGTGTCATCAAGGGAATAAGCCGTGAGGTTTTACTGCTTTGCCTGTCTGGTGGCTGCTTATTTTGTATGCTTAGTTTTAAACGCTCTGATTGATAAGCTACATGTTCGACAACTTCATATTTTAAGCTGTGAACAGAGGGAGAAAACATTGCAGTCTGTATAACTCTTTTTATCGTGTTTTTGCCAGTTCCCCTGAAAGATTTGTAGAAACAGTATTTCAGATGTACTCGACCACTAATTAGTTGATGATTTCATGTACACATCTTCAATGCAAAATGATTTTAGTTGATATTTAAACTGTGCAAATGCTTACTTTTATGAGTGTTTGTCCCAAAGAGCTAGGTCGTCAGTTACCTACAAAATCTTACATAAAAGCTCATGATTTTATAACAAAGAAAACAATTTGTCCAACTTGTGTAGAGAGCAGTTGAGATTAAATTTGTTCACATGGCAAATGTTTAGCCACATAATAAGTATAATAAGCTGATGTTATTGCACAGATTTCTGGCACGAAAACATGTAATTCATAGCAGTGTCTGAGCTCCAATATTTGGGCTTTTATTATAGTTCACAGGATTCAAGGAGTACTTTAAAATATTTTTCCATGAGAAGTTACAACAGGGATTTACAATGACGTAGGCTTTTAAGTACAATGCTGTACAGTAAGCCTACTGTGTCATAACAGAAGTGTCATAGGCAGTTGAGGTTCTGCTGCTGCTTTAACGTATTTAAGAAACATGGGGAGTGGGGGGGGGAGGAGGTAGTCTTCAAATAACTATACTGCAGCTAGTCCTGTTTATCTGATAAAATGTTTTCAAGCTGGTGGCAGTCCTGAGAGCAAGCACTTGAAGAATCGACAAACACCGGTTTCATATGCATCATTACATTTTAAATTAGTAATGTAAAATAAAGCTTTGAAATGTGACATGGATGAAAGTATTCTGTTTGTTGTTTCTTCATTCGTGAGAGTAATGTTTTTCTTAAATTTCTCAGTTTCTGAAACCTCACTGAACTGCCTGCTTTTGAAGGGTGTGTTTATAAATTATTTACCTTTGTGCAGAATTTAAAGCAATTGGTTTTAATGAAATTAATCATTTTAGTTCACATTTAACAAGAGAGTTTGAAGATAAAGCTGCTTTATGATTCTTCATTTACATGTATCTATTTTTATTCTGATTTTAGAGTTTTCATTCTATTCAATTTTTCTTGAATTACTCATTCCAGATAGCCTGATACAATTTATCTTGCTTTAACGTTGTATAGAGAAGCAGTAAGTTAGATGGTCTCGGGATGTTCTTAAAACAGATAAAATTACCCTTTCTTACTGTTGTTTGGCTTTTCAATTCAGAGCTTTTTCTTTACTTTCCCGTAAGTAAAACTTGTGCTATGATAATTTGTAAGATTTCTATGCTGTTCTAAAACTTTTTGCATTTACTGTAATGTTACAGTGTGTCTGGAAATTAACACATAAATATAACAAGGTACATAGTATTATGATTTTTCCTTTTAATAAAACAAAGTGATTAGCTAAGCTATCTTGGTTTGAACAATTATCTTTTCCTCAGGCTCCCTGGCAAGACAGAAATACTCTCATAGGGAGAGATTTGTTCTTCAGAAACAGAATATATTCTGTAGAAATGTTGGCATATACTTTTGAACTGGTTTTGCCTTCAAGATGAATTTTCTTCTATAAACATAAGCCAGGGCTGCTCCAGCTTTCTTTTCTAACAGCATATGCAGTATTTGAGGATGTTATCTTGAGTTTTCTAAACCTTGAAATGAAGTAGTATTACCACAGAAGTACGAGAGTAAGAAAGAAAGGGAAAAAAAAAGCAAGAGGAAAAAACCCTAGCATATGCTCACATTGATAGAAAAAGCTCATCTTCAAAGATAACTTGCCTTGCTGTTTGCTTTTATCAGATAGCATATTCATATTATTCCTTTTATCTGAAAAATAAATATAGTAATAATAATGGCTACATGGTCAAGAACTGAAAAATAATGAAAACTATACTGCTGTTGAAATTAATTCACTCCAGCATTAGAAAGGAGTTTGCATTATATTACTGCATTGTTGTTTGTGATAGCAGCACTGACCATTTGATACGGTGGTTGGTGGTGAAGAAACAGCCTTTTTAATTTATTTTTTAATGTGAGCAAAGTATTTAGAGAACTTTGATGAAAGGGAAAGATATTAAAATATGAGTGTTTTTAGTACGAATTTGTACAGATGGGACTGTAATTGGTGACATGGGAATAGTATATATACTGAAATGTTTGAAATGCTAATTCATTTTTGCTTCTGTTTTCCAACTGCCAGCTGTAATTATGGATCTCATTTAACAGATGCTAACACGGGGAGTAACTTCACTCCTGGAGTAATCCCACTGTGACACAGAAGTAAAGTTAAGGCTTAGGTACCAAGGCACTGGTGAGGATGCAGTTCTAGGAATTTGCTGGGTGCTGCTATTAACGACTTTCTAGTATCCAGGTCCTAAACCATTTGCATTTTGAATATATTTTGTTATATGTAAACTGGGTTACTCACTAATTTTCTTTATCAAGATTAATAGAAGCCTTGAGATTAAAGTTTATCACAGGTTACAATCCTTAAAATTCAATTATTTTCTGAGGGAGGGGGATGAATCTGAAATCTTTTCTAGCTCTACAGATCTCTTGTAAAATTTGAGAGAGATTTGAAATGGTCTATGGAATCTTTTCAATTAGTTTTACATTCTTTTTCCAAAGGGCTGCATTAAATAGGTGTGTTCTAATAACAGTGATAACGTCTCTAAAATTCCTTGAATCTGCTTTTTTTTTTTTTTTTTTTAAAAAAAAAAGAGGCAGGTGAACAAAACATTTATTTAACCTAAGTGAAAAACAAGGGTTCAATTGACAGAATGAACTGAAGTAGTAATCAAGAGCTTTGATCAGCATCTTCATTCTGTTAAAATGAAGGAAACCCACTAAAAGATAATCTGTTTTAAACTAATTTTATTTAATGTTAAAATATAAAAGCATCTAAATATGTAGAATAAAGTTTAATAATTATTTTTGTTTCATAAATATTTATATTTGTGTGCCATTTATAGTTCCATTCTTATTTGATAGAAAGATTGCATTTAACTTCAGTGGGAAACACACTGTATTTTTTCATTCCAATCTGAAACTTAATGTTGAACTTTGAGGTCAAATGAAATGTCTTTGTAATTACAAAATTAAATATTATTAGTATCCTGAATGACTTCTTGCATCCCATAGGATTTTTTTTTTTTTACAAGGATGTAGTAGGAAAGAATTCAAAAGAAGTTCTTTATAACATTAATGGAAATTACCTTAAATTCTTTGTTGTGTATCAGGAAATATGTTATTTTTGTAGCATTTCATACCTGCTGAACATTTCTATAAGATTTTTATAATAGAGATACGGTTTTGTTCTAGTTTCAGAACTTCTAGGACAGAATAATCTGTTTATTTTTTTTCCCTGTAAAGATAGAAAACCTTACGGGACAAAGGAATAAAAGCATGGAGGAGTGAACTGCAGAGCAGAACAGTTTTTCCTCAATTCCTGAATAGAAAACTGTATTATCGTTCTTTTTCCCAAGTGATTTTAAGATGCTTTAGAAGTTAACGAGAAAACAGAAAACACATTTTGAAGCAGTGTCTGAGCGCTTCACAATAAATGAAAGAATAGTCCGATTCTGTGTTTCCATTTGAAACTTAAACTTAGACCAAAATATTTTTGTGTGCCTCGAGATGCTTTTTTTCCTCATTGATTTGAAAGCACTGTAGTTGAGTAGTCATTTGTTTTGATTAGAGCTAATATAAGTGTAATTGTAAAAGGGTGAATGAAGAGGACAAAGGATAGTATTGTTTCATATTTTCTGAAATATTGAATCATTATTTTCTTTACGTTTATGCTACCCTTATGTCAACGCAAAAAAATGAGGATGTGATTAATGCAGTACTTAGAAGGTTAAGGTGAAGTTTCAGGCTGGATTCAAAAGCAATAAAAAGTGTAACAGGAAACTTCATATTGCTTCATGTTAATGTTCAGGGCCAGATTGTAACTACTGGGAGGATAAGACAGCGTGAAGTCATTTGCTGTCTGGGTTTACGTGAATGTGTCTAAAATGGCATCTGCAGCAGGAGGAGGAATGAATGCTGTACACACTGCTAAGGGTTTATGCATAAAATGAACAAACCAAAAAACAAAAAAAAACAAAAAAACAAACACCAAAACACCAAAACAGATTTATTAAACTCAATAGTTAGGTAGATCAACATAGCAAAAATGGGGTAGTACAGAGATACTGCCAGTGGTGTTCTGCTGGGAAACTGTTTAATACATGTATATTTCCACTTACAGGAATAATTTGATTCTTGTAAGGTATTGTACATGAACTAGCAAAATCAAGCTTGTAAAGGAGCATATGATTTTGTTAAACAAGTATACAAAGCAAGGAACATACACCATATGTTGATTAAATCTCTAAAACATAGAATGAGTGCTCAGTAATATAACTGTCATAATGGGTAGGTGGCTGACTTTTTTTCTGAAAAATGGAAAAAACAACAGACCATTTTTTAGGAGCTAATATGGTTTGATTAAAAAAAAAAAAAGGCTCCTTGCTTTGCCAACTGATACAATTTTATTTATTTGATGCATTTCTCAGGATTGTTTCCTGTGCAATTTCAGGGATGGAATAGTGGAACTGAAGTGGCTAACTATTCACACAGTTTTATGGAAGATGAAAAAAATAATTTTCAACCTTTTGCCCCTTACATCTCTTACTACTGCACTTTCTTATTTTGAAACTTAGTTATCAAAGCCATATAGATACATGCGAGAGCTGCATCTTGTCACCAGTGTACTGCATTTTACATTATACAGACGTGTTTGTTTGTCTGATGTGAGTGGAAGGTGGCAGCAGTTTAATCAAGTCAGTGTATGATAGGCTCTGAGCAGTTTTGACCTTTCAGTCATTCCATGAAAAGAGGCACTGTTCCCATCCTTGTGTGAGGTGTGAAGTGGTGAATGCAATACCTGCACTGAGTATGCTGTGCTGAGGTCTGGAAGCTCACCGGAGGAGAGGGAGTTTTTTGTCAGACTTACCATTAATGGTGTAAAATGAAAGTAGTAGCTATATGCACACAGTATGTGTATGATGCAGTGTGATAACATTTAAAAATGATAAGTGAGACATTACTTTTAATAAGGTGTGTGTATATATATATACATGCATGTATATATGTGCCAATTGCTATGTTCAAAATCAATTAAAAATTGGACTCTATGTTTTTCATTATAATTAATGTCTAAGGAATGAGGCTGCATAGGACAATTTTACTTAGTGTTGGGCAACATAGCTGCCTTTTTTAATTGCAGATTTTGAGCTCTGCAACCTTCCAGAAGAGGAATATTATTTAAGTGCTGGGGATGCTGGGATGTGTCTGTTCATTCATTGGGATGGTAGGAAACACAGTAAAACTGTCTAGGAAGCAATTCTGGGAGTAAAAATGTTGTTTGGTATGTTTTGCATAAAAGGGGAAGATGACAAATGAGCTCTCTTCCGCCTCTCCGGGACTGCCCTGTGCCCCAGCCGTGAGGGCTGCCTCCTTTATCTCGCTCTCCCTCCCCACCCTGCGTCTGCAGCATCTGGATGTGAGATGCAGGAGAGTACATCTCCTTTTGGTTAGATTTCAAAACCAACTTTGACCTATTTAGGCAGGAGGGGAAGACGCTCTGTGTGGAGCCTTGGTGTGGTCTTAAAACTGTTGGGGAGAGAAGGATGGTGATTTTGACGAATAGTCAAGAAACCACAGCAGGAAAAATTCCAAGGTGGTTGCCGATAGCTGTGAGGTGGGCCAGGAGGTCTCCAACCTGTGATATATTGCAGGTCAGACCCAGGCAATCATAAAGCTCAACACTGCATGCCCACAGGTCTACTTACCATATATTCCTTTGGAAGCACTTTGGGATTGCTCAGGGTGAGATGGAAAGGAAGGTATTTTCATTTGTTTCACTGTTTTTAATGATGAGAATAAGGCAACAAAAGGGGAAGAATTTGGGGTATTGGTTTTCTCTGTACTCTGTGTAGTACCAGAAAGATGTTCAAGTTCTATCTGCTACTTCAGGAACAGAATTAATGTTTGGCTTTAAGGATGGTGCTAGTATCTCCATTGTAGCGGAAGGTATTTGTTACAGAACTGCATGTTGTGGATAAAATGAGTTTTAAATTGATTTGTTTTGAAATTGGTTTGGCCATTCAGATGCAATTTTAACTAAGACGTTGAAGGGTTTCCAGACAACTCTTTCCTGAATATCAGTATGGAGTTTTTTTGGCATTATACCCAAATTAACAGCATGCTGCGTCATTAAAAAATAAGAGATGCATATTTTTTTTCTTGGCATAGATTTCTGCAAAGTGATAAAAGACTCCCTGTGTTGATTACAAACATTGTAAAATGTTTACTTTGCTCTATAAACTTGCAGCAGTTCATGCTTGGATGTTTTGTATGTGGCCCCTTAAGATCTTTTGCATTTTTCTGCTTGCATCAGGGTTTCAGTTCTCATGTTCAAGAGAGATTTCTGAAGTGTGCATCTTCTTAAAACAGACATCATACAATTATCTACTTATTTTAATTTAACATGCAAGTAAAACGTATATCAAGCATCTGCACTGGTAGTTAGACACGAGTATTTCCTGTTCATTGTGCTCATGGCATGTATTACTTACCTAACTGTAAGTGACAAGGAAAATTTCCTCACTGGGTTTTGAGTCAATAACCAGCTACTTAGTTAATAGGACAAAAGCAACGTGTCCTGCAGAGAAGGTGAAGGCAACAAGAGCAGTTATAGGCAGGATACAAGTTAGTTAAGAATCTTGGATTTAGTTCTTAACAGTTTTTTACTGCTGGAAAGTTACACAGTTTTCCCCATGTTTAAAACAGAAATAAAATTGACCTGGCATGTAAACAAGTAATGCTGTTCTGAATTTATGCATTGGAAATACTAGAATTTCTCTAGAATTTCTTTGCTATTAGATTTTTTTTTATTTTTTTATTTTTTTTTTAACCAAACAAGAATTTCTCTTCTTTCCATTCTAATGCCTAAACCAAGAAATCTCTGAACCTCATACACTGTGGATGTTCCCACCTCCTGAAAGTATCAACCAAAGAACCACGTGTAACTTCACAGTGAGATCAGCACACCCAGAATCTCTTCCTGCACGATGCTGTATGTGCACAAAATCTGCACAAGTGGGAAGTGCAGTCCTCAGATTTTTTTTGAATTGCAAAAAGAGGGATTATAACTGACTAAAAACTTTTCAGAAGTGTCAGTAAAATTGGCTTTTTCTATCTCTGTAATAAAAGGTCAGGGCTGGACTACTGTCTTGGGCAAGAGAGGAGCTGGCATTGGACTTGTACTGCAGGTTAGTGTAGTGGACCTAATTTCTCAGGTATTAGACCTTAGCTACTCATGGGATTGCAGGTCACATCCTGGCCCCTACAGCTGGCTGAAAGCCAAAAATTTAGTTTAATGAAATAGTTTTGTGTTGTTCAATTTTTCATTTCATTGCAAGAAAGGCATGTCTTTTCATGCCTTCTGGTAATGGAGGGTGTAGTACGTGGGAACAGGAGAACCCATCCTGGAAAAACTGATGACTGGAATCCCGAATGCCTCTTGCTTGACCTCCTGCTTGAACGGAAGCAGTGATGCAAATCTGAAACTCCACCTTTGTTTTCTTTCTGATAATGAATAAGTTTTACTTTCTAATATAGGTTGTTATGGAGGGCTCGCTTTTTTTCCTTGCTTAGCTAAATTTTTGTTAGTAACATTCAGTTGATAGCTTTTATGTCTTAGCCTACCGCTATGCAGTATTAGTTTCCAGATATCTTTTATGTGGAATAACACACAATGTCAGGTGGAATTGATGTTTATGAATAATAGAAATGTGAGTGCTAATGTTCCTACTGTGAAGTTCTGGAGGCAGTTAGTAAGAACTTTTAATCAGCCATTAAATAATCAATAGTTGCTAGTTCATAGAAGGTCTTTCAAAATTTTAATTTCTTTGGTTTCAGGATATTAGAAATTACAGATATCATCTTCAACAGGCCTTAAGAAGTTAGAATTTAAACGTAATTTGAACATTTTATTACCGTAGGCTTCTTTGAAGATTCTAGCATGCATGGGTTAGATCAACGGTTCCTTTACTACTGAAGGCAATGCATTGGGAATTCTAAATTTCCAGTCATTCAGAAATAGATGGGTCTAGATAGGGAGAGATGAGTGCTGAAATACCTTCAGTTAAGCTTTGAATTCTTAGAGGATTTCTAGAGGAACTTTTAAATACCTCAGAAGGAGTAAATTCAGTTTCATTTTTCCTCTTTGTTTGTCACCTTTAAGGTCTATCTAATTCTGTGAAAAAGGCCATGTGTTCTCAAGGATTTCACAAAACTTTTTCCCTTGTGTTAGTTGCATAATTTAAATGAGAAGTCCTCTGTCCTAGGAAAGGTTTATAGTGTGAAGACTGTTTTCTTTACTCAAAAACACATTGTCATTTTTACTATTGTTGTTATTATTATTATTCACATTGCCAAGAGAAAAAGGTACCTACTATCTCTGTCTTTCTGTAGATATCTAAATTTATCTTTGGGCTTCTATCTTGAATTGCTCTGGAAAATATGCAGATTAATTTACCATCCAGTTACTTTTTAGTTTATTTTTAATAAATCTGAAGTTATTTTAAATTTGCTTGGGGAAATGTTTCCAGCAAATAAACTTTTCTGAGTATACTTGTTACTCTTTCTTTTAGTATTATTTGATCAATAATTCAGACACCCACCTCAACTCCTTGGCTACAGCTGCTTCTAAGTCACAAGTAGTCTCCATTGATATCAGAGGGAATTCACATGGATGGACATAAAACAGACTTGCAGAAAAAAATCATCTCTATTTATTGTGCTTCCAGTCACATCATGAAATAATTTGGAGCATGTGAATCAGTTTCATTTCAGCAGAAGCTAATGTGGGAGATGCTCTCCAGTCATCTGTTTAAACCACAGAAACAAACTGGAGTTGAAACATTCATCACAAAACATTCATGAAGTCCTTATGGCTGAAATGTTCATCAGGTCCTCAGTACCAAGATGTATCCAGAATCATCTGCAGCCTGGCAGGTAGGGCATTTTCTTGAAGAGGGACTTGTGTGTGTTGACCCTTTCAAGCAAACAAAAGAAATGGCTCATCTCTTTTGATGTCTATGCAACTGGTCTAATTATTTGTGTACTGAAAATATGAAAAAAGAGTTGGAGGAACTAGCCAACAACGCTGTTGCCTTTCCTCTCCATGGTTGACACATCTTCTAAAGGAAAAAAAAAAAAAGGAAGAAAAAAAAATAAGCTAAAAGAAAACACTGAAATCAAGCATTCTGAGTTCTAAATATTGGCTCTTATGGATCCAGTAGGAGCTGAGTTGAGGGTCGAACCCCCAGGTTAAAAAAAATGTAGTCCTTGGCTGGATGTAACCTTGGTTTCTGTAGAGTATAAATGCTTCTGACTACCAGTGTCCATAGAGAATGTGCCTTGTCCAGCATCATTACTGGGCAGTAGGATGAGACGTGCAGGGGAGGGCAGTTTTCTCCACTTCGGAAGCGTGATAGATGTATTAAGCATGGTAAGGGAAAATTTGTGTTAGGCTTTGAATCTGCTGTGGTAAGCCACACATTCCCTTGTCAGAGTCTATCATGTAGAATCTTAAAAAGTTGCTAAATGTCCTTTATTCTTTTTGTTCATATCTACAGTTCAAACGTAATCATCCTGCAGAAGGCTGTCCATTTTGTCAGAAGTTGGCAGGTTTGAAAGCAAAAAGTGGTAATATAAAAGTGACTCATCTCTGAAGACACATTTCCTTTTGATAGTTAGATAACAGTAGAAGCTCTTTCAAAGTATTTATGCAAAGCAGCATATTATTAAACCACTAGTATAGTCTAAATTCAAAAGACAAAATTGGGGTGCTTTAACTTCCTATGTTTGCAGTCTGTTTTGTATATCACAAGAAGACAGCTGTAGATCAAAAGGCAGGCAAGCTTCCAGCAAGTGATGGGTGAGCAAGAACTTCCTATGAAATATTGACCTGGTCACAGTCAGCTGCTCTGAAATTTGTTGTTTAAGTAATCTATCTAATATGTCTAAGGAGTAGCATATCAGAATCAATCCATCCAAATGCCTCAGGAAGATCAATAAAAGGATAATAAATCCAATAATTCTCTGTGATCTGCTCTGGTGTGAAGCTACTGGGGAAGCCTTGTACAGTATAAAGATTAATTCTAGTACACATTTGATAGGGTGACAAATGCACTGTGGCTTGTGCAAAATTCATTTCAAATTCATTCTCAAACTTTATTTTCTGCAGTAATCTGCTGTCATGAAACTGAATGTCAACAAATAAAAATTGCTGGGGACATTTCTAAGGGGAAATAAACCTGAAGTTTGCAGGAGGAGGTTCCTAGACTGTTCTCTGTGAATCTCCCACTTAATTTTTGTTTGGCAAATTGACATCTCTGTCTTTGATATTGTTTTACTTTATAAACCATAGTAATTATAACAATGAGCAGTTCTTTAATTACAATACAGTGAACACAAAATCTGAGGGGATAGTAAATGTATTTGGATGGTTAATTTCCTTACCAGACTAGAAACATTGGATATCAGCCCTTTATGCAGGGGGGAGGGTGGAGGGGGTGGGGGGGGACACCACTTTGTTTGGGCACAGTCCTGGGAGTCATTTTTTTGTTTGTTTGTTTCATTAGACTGTTGTAGGTATAGAGTTGAGTATATCATCTAGAGATGATATTACATATAGGTTGTTTATTATTTTTCCAGTTGTTACAATGGCTCAAACAAGTTTAGGAAAGAATCCTAGCACTTCTGTTTCTGACTGAATGACATAAGAGAAGTGACCTTTCTCAGGGAGTGTGGGTACATCAAGGAAATATTTACCAATGTTTGAAAACCTCAGAACTCTATTTATAAGCTCCATTCTAAAAAAAAATGTTCAAAGATCTGCAGACTGGCTGCATCTTTTCAAATCAACTTCAGAGACTTTGAACAGATCAGGAGTAGCACTTCAGCCATCTAGATCTTGGTCAGTTAATTTTAATTTTTTATTTTTATTTTTTTGAAAATAAGGAACAGAATGGGTAGGCAGTTGAAGTTTCAAACTACAGAGATGAGAGCAGAGTAATTATTCACATGCAACATTATTTTCACAATCTGATTCTGCTGAATTGCAACATTTGCATTATAGACTTTTTAGAACTTCAGAGATTGTTTTTTATTAAACATTCCTAATTTTCAGTGCACCAAAATCTGACCGTGCCTTAAAATCAAACAGTATTCTTTGTTCTCTTTGTTCATATTACCTTACAATCATAGCATCTTTCAAGAATCTAGTTAAGGAAAATTTATTTTCAAATGAAGCAGATGATGAAATCTCTTGAGTCATGGCCCCAGTTAGCAGTCTTGTTCCTCAGAAATGGAGCTCAAACTGCTTGATGCATTGTTATAAATTCAAGGCAAAAGTCTCTCGATGGGTGCCAGTTCTGGGATGCATCTCTGAAGAAGAGATTTCAGACCTACCTTAAAAGCCATCTTTAACCACAGACATTATTGTGGTACACTTTCTGCTCCAGAAGGTGATATTTTAGTGAAGATAATAGGAATAGGCATAATTTTGTTAAACCTTTGCCTGCAGGCTTCTCGGTAACTAACCGGAGTCAGCTAAAAAGTGTAGTTGTCCAGTTTTAATAAAACAGGCATGTTTAAGCAAATTCCTCAATGTAATACATCCTGGATGAAACCAAGACTGATCTCAGGCACTAATACTGGTGAAATAAGGAAGTAAGAAGTACTAGTAAGTGTAACAACTCACTTCTTGGGTCAGCCAATTTATATTTTCAGTTGTTTTCAATGAAACATCAAAATGACACTACCCAAGTTATTTTGGATGTGTTATTGGAGTACAGCAGTAGTTTTTAATATTAAAACTTATTAAAACTTTTAATATTAAAACTTCAGGATTAGGAGGAAAGTGTTTCAGGTTCTATTTTCCAGTGCTTCTTACTCTTGAGAGAGAAAAAAAGACAATGCAAAAATAATACATGATAAAGAAGTTAGGACGTAGCCTCATAAACTCCAAGCTCGTTTGTTCCTTTACTTTCTTTACCAGACTGTAAATTATCTGTTGTTGAGGCATTGATTTCTGAAAGAGATCTGTTTAAGATCTGTTCATCTGTTTAAGATGTTCAAATTATTCACATACCTACTTTCAGATATAACCAAAGATGGTTCATAAAATAGCTTGCCAATAGTAAATCTGGATGTTGTGGGTTTCTTAGCATGTGGCCAAAGGCAGGATAAACCACCATTCAGGCTAGTGCAGTAGCACTGTTTTGCAAGCTGTGCTTTTGTTGGGCTACAAATTCTTCCAGATCATTAGAGTTCAACTTACCTATATAAGTCTTTTAGAATATGATGAGGTAGCACTGATGCAAATTAAATCAGTTGTTTATGGCACCGTAGAAATAAAAGTTATTTCTGATTAGTGGCACAATGCAGAATTTCTCTCCCATAACCTTCATATGGAGGGTCACGTCCTAACCTGTGAGGGTTACATCCTAAAGGAAATAGACAAATTCAGCTGGTGGGTTGCCTCATACCAAAAAAGACGCAACCTGGAGATGATATATTTGAGGGTTCATGCTTGTATGCAATGTTTCTAATGCTGATAGTAAATAAAAATAAATAAACAAATGCACAAGTAGTGAAGACAACAGAAACAGGGAAGGATGGTGCTTTCCATAACAAACTGAAGTTTCACGCCAAATGGGCCAAGATCAGCAGACTAAATTTATGTTGTCACTTTCTGCCCACTAATTCTGAAGCTGGAATGGGATCACATTGAACTGATGAAGTACTGAAAGTCCAAGGCCCATTAACAGCACATAAAGCTTGCAGTTTATGTATGAGAAAAAGATCATTTGTTTTTAACATTATTTCTCTAAGTAGGATCTCTTCTTCTGAACTTCTTTTTAGTGCCAAAATATTTATAATAAATAGTCATGAGAGACTACAGATTGTACTCCTATTATTTATGTTTTGAAATAAAAATCAAAGTGACAAACAATGCTTTTAGCTATAGATGTCAAAGTCACTTGTGCTCAAGTAGTTTTGAATGTTGTGATTCTTTATACTCATTTGGTGGGTCTTTCACACCAATTCTAGGAAAAGGGGAGGAATACTATATTCAGCCAGTATGCACATTTTATTTTTCAGAATATCCACTTTTCCTGTGTGTCCCAATTTTTTGGACAGACCTATGACTTTCCTTTCTGCACACTCAAAAAAAAAAAAAAAAAAAAAGTGAGTAGCATCCAGTTCTTCAGGTGCTGCTCTGGTAACTGTCTGAGATGTGGCCTTGAGAATGTGGTGGTGAGTTTTCATTTCTGGAAGACAAGATGTGATACAAGACTGGGTCATTAGCTTGTCTGGTTTTAGTGCTCGGCTGTGAGCAGAAACTTATTGCATCTTTCCTTCAGAAAACGGTCCAATCTGTAGAATTCTCAGGCAAGATTTGAATATTTTATTTAACTGTAACTTTTACTCATTTCCCTTGGTTGTAGAAGGCAGTGGGACAGTGATATTTCATGGTAACGTGTTCCTATTGCACTTGGCTTAAATTCTTATTCCCTATCCAAGAGAAAAGCTGTGGTAGCACTTAGTACATAATGCCTCAGTATCTTAGGATTTGTTTTTGATACTGCTCTGTTGTCTTTCACAGAGTTTTGATTTTTTTTTTGTTTAGGAATAAAAATTTTAATTTCTATTGTAGCTCTAGTTCTGACCCTCTGCAAAATGGTGATTTCGGATAAGTGTGCTATAGTTTCATATAAAAGACTTGCACTTTATAATTTTGAACATACCTTATATTTTCTTATTCCATGGACTTTGATTCTCTGTCTTTATCATTTATGTATTAAATCCCAAGTTTGCTCTGCTATGAAGTGAAGTGTGCTGGTGGGACCCTATTTTGGCATATTTAAAGTGGGTCTGAACTTTGTTCCTTGACACAGATGAATTTGCATCAGGTGTTCTGCATCAATGTTTATCCCCTGAAAATTCTGATTTTTTTAGGGCAGTAGTACATGGTTCAAGTTGTTCTCCTATGCCTGTTAAGAAGATTGAATATCACTTTGAAAGTGAATAGGGACATTGAAGGAATACTCGGTGTGTGTATTTTTCTTTATGGTTATACACCCTTTTCTCACCAGGCTGATACTATGTGAAGTGAAGGAGAATGTCATACTGTGGTATAACTATTGAGTTTTATATTGACTGGCTGCTATTTGAGGGATTAAAATTTCAATTTATTTCGTAAGCTGCATAACAAAACCAACAAAGCCAGTGCCTGTCTGTATTAAAATCTCTATTTCAAGGGTTAACAGTGTTACACAAAAAATAGTTGAAGCCCAGTAATTTTAACTGTGTATGGCTTTGCCTATAGGGATTTCTGTGTATGCTAATAAAGAAAATCAATTAGAAACATGCTAGGCTTGTTTTCTTCTCTGGACCTACTCATTTACAGTATATGCACGACTGACATTTTGAACCATAGGTCTCTTGAGACTTAGTCTTGTAATCATATATGTATCCATATAAGTAGATACCCAGACAAGATAAACGCAGACTAGACATAATTCAACACTGAAGGTTAACAAAAGGGATGTACACTATATTGGGATCATTTACCTTGTATTTTTGCATAGCTAAAATATGTATTACTTTCAATCAAAAGAGAAATTTGCCTTGGAAAAATAATCAATTATGGGAAACATCAATTATAAGGAAAACGTTTTGTTTTCATTCGGCAGGTAGGCACTTTTTTTTTTTTTTTTTACAAACTTCTTAGTTCACAATGTAGGAAGTTGTCTGTCTTCAGTTGCTAAAAGCATTTCCAACTCCAAAATACTGTTACAAGACATTTTCTTCTTGCCTTAAAATGATGTACTTCAGCTGTGATCTGATAAACTGTGGCATTTAGTTAAAATAGAGTGCCAGTGAGGTTCTGCTACTCCAAACAAAGAGGGTAAGGGATATATGAAGTCACTGGTGTTTTATACAATAAAGGATTAAATTAGTCTCTTGTGAACTTGATTGCCACTCTGTCAAAGTTATGAATGTTTACAAACTATCTTGAATTTGGCTCAAACTTGGCTGTTGACTGAAAAAGAGAATACATGAAAATAATGCTTATAAATATATATACATATAATGGGGGTTGTACTCTTTGTGGTCTCCATTTGTTGTTTAATAATCAACTGCTTCTTCTCCACTTACCCTTTCTCTGTGTGTTCATATTGGTCATACACTAGTCATGTGGATTTAGGAGTAGAAGCCTATTTCCACTTTGGTTAATACATTATCAGAAAAAAAAATAAATAAAAATCCAGTAAGATGTCTTTTGCTTTAACATACATAGACATCTTTAGATCACCTATATCTAGTTTTACACTGCTTGGCTTCACACTTCTGTAATTGCTACATATTGTGAAACTGTGGCATTCAACTTTCTAATGCATACCTGATACCCTGCAAATACAAGAAAGCACATACATGAAAGCAACAGTATCTTTAGTTCTGAATGGCAAAAATCAGTTCTTCAAAGTCAAGCCCTTTATGGTATTTATAAATTGGCTCAAGATTACTGAGGATGATGCATAAACCATATAAACAGGGCAAACTTGACAGAGATGAACTGAAGAACAGTAATCTTGGAATTATACAGTGCAATGTTTTTATGGAATCATTGTTTCTGAAAGAACTGTGCATTGTCTTTATATTACAGGCCTGGAAAGCAACGTTTTCTGTCAATAGCAGCTTCTGTCTGGTGTGATGACCCATTCTTGTGCTGACGCTACATGTAGTACTGAGCAGTACTGGAAAGGGGAAGAGGTCTCTTGGAATAAGGTATGTTTCTTTCTTCTCCAAAAGGGCAGGGCTTGATGAAGTACTCCATAATCACTTTTCTATTTAATATAAACTAAGGCAAATAGGTATTTTAATCTTCTATATTTTCGGGAAATGTTACTGATCTCACAGCTCTTGCTGCTATTGGTTGTACCTCTAGAATTATTAGCAGAATGTTTGTTCAAGGTATCTTGATTGCACTGCAACAAAACTTACCAGTCATGACCAGCAACAGAAACTTGTAGAGAGGAGGATGCATTTAAGATCCTATCATTGGCTTTGTTGGGGGGGGAGGGGGGGGGGCAGGGGGGAAGTGTCTAAAATAAGAATGTTTTCTATGATGGACAAATTTTTAATTGCTTGTAATTTTAAAGATCACTGCAATAGCAACAGAAGAAGCAAGTGCACATGGTCTTTCTTCTCCTTGGTGCTGCAAAAAATGTTAGAACAAATAGGAGCTGGGAAGACAAAAGAAAATACATATGAAAAACTTAGAACTGAGAACCCTGGGGAAGAGGCTCTTGCTTGGAGAGGACCCTTTGGTGAAATACTTTGAAGAAGGGCTATAGGTCAATTGTAGAATTATGACAACAGAGGAGACAGTTATGAAATTAGAGTATTTTGTTGGATCCATGTTTCACTTCACCTTGACTTGTCATTTTTGGTGGCTTACTCGGTGTTTGTATCTACTGAACAGAGCTTTTAATGCATCCAAGTGTTATACTGGGCTGTAATATTCTACAAGCTTTTGTTAGTCTAACAGTTGTTTTGGAAAGTATTCTTAGGATGCTGTGAATGTTACCTGTGAATGTGAAAGTATACTCTGTAGTCCCTGTGCTTGTGTTGTCACAAATAGTTTATCTTAATTAACATTCTATACCCAAAATTCTTTCCTAATAGAATGGTTTTAATGGGCGTTATTTTGAGTAATGTTTTCATATTGTTTGTTCACATCATTTCTGGTCAAAGTGCAGTGCAATGAATAGACACTGCCTAAAGGCATTGGTTCCAGTTTACTGTCTTTTCACTGGTAAAAGACATATTGAGGTGAGAGTTTGTTACTTAAACACAGGGCTGGTAAATATGACACACAACTTGCATTAGACCCATGACCATCTGGAGCAGCAGCTGAGCCCTTGGCAGGATACCCTGGGGTATGCAAAATGCACTAGTTGCCTGTGCTTAGCAGTCCTGTCCTGTATATTGGATTTCTATTGCAAGGAGCCATAAAACCTAAACTGATTTAGTTAGGATTGTGACAGACTGTAATCCTAGGTTCAGAGGTGACCTAGACAGTATAAACTGCCTGTTGTAAGTGGGGGTACCTGGAAACTGCAAAGAAAGAAACATAGAAATAAAGCAAGTAAGGCAACTGCTATGAAGACAGTAGGGTGCTTAATTTATCTTATTTTCCCTAGATTGCTTTTCCTACTTTTCTATTCTTCATTGATAAGCAACTCACCCCTTTCAAGTGAGCGACATTTTTTCTGAGTTGTTCTGCCATTCATTATTTCACAAAAAGAAATGTATTAATTGCGCTATAATGCACCTCCTCATTGTGTACCAAGTGTAAGGGAAAATATTACAGTTGGTATCTGACATGTGGAACTAATTTGCCTCTGTTGGAGTTCAGGGAGAGGTCTTGGCTATTACTGTGGAAGAAAACATTACGAATTATAGGCACCTCACTTCATGATACTTCATTTGTAGTTTCCATTTGTGGTGATATACTATGAATAAAATATAGGGATGATGTCCTGGCCCCACTGAAATCACTGGGGGGGTTTCTCTTAACTTCAGCTAGGCCACGACCCTGGGAATCACTGCTGGCTCCTGGTGAAGGATTTGTTCTATTTGTGCCTCTAACTAGACCTCCTCTGAGGACTTAGTTTTTAATATTACTACCAAATCTGCTTCTTACATAGTAATTCTCTCTTATTGAAGTTTATTTGTACTTGATTTTGGGGATCCTATGCTCAGAGAAAAACACATTTCTATACCTATGTTTTTCTATCCTTAAATATGGTGGTATTGTTAGGGGTAATTATAAACCAACTCTCAGGAAATAATATATGATAAAAAGAGAGAAAGGACTTTGGAATAATTTCCCAAAGTATGGTGTTGCAACCCTGTAGGTAAGATACAGTACAAAACTGTTCTGTTTGTTGAAGGCTATAAAATGGACTACAAGAAACAAGTTTGAACTTTGGGAGGAAAGACTAGATCACTTAATAGCTCTTTAATATCGCCATGTTCTGCGATCACAAACTCTTTCTTGAGTTTATTGTGGATTTTTCTTTGCTAACTGTTCTTGATTTGATAAGCTTATTTTTTCCTCCATGGGTGGAAAATTCTTTGTAAGTATTATTTTTGCTTTAGTAATAGACTCTTTCACATTGCTATACTTGGAGCATGAGTCACACACATAATTCATAATTTACAAAACATTTGCATTCATTTGCGTTCTCTTCATGGTTTGTTACTTTCTCTACTGAGTTGTTAGAGATCTTTAGGACACTGATGCTATATACAAGTATATTATATAAATAATAAAACAAAATAATCTCACTAGTTTCTATTACTGTTTGATCAACACTCTAAGTCAGTATTAAGCCTTTACATTTTTAATTAACTTGCCAAAGCATGCCATTTATTCAACTGAAAGAATACCAAGAACAAGACCCTAGTGTTCTTCTCATCACAGTTTTCCCAGATTTTCAAAGTATTTTAAGAGCACTGGAGGTAGATAATCTTAAACTAATTTGTAAAGGAGCCAATATAAATAAATCTATTTTTATACAAGATTTGATAGCGATAAGAATGTTTCATGGGGGCAAAATGATTCAGTGCAATTTGTAGCTTGGAGAACATAATATATTGGACTCCTCTTTCTGTGTAACACAAAGAGTTCATATGTTGCACAGTGTTCATTTTTAATTAAACATTTTATCATCGCACAGCCTTTTATTGACATTCCTCATAATAGAGCTGATAAGATCTTGACCTACTCTTCAATAAAGCAATGTATAACTCAATATTCTGGGACACGCTGTTCCCTTCAGAATTAAACTCACGATTTTCTGTTTTAATTTAAAAAATTCATGTACTTTTATTCACATTTATTTACTTTAACTTCTCAGATTTATACTCTTGTTTGAATTGTGCAATTTGGCTGCAACCATTTCTTGGGCTATTATTTCTGTTTATTTGAGCTTTTAGCTGTCTGACCATTTTATTGAATTTTTCCTCCTTTTTGACTTTTCCTTTTAAAAATTTGCAATAAAAAGTGATTTATCACCTAATCTTGTTTCCTACCGCACCTAAGTCTAGTTTTGATTAGTGGCACTAACTTCACTCGCAGTTGCCTAAATCATATGGTTACAGAGTTTTTGTTATTACAGATATTCCTTCAGAGAGGACATGAGAATAGATTTCTGAAGATGTTCCCAAAGATGAATTTCAAATTTGATCCCTGTCAGTAACCTGAAAGAGCCTTATGAGATACACACTCACCATACGCACCTAAATAGGATTTCCATGTAGAAGACATAATGTCTGTTGACTTGCTGACCATCAGGTGTTGCAGAACCTGCTTTCTCAGTAATCTCCTAACCTCTTGCTGTATCAGCTCTCCCGGGTGATAACGACTCAACTACCCCCCTCACTTGTTTTTCATACTTCAGAAAACCAGCTCTGGGCATTTGATGTTTGTCCTTGTCCTTGTATCCCTGGTCTGTCACTATTCACAGTATGTGTATATTGATTTTAGCAGAAAATTCTGAGATAATCTAATGAACTAATTTGAAAATACTTTATATATCACAGACATGGCAGAAATGCCTTGCACTTTTGGAAGTTTTTTTTTTTTTTTGCTGCTTGGGGTATCTAATAAGGGGTCAGCATGGGTGCCAGAAGCCATGCCTCATCTTTCCTGCCACTGCCATCCGTGCTTGCTAGATTATGCTAAATGTTGTAAATGCCAACATAAGTTTATGCCTTTGTTTGCTATGCAAGCGTATGATCGATACATTAAAGATGCGGGGCCTCACCATACCCAACACAGGAGAGGGAAGGATGCTTGAGAAAATGAGAAAACTGATAAAATGGTTAGTCATATCCATACCTGAAATACCAAATGTTAAACCAGGAATAAGCCATAACAGATGAAGCTGCCCATTACGTTAGAGATACCAGACATCACCACTGAAATAAAGATGCCTGATTTTAATCAGACAATTCAAGTAGAGAGATTCAATTTATGCGCAGAAGGACCTTGAGACAGTGATGAGACTGCTCATGAACTGCTCATTTGTTTGCTCTTCCTTGTTCCTTCCACCCTGGGCAGTCCTGCATGCTGACATGGAAAGTAGAAAGGCATAATGTGGGTAGTTTGCTTGCTTGACTTTTTGTTGTTGTTTTGTTTTGTGATTTTCTTTTTATTTTTTTTTTCCCATACCTCTGCAACTTTGGGCTGGCTGTCAGTTCCTAAGCTAGATGAAGAGGCAGTGAAATCTAGGATGGTGACTGGCATCTTAACAGATGTGTTGCGATAGGTTTTTAAAGGGCTTCTGGAATCAGTAACGTATGCTATGGGGTTATAACCATGCTTAAAACAGGTTAGAAAACAAAATTCAGACGTAGTTGCTGTTGAACATTCACCTAAATGTCCCCTTGTATGTAGGGAACTAACAAGATCTTTTTTTTTTTTTTTCCTGCTTTAAATGGAAAGTAAAATAGCATATTTATAAAAGAATAAAAACCTTAAAATCTAATGACAATGTCATTAATGTAAATTTTGATAAATGAAGAAATGTATTTTAATACACACTATGTAGCATGTAGAAGTTTGCTTTCATGAGCATCTCTAAATGAAAAAGTTAGACTTTGTTTTTCCATGACTGTACTCAAAGAAGTGCAAGTGTTAATTCTCCAGTGACAAATATTTTATATTGGTTAATTAAATTAAAAAAATAGCTTGTGTGGCAGTGCTTTTACAGCAAGTAATGGTGTTCAAAGATATGCCCTTGCTGGAGGGAAGGTGAAAGTGTGGTTTAACTAAATTTGTAATCTCATTTTAAGAGGTCTACATTCAAATTTACATAGGTTAGTATTTAAAGTCCAATTCCTTGATCAAATTGTTTACGTTATAAGTACAGCATATAATAATGGTACAGTTGGGAAGCCCACGTACCGGTCAGCAATGGGATGTATTAGGTAAGATCAGGATGACCAAGGTAGGTAGTTCTGACATTGTAGCATGCTGAATTATCAGCTAAAACTCATGAAAATTCACAAACACTTTATGTAAAGTCTAATTTGCTTTTACATACAATTGAGACAGGAAAAAAAATGTAAAAAAAAAAAAAAAGAATCGTGTAGCATTGTTATTTACGTGTATATTTGTTTAAATCTTTAGATTTTCCTGAAGGGGAAGTCTCTTGACTGTCAATCTCACTTCAGTGCCTGGTAAAGTTATGAAGATTATTCTGGGAGTTATTGAAAAACACATGAAAGACATTGTGGTCTTTGGTCTCAGCCAACACAGGTTCACAAGAGGAAGGTCCTGTTTAACTAAATTTTCTTTTATGATGTTGCCCATCTAGTTGACCAAGGGAAGCCAGTTGTAGTCTTTTTGCATTTCAGCAAAGCTTTCGATACTGTTTCTCACAGTATCATTCTGGAGGAAATGTCCAGCATCCAGTTAGACAAATGCACAATATGATGAACAATTGGCTGATGGGTCAGGCTGAAAGGGTTATGGTAAATGGGGTTATATGAGACTGGCAGACAGTCACTGTTGGGGTTTCCCAGGGCTCCATTTGAGGGCCAGTTCTCTTCAATGTTTTCATAAATGACATGGATGCGGGACATGAAGGTATACTAAGTTTGCATACAACACTCAATTGGGAGGAGCGGTTGATGCCGTTGAGGGCAGAGAGGCCTTGCAGAGAGATCTGGACAAAGTATAGGGCTCGGCAATCACCAAGCACGTGAAGTTCAACAAGAGCAAGTGCCAGATTCTGTAACTGGGAAGGGGCAACCCAAGCTATGCATACAGACTGCGGGATGAGAGGCTGGAGAGAAGCCTTGCAGAAAGGGATCCAAACATTTTGGTCAATGGCAAGTTGAATATGAGTCAGTAGCATGCCCTGACAGCCAAAAAGGCCAACCGTACACTGGGGTGCATCAGGCACAGCATTGCTAGCTGGTTGAAGGAGGGGACTGTCCTGCTTTGCTCTGTACTGGTGTGACCTCACCTCAATCACTATGTGCAGTTTTGGGTGCCACAGCATAAGAAGGACATAAAACTATCAGAGAGTGTCCAAAGGAGGGCTACAAAGATGGTGAAGGGTCTGGAGGGCAAGATGTATGAGAAGTGGCTGCAGTCATTTGGTTTGTCCAGCCCAGAGCAGAGCAGGCTGAGGGGAGGCCTCATGGCGGCCTGCAGCTCCCTCACGAGGGGAGCGGAGGGGCAGGTGCTGAGCTCTGCTCTGTGGGGACAGCAACAGGATCTGAGGGAACGGCATGGAGCTGGGACAGGGGAGGGTCAGGCTGGGGGTTAGGGAAAGGTTCTTCACCAAGAGAGTGGTTGGGCACTGGAACAGGCTCCCCAGGGAAGTGGTCATGGCACCAAGCCTGCCAGAGTTCAAGAAGTGTTTGGATGATGCTATCAGACACATGGTTTCATTTTGGTGTGGTCCTGTGTGGAGCCAGGAGTTGGACTCAATGATCCTTGTCAGTCCCTTCCAACTCAGGATATTCTACAATCCTGTGATTTTATGACTATGTGCTTTGATTACATTAAATTCTTTAAGATCTTTAAGAATGGATGTGTTTCATTTATCAGATTATTACCTGACAAAATAGCAGTTAATATTGAGTTTAGAGAATGTTATTAGAATACTTAAGTGCATCATTTAAAATGAGTGAATAAGCTTTATCTTCTTGATGTTTTTTATTGTGGTATATACACTGCAAATGTTACTATTCTACAGAAAACAATTTAATGATTCGAGAAGTACCATAGTTAATTGTTAATATGCTGATATCAAACTCTTATAAAGTAGAAAAAATATTTTTTACTAGCTGATGTTCAAATTATTAATATAAACATTTAAACTCTACTATTAAATTTTAAAAAAGCAACACAACAAAACATCAGTGATTACATGTATTTTAGCTCACAGACTGTCACGTAGAGAATACATATCATACCTAAAACATTTATATGTAAGGAAAGTAGAAAATAGGTAGGTCTTAAGTAAAAATGACTGTTTAGTTGGAGCATTCAGCTAGAACTTGGAAAATGCAAGTTTAGCTCGTGAATTATACCATGTTTTTTCTTGATCCGCCCTAACCTCCTAGGAGAAAATAAGTGACAATTTTACCAGATCGTGTAGAGGAGCCTGCATTTTAGTCCAGGTCCTTTGTTGGTAATATGAAGTTGATTTTCTACCATTTTTTCCTCTCTTTTCCTGTTAGGTATATTTTATGGCAAACATTGGGTAAAGAGCACAGATTTAAGCCCTGCTTTTTTTTATTTTTTATTTTTTATGTTTTTTTTTCAGGAATAATAATGAGAGTATTTCAAAAGGGATGATAATATATATATATATACACTGATGGGACTTTTCACTCCTAGCTATTTCCAAGGATGTATATTTTATGTGTGAAATAATTCATCAAGAAAATGCAAATTGTTCAAAAACTAAATTGACCAAAAAAACTAATGAGAATACACTCTACAATTCCCACTACACTATTTTTTCATTGGTTTTGGTAGAATTTCCCGCATAGTACAGAAGTTTAAGTTGAGAGTATAGCTGATGTGTCTTAAATGGTTACAGATAAAGAAAAATAGTGAGATGTGTATTCTACATTGCACTGAGGTATATGCATATAAATATATATGTATACAATACATCATTTTAATGCAGTTTCCCACTATGTGGTTCGGCTCTCCCCTGTATCCACATGCACACTGAATTGCAGTTGAGGTCTGGCTTTAATGAAAGGACATTCTTCTGCTTTGCAGTTGCTCTCAGTTGTTGTATTTAGTGCTCTGATGTGGCAGCTTTCACTGTATCCATAAAATATGAGCAAGCATCAATAAGCTATCCAAGAGAAAGGAGTTTTAAGGAGGTATTTGAATGAGGAGAGGATGACCGTACAAAAAAGGAAGGAGAGTTCTCTGAGTATAAAGGCACTGGGGAGAAAAGAAGGTCATTTGGGCAAGAAAGCTTGTAAGCATCTTGTCATGGGGTTAGATGATAAGTTGAAATTGTAAATTCCACACTGCAATCAGTGTGTTCTGTGAGTGTGCACCTCTTGGTTTAATGAAGCTATCCACTCTTCCTCTGCTCCCTGTGTAGCTCTTCAGATACTCATAGCATGAAGTCAAAATCATGGATGTTCACCACTCTTAGATCCAGGGGCAGAGGGAATTGCAACAAGTACTTGTAAGAGCAGTTGCACTGAAAATCCCATTTGAACAAAGCATTTTAACTCATTCCATAGGCAGTTAAAAGCATTTGTGGAGAATTAGGGAACAGAAAAAGGCTTTCTTTTCTACACAGCATGGGCTACCGATCAGGGAAAGAGGGCACAATTTTGCGAATTAAATGACTGGTCACGCATCGTGAATAACGAATAGTGATTGTTCATATCGGCTAGTTAAAAGTTGTGTCAGAGGGTCAAATATGTTTGCACACACTGCTCAAGGACTTGTGACTAATGAAGTAATTAATAACACCCATGACCTACTTGCAGACACCTGGTGAACAGATTTAAGGACTCCATCCATTGGTTACAACTCAAAAGGAGCGATTCCACTAGCTCTAGCTAAAATTGTGTAAAATCAAGACTAGAAAAGAAACTTTCATGATGTAGTAAAAGTGCCCATGCCTAAACACCTTCTGCATTATATCTTTTATTGATATGAAAGTAGCTGGATGGATTCTGTGCTCAGTTGTGTCATCCCCCTCAGTCCAAACGAGCAGAAGCCCAAGCCACCAGAACCTTCACACACATGCATTATTTTTTATTTAGATTTTGAGTATGAGATACTGTCACAATAATTATATTCCTTGACTAATGATATTCAATAATGATTCAGCCAAGCTCTGTTCAGAGACAGGCAAAGGTCTAATCTGCTTTTCCAGGAGTTTATACTTGCTCCAAGGAGCAAGTCCATTGAGGCCACTGGACAGAAGAGGAAGCCTTCATGAGGGAGAGACAAAGTGCGGGGCAGGGTTGGTCACGGAGATGCAGCTTCCACACAGCATTTCTTGTTCCAGTGACTATTGCAAACAGAAACATACTCCCATCCTATTAGGAGAAGGGAGAGGAGGCTGGGGCTGGGAGCAGGCAAAACTCAGAACCACAAGATCTTTAACTCCATTGTGTATTTAGAACAGTTGTAGTCAGGGGCTGATGTGCCACTCTAAAGAACAAGTAAGAACTTCAGCAGTCTCCCTGGGTTGTTGCGTTTTACACAGGATTTACTTGAATACCATTTTATACTTGTCCCTAAAAAATAAATAAATAAATAAAATCTTTTTGAGGAAGGAGTAAAGGGGGACACTTCGGTTAGAATGCAGGATGTAAACTGTAAGACATTGAGTTTGTAAAATCTTTAGTCTCTCTTTTGCTTTTTGTTCTGTAATTGATTACTAGCACCCCCTTTAACCCACCTTAAAGGGCAAGCAGGAAATTCATGTTTTCGTTCATCAGCCCATCCCTCTGAAAAGCGTTCAATATTAAAACAGTTTGCGAGGAGCAAAGGCAGAAGAAACAAGAGGCCCAGTTAGACCGTGGCAAGGTTAGGAGATGCATGTCTGACGCCTGCAGCAAATATCTGCTCTTGTTCCTGTACATTTTTTGCATGGGGAGACCAAGTTAATTGGGGTATGGCTCTGTTCTTTCCTTTATGTGTGACCTTTTATTATCTCTGTGGCCCTGTAGTTCATGCAGTGTCATAAAGCTGTGGGAAAGTCTTGCAGCTAGTGTTATCAGCTGTTGGAAATTAACTTAAAAAATGAAATATCTGTGTTTCCTTTTGCCTGAAGGTGTCTGGGAGTCTGTAAACTGCTGCAAAGGTGCAATTGTTGTGATTTTGCTGTAGCCGAGTGTTGCTTGTGCATCTTTTTCCATTCTTTCTCTCCCCTTCTTTGCCCCCCCTTTTTAGTGCAAGCTGTGGGCTGGCGATCAGGTGTTGTGCTGGGGGAGGAGGGGGGTTACTTTAGGAGGGGGCTACACGGCATAATTCCCACGAATGTAGGAGGAGGATGAAAAAGATAAAGAAATTTTGTTTTTCTGAGCTAGAGGATTCTCTGCATGACTTCCCCACTGATGGGATCATGTGCTTTCAGGCTGAGATTTTATTAACAATTCAAATGGAAATTGAGGGCACAGGAGGAGCAGATTCTCACATAAACTTGATCTGTCCATGAATGCAGTTCTCTGTTTGCCCTGACCCTGCATGGCTTAAGACACTGCCTGTGAGGCCAGAGTGCCAGACACAAAGAAAGAAATGAAAAGCAAGCACATTCCAGTAGTCTGCACAAAGGCAATGGAGCAGTTTCTAGCCGTCTCCCCAGAGAGAGATCTTATCTCCTTGTGGCTAAAACCCTTTAGAGTGTTTATTTGTACTCTAGCACCCGAGGTTTATGAATTGATAGGGATGCCGATTAAACACTGTGAGTTCTCTCAGCGAGCCTTTTTGGGGGACACGGTGGCGTCCTGCCAGTATTTTCTTCCCCACATATGTACCGACATTTATCAAAACGTCACTCTGCTTTCCCGATGAGCCAAGGCAGACAAGTGTCGAGGGAGAGGGTGCTCCGGAAAGCAGCTTCTGTAACAAAAGTCGTCACCAGCCTGAGGAGAGTTTTGCAAAACTTTGGTGTTGGGACGCGACGCCTGTTTGTAGCCTTTGAAGCATTGGCGCAGACGGTGGCTGAGTGGCGGTCAGGAAGGTTGCTCCCGAGTAGCCGAAGCGATGGGGTGTTGTGTGCGTGCTCTACTGACCTTGTGCTGGGGAGCCAGCAGCAGGCAGCACCGGGCAGAGGGTGGACGGAGGACGGCAGAGGCACGGCTGCTGTGGCCACATCTGCAGGGCCATCGCTCTCCACCAATGGCAGACGGTGGGCAATGCTGCCGGCCGGCGAGGAGAGCTGGGACGCGTGGCGGGGCTTTGCCGCTCTCCCTTGTCGCTGGACTGAGAGAGGAGGTGGGAAAGGCGAGGACTGTATCACAGTACAGAAGTGGATTTCTTATTCCCCACCGTTGCCTGATGTTAACCTTGACAGTGCCTGTAAATGCTGGAGATCCATTAATCAAAGTATTAAACATTGATATTTCTGGCTCTCCTAAGCAGACCTCCTTTCATGAAAGCTCTAAAGCTGTAGGAAAAACAGAAGTAAACAGACGTTTTGACTGTAGTTATTCCAAAGAGTCAAAATTTTAATTTCCCTAGTTTTCCTTATTTACAGCCCAAAAAAAGAAAAAACAACCAACACCTAAAGCCAACAACTTTTAGGTAGCAAATCATAACCATATGTTTTTCCATTTTCTTAAAGCGCTTAAAGCTTTTGAAACTTCTAATAGTTCTTAAAGTAGTTTAATTAGTGGAAAGAGACTAGCACAGGACACTGACTCAAATAGTTCTGTTCCCTTAATTCTATGGGGGTTATATTGTCCAAAATTAATGGTTGTACTTAGGCAAATTGTCAGTAATTGGTGACAAAATTGCTTTATTGCTTTTCTTTCATTTGATGCTAATTAATGGCCCTACATTATTAAGCTCAAACCTCTTCTGCATTTCTCCTTCTCCATAAATATTCTTAGTTGTAAAGTGTTGAATAATTTTTTTCTTCAACGTATGCAATAATTGCTTTACAGAAATGTGATAACAGACAGATTTCTGGTGTAATATTTCCTGAAAAAAATGTAACTACTCGAGAGCTTGAAGGCACTTCATATTCATATGAAGGAATACATTAGTAGTATAGAGTACTAACTGATTCATGTGGCAAAATGTTACCTTATTAAAACGTTACCCAAATACTTTTTTTTAGCAACTTTCCCAGCAGTTGCTGTACAAAATCTAGGTTTAATTTTGTGCAAGTTAAAAATCCTCATACCTTCTCTCCTATTATTTTACAGGGTGTTAGATGAAATATTTCTATTTCACTGGACTTGAATAACCCCACAGAATTTGCTGTCATGTTTTTCACCTGTTAAAGAAACTGGCATTTCATACAGAGTGGTGCTTATCCATGTTTTTCAAATGATATTATTGTAATGCTGTTTATTAAAATGTGTATACGTATGTGGATATATTTTAAAGTCTAGAATAAATGCAATAAGGAAAAGCCACTTCTCATTTTTCATACAAACATTATGGAAAAACAGCTTGTGTGTGTGTGGCTGGGGAGAGTTATTTCTTCGTTCATTAGCTAAAAATTTAGGAAAAAATTGGAAATGAATATGTGCCACAAAAATTTGGTGTATTGAACATATTCCAAAATAGAATAGAAAAGGAAGAAGATAAACATTAAATGACTACAAAAAGGGAGTTTTGATGGTGTTCTAAGAAAACAATAATGAAAAAGAACACTGAAAGCCAAAAAAGATTTCAAAATATAGGACAAAATATTTTATAGTTTCAGAAATCATACTTATTTTCACTCTTGTCTAATCCTGTATTACAAAACTCTGAGAACTGCATCTTTTGTTTCGCTGGTGAAGGGTGGCATCAATGGTGAAATATTGTCTCTGTGTTCGTTGCCCAGATTTATCTTTAACTTTAGTTAAACCGAAAGTTTCCAAAATTATGATTTCTTATTCCTTGACATGCTTATTTTCATGTTTTGTCATGAGTTAGGTTTTGAAAATATTTAAAAATTATTTTTAAAGTAAAGTGCATACTTTTATACGGAGTTAAAGCATTAGAAGCTGGTATGTTATGTAAATTAATCTTTAGATTAATAATTTAAGTTTAATAACCAAATTCAGATCTCTTTTTGATGTGATTTTTTTTTATTTGTTCCCCCCCCCCAAAAAAAAAAAAAACAGTTGTTGAGAAAAAGAAGAGAAAATTGACATTTGGAGTTAGAAATGTTTATTGTTACGTAAGTACTTTTTCTTGGAATAAAAAAAAAAAAAAGTGAAATAAGATTCTTGGCATATTGAATTATTTTAAATTTGTTGAAGGATTTTTACTTTATTTGTTTAAAGCATGCTCAGTTATGAAAACTTTGTGGCAGAGTAGAAAAGCACCAGTAATTTTGAACTCTGTCCCATCCCCGATTTCCACTGAGCGCCTTGTTCTTCCACATGGCTGGAATGAAATACATGGACGTGACTGTGTTTTGAAGGCAGCTAAGAGAAACTGTAGCTTTTCAGAGTCCTAGCAAAGAGCCATACCCTGCAAACAGCCTGTTTTTTTTTTTTTTTCTTTTTTTTTTTTTTTTTTTTAACAGGCAGGAGGAGGTCAATGTTTGCCTGGGTTTCCACTGCATTCCTTAACTGGTATAGTTATGCATATCCTATTTCTTCCTCCTTCCTGCACCATCATGGGTTTTTGAGATCTTTGCTCTGAATAGAACTGTAATTTGTATCTCTGAATGTGTACGAGTGCTTAGATGGGTATAAAACATCAGTACTTACTCATATATCACTGAGGGGAGTGCCGTATATCACCTCAGATGGTGTGGTTGCAAGGGCTCTTAGCTTATTAACAGTAACCCTTGCCTGGTTTCAGGTGTGGCGAAGCTCTGGGCTGTTACAGTGCAGGGGCAGCATTCAGCTGCAGCTCAGATTTACCTGGTTCAGTGGGATGGACGGGAGCTGGTCCTGCACCATGTCAGCTCTGCTGGCTGCTGCCCACAGAGCACCCTCCCTGCCCCAGCCCTGCGGTGGCCTTGCAGAAGGAGGGCTTGCAGCAGTGCCCTTCTGCCAAAGTGTTGTCTCCTGGATGTCTGTTGGAGCAAACTTCATGGCTCTCACCTGTCAGTGAGGTAACTGGAAGAAGGTAGCCCATAACTCATGCCATATATGCTGAAATTCACTGCAGCAGTAGCAGGATGGGAAGAAGACTGAAGTCTTGTTTATGTAGGAGCACAGGTCACTTACCTTGATTTCTGCTTTTGCAGAGACAGGAGGTGACTCGTTTTCCGGTAGGGATGAGAGTTTGTTTCCACTGTAATTGTAGGAGGCTTCCACTGAGGGACTTAGTGGACCTCAGGAGTTTCCTCTCACTTGGATATCGGGGGACACACACTGCCCAGGCAGCCCTGCTTTCACTGCTCATGTCCGTTGGTGAAAAGGCATGACTGAGAAAAAGCTCGATGCCTGACTCTGGCAGGTTTTCTCACCTGCACTTGTGTGTCTGTGCTTTTGCTTGAATGCGAGGATAGTGGTATTGTTGGACTTCAAATATCTGTCTTAGGTGCTCTGAATTTGACTCTCTGGAGGGAGATGCATACTTGTTTGCAGTGACTGCAATGAGAGTTTAGGTCCTAAACTTAAATGTTTTGAATTGCATCATAGATACTTAAGTTAACCTCATGTGAGAAGCATAAACTCCCTTCACAAGTAAATGAAAGGAAAGGAGAATAGCTAGAATCATTAGAACTTGGTGAACAAACGGCAGTGTGTTGTAAAAATGTGATTTTAATTTTGCTGGAGAATATGAGTCCACAGTGTTCATTTCTCAGTGCCTGGAGTAACATAACCTTTCTCTGACTACCATTCAAGTGGCCATTTATGATCCTTTACAGAATGGAATGCAATGAGAACGAATTGACTGGGAGAAGGGACATTTGTTTCAAGGTGACGGTGTGTAAGACCATCCCTTCCAAAGGAGACCTTGGAATGGCAGAGTTGGGAACTCCTTGTGGGTTATTAGGAAGCAAAAATGGGACCTCTGTAAATTTATGTTAAGGAGGGATTAAATTAGAAGACTAATATCTGTGTATGTGTTAGGGTGGAATATAAACTGAGTTGATCAAACATTTGTTGTAAACTGCTGAGAAATTTACCAGATGGATCGAAGTGGTTTAGAAGAAGGCTCTCTCTACACATGGAAACCTGATGAAATTTGCACTTGGTCTTAGAAATCCCAGATCTTCTGAATGTAATCTAAAGAAAAGTGAATAGATACCTGTGCTTTTTTGTTTTGCTTTTTTGTTCTTCTAGCTTTCTGGGGAGCTGTCTTGAAGTGATATATACTGCAGTTGGCATAAATGGCAAATAGTGTATACTTGGTGTGTTTCTTCAGCTTCTGTCTATAGTTATCATCCACTGGTGTAAGCAAGGGAAGAGGAGGGGAAGAAGCCTACTGCACTCAGCCCCCAGCTTGCATTGTCCCTTTCATATGTGGAAAGAGCTACTTTTCCCCTAGATCTGTAGAGTGGGCACTAGAATAAAATTTATACCTAAACTGTGTGCCTCATCAGGGAGGCTCATTTCTATATGCCTCTTCTTTGTTCCAGAAGCTTCTCCCAAAGCTGGCCTGAACACCTATGAGGCACACATTTCTTCAGCTCTCCGTTTTAAAGAAGCTTCTCTCTCATGGACTGTGTAGGCACTGTGAAGTTGTGACATTATGACTTCCCTGAAACTCTGGCATTAATACTGTCCCAGTTTACACCTCAATGAGTGTTGCCAAATCTTATGCCAGATTATGATGGTGATGCCTAGTATTTAATATTGACAGTATTCTAATAAAGCATTATCTCCAATAGGCATATTTCACCTCTGATTTCTGTGATAGGAAGGTTTTAATGATACCCCAGTAATTTTCTGCTTTTCAACAGTAATTCTATGAGGAAAATGTGTTGGCCTCGGTGAGTGTTTGAAAAGCCCATTTATTTTAATTTTTCTGAGGATGACTCTGGATTAGATACTGTTGTGAAAGATGAGGAGAATATATGACAACCTTTCCATAAACTTTCAATAATACTGCAGGTTTGGTGATCATTAGAGAGTAATGTAAGGTTCCCTACTTTCAGAAGATCATGCTGTAACTTTGGTGTAATATTGAAAATTAATTACTTTGAGGTCTGTTGTGTAAACACACTTTCTGAAAAAGCAATAGTAACAGAAACTAAAGTTACTACATGCTTAAATTTCCTTAATACTGATTAATTGAGGAAATTTCTCATTTGAGAAGTCATGAGTATCTCAGCCTTGTACTTACAGCCAAGTAGTATTTGATTACAGGGGGAAAAAAAGGTGCTCTAAGACTAAGCGTGAACATAATAATGAAGAAACAATGCAACATAGTCAACCAGGCATGAAGAATTATCTACTGAAGGTAACAGGCCAAGTGTCTCATCAGTTGGATTTTAATAATGCCTGGCAGAAGTGCTTATAGTTGTACAGCAATTGTTTTAATATCTAATTGAGTTTCAAGCTGAAATATGACAGTCTGTCTTGAAACATGAATAGAACATTTCCTGTGAAGCAACGTCTAAGTATTTCTTTAGGTACTGAACTGAGAGTAGAAAATTGGTAATACTTGTCTTCAGATTCCAGGAGCCTTCTAACTATGAATAACTAAAGCTGTATCCTGTGCAGTTTTACTATTGTTACCTCTTTCCTCTTCCTGCCTTTATAATTTATTTTGTTTACCATATTCACTTGATGCAGCTTGTTCCATTATTATTTTTGTTTTTATTTTTTATTATTTTTTATTTTTATTTTTTACTGTTAGCTGTTTGCATTGGGCACTGCCATTTGCTTTGTGGTCAGCAGCATACTGAGCAGGATGTGCCCTGGTTCTGCATGGGGAGCCCAGCTGCAATGGCGATGTGGACTTTAAACACAAATGTGAGTCCAAAGCTGACATACTAATTATGCTCCCAATAATCTAGCATTACCCTTACACAGTCAGGAGTACAAGATCATCCTAATGGAATGGTAGAAAAATGAAGAGTTTTTAAAAAAGCTTTTTTTTCAATATATGTATATATATATTTTTTACTGAGCATGTATGCTGAAATGGATGCAATACACAAAATGTAGCCTTCTTTTGAAATGTTTTTTGTTGTTGTTGTTTGTTTTTCAATTTGATTTCTCATGATTGATTGGTATGTGAAGCTGGAGCTTTTCAGGAAAAGTCTGGGGTTATGGGCGCGTCAGCCTCTGCTTTTAGCACAGCAATGAGGTTATCAATAATGCATTGGCGATCTCAGAATCCTTGAACATAGGGAAATCACAGCTGGTCTGGGTTTATTGTCGAAATTGCAGATTTGCGCCAAGAGGTCACGACAACTGCATGTCAGACAGCCACACACACACACAGACGTGTCTTGGGGGAATGAGGAGGATAATATCTGAAGCATTGCCACTGCCCATGTTATTTAGAAACTCTTCATATGCTTCTACAGTACAGCTTAAAAAGCAGCATATTTAATGCTGCTGGCAGTGTCCTTTTGACACTTTGGCCTTTCCCAGTATTATAAGTTTTATTGTTTTCCTGACAAGTTTATTCATATACTAACAGCTTGCTTGGCAGCAACGTTCAAGCTCAGTACTTAGGCTTTCTGGTCACGGTGATGGCTGGCAGTAATAGAGAGGGAGAATAAGTGAGTGTGGAAATGCAAAGCTGTCTCTTGTTACATTTTATCGATCTCATTCTGGTGTCATTCAATTAAGACAGAAATGTGATGGATAGTGTCTGCATAGATTCCTACTTTGCTTTCCAGCCGCTCCATGTAAAGCTTTTTGGGGGAGGGAGGAGGAAAGGAAGGGCGAGAGGAGGAGGGGGTAACAAATCAAAGATACAGTGTGATTTGAATTACAGATCAAACTTATCTTTTTTAAAAATCGTTATTCTAAAGGTACGTTGAAAAGCAATATTAGCTGAGCTAGCATTCTGTATTTTCTTGCTAATAAGTATGTGGAAATGTCTGGCCTATCGTTCATTGTGGTAACATTTATTTTGGTCCAGATCTTGTCTGTGATTTATGAATAAACTCTTGATTCTTATGAATTTAGTACACATATAGAAAGGGCTCAAGAAAAGAAAGGACTTACTTTCCTAAGAAACTAATCTGCATGCTTTAAGGCAGTAATTCCAGATAAACATCTGAAGATAAGGGTTGTTCATTTCAGTCTGTTGTTTACTTTAATGTGGTTTAAAAAAATAATCATTGAGCAGTTCTGTAAATGGAATACAAAAATCCTGGGACTGGCTCCATAGGTTTAAGTAGAACTACATCAATTCAGAACAAGTAAGCCTCTCACCCAGCCTTCAGACTGTGGTAATTTCAGAACTAATAAATTATTTTCAATCGAACTCACATTTTTCTGCCTATAGTGTGAACGAGGTAGCCCTAGGCTTCACTGGCCATTTCCAGAACCCTCTTCTGTTGTTGCATCTGCTGCAGGCTCCATGGTTGGACACAGAAGTTCCCTGGGAGAAAGACCGTGGTAGCTCTCACCTCCTGGTCTTCCCAGGGGACGTACAGAGGAAGAGGTTGCAACTTGAAGGGTAATGTCCGTAGCAGGTTTGGGATTTTCTGCTGAAATGGGGTCACATGGGAAGAAGCCAACTGGCCAGAGCCAAAAGACTTCACAGGTGTGTATTGGCTATCTCAAGCAAGTAAGCAAACAAACAAAAACAAAGCCCCAAAACCTAAGCAAAACAAATAGATTCCCACCAGCTGGCTGGATGAGCTTCTGGGAAACCTGGTTTTCCGAGATCCGCAGCTGTGCCCGGGCACTTCTGGGCTGGCACTCCTGGATTGCCAGGCTTCTGTCTGCCTGGCTGGTGGGGATGCTTCCCCCCTCGTGGCTCTCCTGCAGCTCCCAAAGTCCCCTGTCCTGCACTGGTCTCAGGGGCTGGGAGGCGAGTGCAGGAGCCCTAGCAGCCACATTTTAGCTAAGTCTTGGAGCTGTGATATTTAGGGCTGTATTTTCCTTGCAACTGCTGTTACTGAATCCGCAGTTAAAGCTGTGGGAGGTATTAATTACTCTGAGAGCTAATTAAGTTTTAAGATTTTTACGTTTTAATGCAATTAATTTTAAAGTTACATTTTAAATGTGATGAGGCTTGGGATACTTCTAGTTTTATAAACCAAAGAGCACATTTCTAGCCCTCTTACTTATTCTTATCTGGAGAAGTACTCTGAGCGCTTGTTTGTGATTTTTTTGTGTGTCTCAAGTTGGATGTAGTTGCATTGTGCTCTGTAGAGCCTACAAGAGTTATGGGCCTCAGGGCCAGGTTGGTGAGCCTGAAAAGCACAAGTCAGGTGGAATTTCAGTTTTCAGATTTGCCAAATTTCAGTTGCAAGATTGGGAGTGCAATGAACGGAGTTTTCTCAGAATAGTTTTATCTCGCTTGTGTGCTATAAATAAGATGAATAAAATGTTGCTAAAATGTTCAGCAACATTTATACTGCCATAAGGAAAATTTCCATTAATTCTGTTTTTTAAAGGAAACAACACCTTTCTTAGAGCAATATTTGACGTAGCAAAGTCTCTTTTTTTTGGGCAGGAGTTCTAGAAAGCACCTGTAACTTGTATTCTGAGGACTCCAGGAAAGTAAGCATACCAGCAAGGTGTGAGTGGCCTCCCAGGCAGGAGGGTGAAGAAGGGCCTCAAGCAATTCCAGCCTTTTCTGGTTTTCCACCCGGCAGAAATGCTAGGTACATTCGGGATTGTTTCAGTTATTGCTGGAACTGCTCTGACTTGTGGACTGGTCTGGCACTGGGAGGCTGCTTAGGTGAATCACAGCTATTTAATTCTCTTTCCCTTATGCACAGTTCTTAGATACTTAGGGGTACTGAGTATATGCAGCTTGAATACTTGCTCGATTTCCAGTATCTCTGGAAATAGCTTTTAGGAAGAGGCAGTAGGGTGGACTCATCTTATGTTCCTATCCTCTAAAATTGCATTATTTTTGTTTAGTGATGGTTTGTTGCAGTGTAATTGTTGTAGCAAAGATATCATTGCTTGTGTAACATCCTCTCTTTAATGAGGAGACTTTCCATACTCTACCGTTTCATAAATCATTTCTGCATTTGTCACTCAGATATGAAATTAAAATAGTGTGTGAATAAGGCAAACTGTGTTCCGCAGATTTTACGAGAGGTCACCAAGCAAGTGCTTTGGGTGCCAGTGCTGTTTGGACAGCTTCTTAGCATGAAGCAGTTAAAGCCCTTCCCTGTTTTACATCCTGCCTAGGCACAGGTTTCTGTTTTTTTCTGCACTCCAAAGAGAGGACTTGCATTGCTTGTTCCTGGCTTTGCAGGCTGGCAAAACGTAACATATTGAGTCATTTTGCATTTTTAAATAGTGCTGATTTATCTGCATGATGAAAAATATTTGTAGCGTAAAAAAAAGGGGGGGGAAGAAAATAGTTTTTAAAATAATGTGACTTTGACTGAACAGATTGAGGGACCTTTCTGTGGCCATGCGAAAAATTTATAACTGAAGTAAAGGATGACCATGATTTGTTCTGGATTTCATTCAATGGCACATTTAAGTATACAGTAGGTCTCAAAAGCCACCAGTAAGCTAATTATAGGAAAAAGAAAACAAACCAATCTCCAAATTCTGCTCTACTTGATAAGCTCTACATATTCCTTGTTTAATAGTTAACACTGGAAATCTGTAGGAGAAAATACATATTTGCTTATATCTGTTCTTTTTTAGGTGACAGAAAGATAGAGATTATTGAGGTTAAGTATATCACGTCCTGCTGTCCTGGCAACAGGGCAGGCAGTGGCAAGTCAAAAGGCTTCTCCATCATGGTTTATTTTGTATTTTGTTTCCATGCAGTCCTAAAAATTTTGTTTCTTGTCCACTTAAACTATACTCTTTCAGGTTTCACAAAATCAATTTCCAGGCCTGGTTAAAGGCTATACTTCCAGTGAGATAACTGTAGTAAGATAGATAACCTATAAGACTGCAGGGTCAGAATTATAACTCATATTGTATTTAACTTCTGCAAGCATGGGTTGGTTATTTAAGCTAACGGAAAAAAATTACATCTGTCATGAGAGTTATTTTCTCTGTGTACTGCATGTGTATTACATTCTTAAAGCATAGTTACAAAAGTGTTCATATTCTTGTAAGAGAACAAAATGACAAATGGCAGGGAATAGATAACAATTATCTCATTTATAAAAATATAATAAAGTGGAAGAATGAAAAATAATAACTTTTAAGAAAATAGAAGGAAATTCAAAGGAAAGATTAATCTGAACATTTTTCTCCTGTTGTGAATATATGCATGATTTTGTTGTCTTTCAAACATTTCATTGGTTTTTGATAGCATAAAAGTGAGTAACTTACTTGGCAGGCAATGTCTACTCTGCCTTCTCAAGGAAGCTTTTATTCTACCACAAATTTCATCTTTCCCTGACCTGCTGAAAGCTCATCAGGGTGTACTTTTAGATATCTCCAGCTCACCTACAGCTAACCCAGTCCTTAAGTTTGTAAAAGTTTAGTTAGACAGCTTTGAGTTAATTTTCATACATTTTTTTAATGTCTGCATTTCATAGTGTGTAGTGTACCACCAGATTAAGGGGTTTTTTTTGGATTTTTTTTTCAGTATTTTAATCTCACAAGAGAATGGCTTTAATGGTACACTGTAAATTTGCCGTCTTGAGACGTCCGCTTGAATTTTGAGTTTTGTTTCTAGACTTTAGAAATTCACAGAAGGTGGGGGAGAGGACAGAAGGCGGAAGGGTTTCCTAAGCACATAAGTGGTTATGGCCTATTGTACTTTTTTTAGAATTGAAGTATTTCAATAGCTTGAAAATGAGCCAGACAGCCTGTGTATTATGAACAGGGGGGAATGGGGTGGGGGGGGGGAGGGAAGAAAAAAGATAAAAATAAATAAAGAGCAGCTGCAGTTCTGTTAGCAGCACCACAGAGTTAAAAGGGATCTGCAAAATTATAACCTACATTATGTATACAAATCTAGGAGAAAAGAACCCTAAAGTATATTAAACCTTGTCATATTCTGTTCTGGTCTGAAGACTTAGGGTTCAATGTTTAATTTATGTGCGAGGATTTTTTCTCCTTTCAAGTGCTTATGGAGAATTAGAATTAAATATGTAAGACAAACATTAAGTCAGAACTTCTAACAGAGCTTGCCTTTAAAAATAAAAAATGTCTCCCAATAATGAAGTTAGTTATTTTCTTGACTATAGCAACTACAGCAAGAAGTTACAAGTTACCTGTCAAACAAAATTAGGGTAGAAAATAATAGTATTGGTGTAGAAAATAGTATTGATTAAGAAAAACATTTTTATTTTGGCATTATCTTTGGCTTCTCAAATTCCTAGGTTTTGCTACTTCTTGACATTTAACTGTAGGTAGGTTAGTAAACAATCACATTTTTCCTGCGTGGAATACCCCGTTATGACTTCAGTGTGCAAATAACTTGAAGTATTTTCCCACTATTTCGTCATTAAGGTCTTTTTTAGTGAGAAAGACAGACAAGTGATCAGGGAGTACCTGAATTTTGAAGACAGTTGGTTCCAGAATATGATGAACATTCATTGAATCTTTGTGTGATGGTGAAAAGAGAAGTATTTCTTTTCTTCACTGCACTTTATTCAATAAACTAAAGCTAGTAGCATAACCCTGTTTTTTGTTGTTGTTTGTTTTTGTTTGTTTGTTTTTGATTTTTCGGTATTAAATGTTCTCTTCCATTAATGAGAAACTGAACAGTCTTTCATAGACAATGTTCCAACTAAAGAGGAATCATTGATGTTTTTATTTTCCTTCCATCTGAAGCTCAGTATTTAACTCTTCTACTAATTCTGGTTGTCAGTAAATGTCAAGATGGTAGATATAAAAGGAAGCACATGCCAGAGAAGAGTCAACTGAGTTTTATCTAGGAAACCATCAATAAAAGAAAGTGGAACACATTATGAATTTAGTCACAATAACGATTAGATGTGGTAGTAGTGATTACCAAGATTTTTGAAATACGGTCAGGACTACAGTCACTATAAATTACAGCAACACACATAAAGACCTCCTCTTCATCATACAATCTATTTCTGGTTTGGAATAATTGAAGAAAGCTCTTTACAGCTGATTGTGTTTGTGCAATTTTTAAAAATTATTCTTGTAATGCAAGGTAATTGGAAATAGAGAGAAATTGTGGGGGAAGTCATGTTAGTATTGTGGACATTGATTGTGATTTTGGGAAATGTAGCAGTGCCTCACCATCCTCTGAGTAAAGAATTTCTTCCTTATATCTAATCTACCCTTTTTTTTATTTTACAACCATTACTTCTTGTTTTATCATTACACTCCCTGACAAACAGTCCCTCCCCAGCTTTCTTGTAGGCCCTCTTCTGGTCCTAGAAGGCTGCTATAAGATCTCAGAGCCTTCTCTTCTCCAGGCTGAACAACCTCTTCATAGGAGAGGTGCTCCAGCCCCTTGATCATCATTGTGGCCTTCCTCTGGACCTGTTCTAACAGGTCCGTGTTCTTCTTGTGCTGGGGGCCCCAGAGCTGGATGCAGTACTCCAGGTGGGGTCTCATGAGTGAAGAGCAGAGGGGAACAGTCACCTCCCTCTCACTGCTGGCCATATTTCTTTTGATGCAAGCCTTTGGTTGGCTTTCTGGGCAGCAAGCACACATTGCTGGCTAATGTTGAGCTTCTCATCAACCAACATGGGGGTAGGTTCTCCTCAAAGGTGCACTCAGTCCATTCTCCTCCCAGCCTGTATTCATGCTTGGGATTGCCCATGGACCAGGATCTTGCACTTGACCTTGTTGAACTTCAGGTTCACACAGGCCCACCTCTCAAGCCTGCCCATGTCCCTCTGATTGGCATTCCTTCCCTCCAGCATGTTGACCGTACCACACAACTTGGTGTCATTTGCAAACTTGCTGAGGGTGCACTCAATCCCAGTGACCACCGTGTTGCTGACAAAGATGTTAAACAGTACTGGTCCAACACCAACCCCTGAGCAACACCACTCATCACTGATATCCACTTGGACATTGAGTCATTGACCACAACTCTTTGAGTGTGACCATGCAGCCTTACCTACCGAGTGGTCCATCTGCCAAATCCATGTCTCTCCAATTTAGAATAAGCTGTCATGCAAGACAGTGTCAAACGCTTTGAACAAGTCCAGGTAGATGATGTCAGTTGCTCTTCCCCTATCCACCAATGTCGTAACCCCATTGTAGAAGGCCACCAGATTTGTCAGTCGCTGTCTGCTCTTCAGTGAAGCCGTGTTGGCTGTCACCAACCATCTCCTTATTTTCCATGTGCCTTAGCATAGTTTCGCATAGGTCTGCTCCATGAACTTGCCAGGTATAGAGGTGAGACTGACTGGCCTGTAGTTCCCTGTGTCTTTCTTTTTTCCTTTGTAAAAATGGGGGTTATGTTTCTCTTCTTCCAATCAGTGAGAACTTCACCAGACTGCCACGACTTCTCAAATATGATGAGCAGTGGCTTAGCAACTACATCTGCCGGTTCCCTCAGCACCTTGTGAATGGACTTGTATACCTTTAGGTTCCTTAGATGTTCTTGAACTTGATCTTTTCCTATAGTGGTCTGTTCTTCATTCCCCCAGTCCCTGCCTTTGCCTTGTGGAGCTTGGGCAATGTGGCTGAAGCTCCTACCAGTGAAGAATGAGGCACAAAAAAAAGTCATTGAGTACTTCAGCCTTCTTCATGTGACAGGTAACCACATCTCCTGTTTCCTTCCAGAGAGGGCACATAGTTTCTCTAGTCTTCCTTTTCTCAGTGATACACCTGTAGAAGCTTTTGATGGCTTGTCATTATCAATTTTTCGGTATGCTTCCCAGAAAGAAAGATCTTCCAAATTTCAGTTTTGTAAGACCATCCTTTAAACATTTTAAGCTGGGAGTAGTGAGCTGCTGACTGGTGATTGTATGTTTTCAAATCACTTGCAGAAGGACCACAATACTTACAACAAAAACAAAAGCACAGTAAAAATTAAAACCTTGCCATGTCTATCCCTGAACAGCAGGCATCTTGTTTGTTCTTAGATGAGACAAAGAGATGAAGGCGTCTTTGCCCTGTTGGAGGAAGACCAAATATTCCTTTAATTTTCTTCCAGAGAAGAGAACTTGTAATTGTCTTTTTCCGAAATCATAGCAGTCTTTACAGAACATTACATGATGTTCTTGTGTGAATCCTGCTCCACTGTACTTCATCTCCTACAATGCTGTGTTCTCTTAAATTGTGTAACATCAGACCCAAAGGGACACAGGGTAACTCTATGAGTAGAAGAATAGCATTGCATAGTTCTGGAGAGGTGTCTGAAATTACCACGAAGTGTTGTCTGTGCCTTTTATTCCAATAACAATGGAATAAATAACCAATAACCAATTCACAGAAATGCAGGTGCTTTAGATGCAGTGGAGGAATGATTGTACCTTGTTGTGAATGTGGGCAACCTTAACGGCTGTTGCTTAATGGGGCTACATTTCATTTTCCGTCTCCTGAATAACATCATGGCTTCCCCACTATAAGTCACACAAGAGCTGGAATGGTGCAGCCAGACTGCATGCAAATATTTAGCATTTTGGAGTAAAGAGAATACACAGCTAATTGAAGGGCAGCTCCAGCCTCACCAAACCCTGCTGAAATGAAAGAGTATTTATTGTCTGCGGGCAGAAGTTGGAGATAAGTGCTGGAAGTAAACTACAGCTGTTTCCTAGCTGCTGTCAAGAAAGAGATTTTTAGCCAAAGGCTGTGGGTTTCTCTGTGGAGAAGGTCAGTGAGGGATTTTTTTATTTTATTTTATTTTTATTTTTTAATGCAATGTTGTGCCACTCTGCCCTAGGTTCTGTCACTGCTTGGTAGGTGGCCTGTCCGTAAACTGATGTGATACTTTGGTGTGATACTTCTGTCATTTGTAATGTGCTTTGGCATTCACTCCAAATCCATTTGTGTCCCTTAAATTCAGTCTAAATTTTGAAGATTTTGTCTCCATGAACAGTGTCATCTTCCCACAATGGAATAAGTTACTCTTGCTCATTTCGTATTGGTAGGAAAACAAAAAATCAATGGCCTTTTACTTTTCCTGCTTTCCTGTTTGGCTGTCCTACAAGTAACATCCAAGGAATCCAAGATCATTTTCCAAGAATTAAAAAGAAAAACAGTGTGTTTTTAATATTCACCTCTTATTTGGAACAATTTCCTTGAAATTTCTGGGAGTAGAGATTCAAGTTGCTTTTAAAAATAAGACTGTCAAACTGCTAAGCTAGGTAGCCAAATACATTCCTGAAAACCTCCCATTTTGGTCATGGACTGCATTAGTTTTTCTATCTCAGCATATATTCTAAATGCTTTCTAGGTTCCCTTAGAAATATACCAAAGTATTAAGGACTATACCTTTGCAGAGAAAGGGAAGCATGAAATTAAAATAGTTCCTTGTGCTCTCTTTAACGTACAGGTTGCTCAGCCTGTGTACATTATCTTTCTTTCAAGTATCTTGGATTGGTGGACAGATGAATGGACAGATGGGTGTACCTATGGATACAAAAATGTGGTTATAGGAGCATAGTCAATATTTTTGGACATGAATGTCACACTTTTTCACATTGGTTTTGTTATCTGTATCTGTTTCCACTTCAAGTAAAGGTAAAAAATTAATATGCAAAACATAAAATTAGAATAGCAGTCATAAGAGTTTCTGTTCTTTTATGTATATGAGAATATATAACTTCCCTCAAAGTAGTGAAATACTTGAAGTCTATTTGACAGTAAAATTCATGTTGGTGAAGCTACAGGGAGGCTGAGGGTTCAGTGTAGTATAGTTGAGCTCAGGTAAATCACAAACATGAAGACTCAGTCCCCCTCAGCCTTCCTCTTTGCTTTATTTATTCTATATACTTTAGATGGTGGTTAGCCTTCTGTATTGTAAAACTGGGAAATCCTCAACTAGTTATATTTAGATGTAAAATGATGGGATGGAAAATCAGAATGGTTGATCTGTAACAATCAGACTCAAAAACTTTGTTCTAGTCCTTGGGGGGTGAGGAGTTTGGAGCTGTTTATGTATATGAAATAAAATTCATGGCTGTTTCTAAAAGGTTGATACTGGAGCAAGAATCCAGATGCTGATACCAGAAGGTACTGCAAGCAACACAGATATCAGAGCTCTGGTCACCCTGTCTAGTGAAAGAAAATTTAAATTGGAGAGCCTTAAATGTTGATCCATGTTGTTTCTTTTGTCAATCTTTCTCTTTTCTTGAGCAATTTTATGTATGAAATAGTTCTTGACTCCAAGTGTGAGCTTTGTAATGGAGTTTTACAATGTCTGTATACAATCAAAGATCATTAATGTTTGTTTAAGAAACCAGATAATATTGGAAAATAAATACTAAATGACAGAGTACAACATGAAAAATAACTATACAATACTGTCTCTAACAGTTTATGAAAATGGTGCACAAACAGATGAGACAGAAGTTCAAAGGCCCAGGGTTCCAGCAAGTGACATTATCTTTGTGGATTTCTGTTTGGATTCAGAGTTGGCTGAATGAATGTAGAAATATGTAATCAGATATTGCTCTACAGCTGCTCCTTCCAGGAAACTCAAGAGCATATCTTTTCTGATTATAAGTGGGCAATAAATTATTTTCAGTAGTTCCAGCTCTGCTTGTTTCCATAGGTAGCAGAGGAGGAATTTGTGGGTTTTTTGATCAGTTGTTACCCACTTATCTAAGCCATTCACCACTGACATGTTACCTGACTTTTCATCCAATACAAAAGTAAAGTGGGCCTTAACATCTTTGTGGTGGTGGTGCTCAGACATCCATGAATTTGCAGCTAAACAGAAATGTCTCCTTACCCAAGGAGGCATGCTTCTCATGGGTCAGCAGAGATCAGAGGGGAAGGGCATTTCTGCTACTGTAGTAGTTTGTGGCTGCTACAAGTTCTTTTTTGTGATGGCTCCAGCCATCAAAATAAAGTAGAACATTATAAAATGATCATCATTTACTTTCATTTTTTGAGGACTGCTATTTATCACTCTTGCTGCCTGCTGATGCGTGCTTTTCTGTGTTACCCCAACAAGCTTTCCTAAAATAAGGACTGTATTCTGCTACAAATGAGTTACTTTGTACATATAAAGAGAAAAGGCTATGATGATTTGAAAATGGCTTCTAACCTGGAAGGATAACTAATGGATGTAGAATAGAGTGGAACTTGCTTTCACATTTATTTTTAAAATACTTCAGAGTGCATTAGAATAATGAGTTAGTTACTGATAACGGAATGAGAATAAACAAGGCCCGTTTGTATGGTATGGCAAATTAGATGTCAATTATGTGGCAAAGCAGCACTGAAGGATGTAGCAGACTGGGAATTAAGCTGTAGTGTTAATTGATTATGAAATCATTTGATAGCCTTTGGTTTTATTGAAATGATTCTGAGAGTGCATCATAAACTTAAAATCCATTACGGCAGAAGTGTGGCACTTTGTACGGAAGGTTGCCTCAGCGGTGGGCCAGCCTCTGAGAACAGTGAAAAACTTAGTTCATTTTTTTGCAGGTCTTTTGCATGAAGTAATTAGGGGGTTGGGTAGCTTTCTGACCATAACTGCAATTTGGATCTACATCCTTCAGTTTTGCAACTCGAACATCTTTGTTTCAGCTGTTGGCATAACTAGTTAAATGACAAGCATGCTCTTAATCTTTTATGTATATATATTTTTCTTCCTTAAATTAGAGGCAAGCGTGCCTGGTGCTTCTGCTTGAAGAGGCAGATGCTACAGAGCTAGCTGATTAATGCCATCCAACCTCCACGCGGGGCAGCCGCTCCTAGTTTCTTTTGGATGTGGCCTGTGCTGTAGATTTGCTCTGGTTTTGTACCCCTCCCAATGGTTTTGCTCTCAGTCCCTGCCCCAGATGGCTAGATGGGCCACTGGCAACCCACTGTAAATTAGGATGTTTTAAACTCTGCACCTATGCCAACTTTGGTGCCTGCCCTGCCAGACTACCCACTCCTTTTTGTGCTGTGTTTCAATGGGTCTTGTTTTGTCCTCTGCCTTAGTTCAGCCTGTCAGTGGTACCTTTATTCATTTCAGAGTTGCACCAATTGCACTAAGTTTGTAATGCTTAGGTTCTTAGTGTCTTGTAACCTTCTACTAGCTCTCTTTTGCTACTCTTAGTGCGGGACTCTTGGTCTTTTGTTACCAGAAAGTCTTGGCAGTTTGGCAGCCATACTCATTTTGACTGCTTTTCTTCTGCCTCAACACGATCTCTTTTTGGTGCTTCCCACTTTCTTCTTCTTCTAAGGGCAGGAGACCTGTGTCTGTGGAGAGGCCAGAATGTGAAGATAAAAGGAAGATGAGATGGGAAAACAGAGTAGTGTGAAGTACAAAAAGCATAAAAGGGCAGACTATAAATCTGTGGCGCAGGTTGGGGAAGACACAGGTGCATTATGTGGCCATTCAGGATGGCTGCAGTGTTGTGCTCCATGCAGTCAGAGTTTTGCCCTCCCTGGTGACCTTTGGTATTGCTTTATTTCTTTTTGAGAACAAATGTCCAAGACAGCAGGGATCACCTTCGTTTTGCTGGGATACATCAAGAGGCTTTAAGTGCTGCTCAGACAGCTGCTGAGATTGCAAGAAAGGATCTCATTTTAATGACTAACTTGAAGAAAGAAAGAAACCCTAGCAAAAAAATACCACCACCAGAAGCTTTTGCCCCCCATAATTCCACTGAATTATGTTACCTTTGCATATGAACCTATGTTTTGAAATAAGACTCCTGGATGTGGGATGAGATGGAAACCAATTGAGCCAGTCTGACATTATTTTGTTACTAGTGCATATAAATACTGCTCTAGTGTCACTTATACATAGGTACCATACATATCTTTAATGGTATTTAATTGAGATTAAAGAAGCTGTTGGAGTGGATGCTGTGAATGCATATTAGGAATATTACTTAAAACCACAAGCCTTGATATGATAAACCATAACAAGTCTGAAGGACTCATAATGGCTTATCATGTCAATAAAATGCACTTAAAAATCCCCGAGTGATTAGAAGGAGCCATTTCGGTCTATTATATCAACTGTTATATGCTGAGAGCATATGAGATTTATTTTTCTTTTCCATCCTCTATTTAAAAAAAAAGAGAGGAGGAAATTAAATCATAATAAGCTATGTTCAAATAGAATCAAGGTACTAAAATAAACCCACAGAAGGCAATTTACAAATTAAGGAAGGCAGTGAAAAGTTCTCTCCAAGCAGAGAATGCTCTTGTGTTACACTTGGTCTCTGGTCCTGAGCATCGCAGTGTGGTTAAAGGCTGGGGCGTGTGCTTGCACTGGTGCTGTTCCTGTTGAACCATCGAGCAGCATGAGCAGCACACCTTGTGACGAGAAAGCAGAGGTTTGCCCCTTGTACTAGTGATGACCTCCTGCACTTCCACATGAGGAAGGTTGAATTGCCTTTACTCCCCGTGTACGTGCTCAGCACAGGCTCTAGCAGAAGGGAGTTGTGGTGCTTTCCTTTCCCAGTGCTTTTCCGAGCGTCTTTTCCAGTAGCCAGGCAAAGGGGATGGAAGTAACACCCGAGCCCAGGGAATCTGGGCTCCCGGGGGTTTCAGAGGCCCTAATGTTTGTGGGTATCACACTGCCAGAGCTTCATACACAGCCAAGTGCTCTGTAGCAGCTGCTTGATGGGACGTTTCTGTACTGGAGACCGCTTGTCGGCCTTTGTTTTCTGTATGTGTTTCTTGGCCTTTTGTCTGCTTGCTCTTTGTCTCACCTCGACTGGCCTGCGAGGCTCGTGCAGACCCAGTAGGCTCTGGGAGATGGCAGAAGGTGCTGCCATAAGTAATGTCTCCTTGTCCAATGGTGTAGGGAGGGAGGAACTGCTTTGGCAGGTCTGGTCTGGTGTGGCATGGAAAAAACGTGCTTATTAACTTACACGGTAGGGTCAGGAAATTTTGGGATTGTTTACTGCTAAAAATGCAGGCAGATGTTACATTTCTCTTCTGCAAGAAAAGGCACCCCACCTCTAAGACGTGAGTTTTACTCGTCCCTGAAAAGTGGTTTCATCCCTGAAAAGGATGCCCTGGCATCGTGCATTTTTGGCTTCCTTGCTGCCACCAAAATTCATGTAGGGGTGAGGAACCAGCGTGGGTCTCTTTCACGGCTTCTCTGTGGGCTCTGAGCTGGATTATGTGGCTGCTCTGCAGCATTTCCAATGGCCCTGAGCTGGCTGTCTGGGGCCAGCTTTGCAGGTCGGTCTGGTACAGCCTTCAAATTGCCCCCAGGGGCAGGTTGCTGGTAAAACTGGCGCTGTGGCTCCCCAGGGAGCAGCTGGAGGGAGATGCTGGGGCTGCCAAGCAGTGCGGTGCCCAGCTCCCAGCTGGTGAGCGTGACCTCTGTGGCACCTGCGTTTCGGCTGTTTAATGTCTGGATAGGTGTAGGGTACTCCGGGGAAAGGAATTTTCCTCTCTCTGCAGCTCCCTGCTACCTCACGTGCAGTTAACTGCGTCTTGCACGTAGCGCAGCCCTCCCAGGCAGCCCGGCCTTGTATGGCCAAGGCCCGAGGCAGCCCCATCCTGGCGGTGCGGTGCGGCACGAACCGGCTCACTCCCGCGCCCTACTTGCACGATCAGGATGCCCCTGGGACCGCGGCGAGCGGGGCTGCAGCTTTTTGGGTTGGGGGGTTCTTCAGCGTCGCTGCTGGCAGACAGGCAGGAGAGGGAAAATAAACAGGTTCAGGACGTGGGGAAAAATGAGCTTGTGGAAGCCAGGGGAGGGAAGCAGTGGCGAGTAAACACAGCTGAACAAGAGGAAAAAGATGTTTATGTATGCTTATTTAAGGTTTGCAGCAGGGATAAATGCAAGTCTGTCAGGACAGTTTCTCTCCTCTCTGTGCTGTGAAACCTTTGTCTATTTATGTGCCGATATATGTGGGCAAGAAATATGGCATTATGCAATTTTCTTTTGGCCAGAATGCATATGGTGAAGTTTGACAGTTTAACTAGTGGATGAGAGTGGTTTGAGCCTCAGCTGCAACAACAAGCAGAATGCACACATTCACATGTTTATGTATACACACACGTACGTGTATGTGTGTGTGCTGTCTCATTACCCCAAGAGAGGATGCTGCTAATTAGTTCACCAGTTGGCAGAAAAAATGATTTAAGGTTGACTTAAAAACTTACACTGGATTAAAACAGAGATGACACCCTAAGAAACACCCAGAGATTTTCTCTCAGTGCCATCCAAAATGATCAAAGCTGGGGAAACGAGGGACATCTGAATGCAGCTTCAACTGTGCTAGCAGATATCCTGCTGCACGCTCCTGAGCAGTACACGAAGATTCATTTTTCATTTTCCCTGATATGTTGTTGGAGAGGGAGACGTGTAGTTGAACAAAGTGATCAATAAAAGGACAAATAAGGAACAAATGCTAGGAATATTCAAGGTAGGGTTTTTATTGAGAATTGCAGGCAGCTTTGTTCTGCAGAAACCTCTGAACATAATATTTTTCAGTCTATTCCATTCATTTACAGCAATACTCACTTCACAGACCCATGTTTCAGGCAGGAAGAAGGAAAAAGTAATATTAAAAAGCCACATATACTAAGATACACACAAATATAAATTAGGAGCTAAAACCAAACAAAAGCATTCAAAAGAAACCTGAATAAACTTACTCTAAATAAAAGTACACTTTGCAGTTTTACAGTTTTAAAATTTGATATTATGACTTGATTTTGATATATTGAACTAGGACTGTTAAAGTGATTATGAACATTCAATATCTTTATAAAAAATGGCTAAATTGTATCTGTCCAAATGATCATACTCAAGTCTTTGAGTGTGCAGGGAGATGCATGAATAATATTTTGCAGTTTTTAAATGCTGTGGCTTTGTGTTCCTTAGGACCCTCAGAATAGTGTTATGGCGACCAGAAAAATGAGAGGGATGTATTTACAAATATTTGTAGGTTGATAAAATACACCCTTTTAAGGAAGACTGCTTAAATATATTATCTACATTCATCGTGTATGTCTATATGCATGTATGTCATGTGGTTTATCTAGCATGTAGTCCTGTTTTTTTATTGCAGCTGTAGAAATTATCGTGACTGTGTGACTTAGATACTTTAATCCATAAAATTGTTCTTTAATAGATGATTTATATTATTTACTGAAGAGCAATACTTATGCACTAGTGCTACCATCAATAAATTAGTGTATGCTTTTTTTTTGTTTGTTTTATACTTTGAACTAAAAACAGACAAAGCCAGGGTAAGTTTGTTTGTGAAAGCTTGTTGCATACTAATGAGAAAAAAAACAATCCCGGTCATACTGAATAAATTCTGTAGCCAGTATGAAGGATTTTCAGCGATCCATATTGTCCTTGGACTTGGCTGTTGCATTGTACTTTAAATGGAATTGATTGTGTGGTTGTAATGAAAGTAACAGATTGATTTCTATACAGAGTTACACAGGGTAAATAGAAAAATGTTCTTGTCTTGACCTGCATTCATAAACTAAAAATCAGTGGCTTTTGACCTAATCCTTAATAAAAAATGTAAACGTAATCTAGCAAATCGGAAGGTTTCTTTAATTCTTAGAAAATTTACTGTTTATTGGGTTTTGCAGGCCTTGGATTTTAATTGATTTTTTCTAATAAGTATATTGTTTTGTCTCTTTGAGGAACTCATACTTTTGCTATTTACATCTTTTGGGAAAATAGATTTGTTTCCTTCCATATTATTCCTTTACTTGTGGCTTAAATATATATGGCATTTTCCGTCTTTATCTAGGTAGAATATATACGATTTTCAGTACCTTCACTGATAAATATTGTTAGCGTAGCATCTGTGCTAGTGTATGACCTATACATTTTTGGGTTGCTATTGCAATCTTCTCTAGTTTATTTCTAAAAGATGTTGGTTTTGAACTGAATGTGCAGATCAATAGCTTTATGTTGTGGTAAAAGGAGGAAAGCTGTAGATGGAAGTAATGTTCAGCATTCTTTCTATGGGAATAAACCCCAACAAATGCGTATATTATTGCAACTATTAGTTCAGTAAAAGGCCATAGAGGTATTTGCAAGCAACCTCTACTACTCTGCTTTCCCATGGGTGAGACTACAGTTCAGGCCCCAGCCAAGCGAATGATCTAGTGGGTAAAGCCTTTCCTCTGGCTGTAAACTCAGGCTCCGGTGAGGAAGATCGGTGTTACTGCACTCATGAGCTCCTCAGTGAATTTTGCGACCTTGGTTTTTGCGCCCAGAATTTGATCTCTCGCTGAAGGAAAGCAGCGCATTGTGAGGACGCGCAAACACGACGACCAAAACAATAGCGACCCGAACGCACCGACGGCCACCGCTACTCCATTGTAGCTTCTGAAGGCACTCTATTCTTCCCAGCCCACTTGATATCCTGCAGGTTGTGGCAGTACAATTCACAGGAAAAGCTTAGACATTGAGCTTGCACGCTTCTTGACTCCATTTTAAACCCTTTGTTCACACCGGGGTGGCATTTTTTCACACAACATGTGGCAGCTTTGACTCCTATCCAGCTTGTCGCAAAGAATCAAAGTCTGTGGTTTCTTATGTTCCCAGCGCTGCCTCCTGAGCTGCTGTATTCTTTGTAGCTCCCAAAATATTACAAATCTTAATTTCATTCACAGTTTTTTAAAGCTTTATAGGGTATGGACTGAGACCACTCCACCTGCGCACTGAGATTTGGTTAAAATCAAAGCTGCTTGCAGGGGACGGGGAAGAGCTCTTTTTTCCTTCTCCTGCTTTTTTAGAAAACCTTAACACTGGCAATTAAAAATGATGGAATGAATTTGATATACATCCAGCCAGCCTTACTTATGTTTTACAGAAAAGAGTTAAAATCGGTAAGGCTGATGTATGTTTTACAGAAAAGAATTAAAATAACATGTAATACTTGTATTTTTAGATTTGCAAAAAATATGAATGATCATAGTTTGATTCAGCATTAAAACAGCGTTTGTTAATCTTGAGCTGTGGCAAGATCTGAGATACTCCTTTTTTCCTGCTTTTCCTAAGAAAACCTTCATCTGCAATTTTACTGAAAGTTTTATGTGCCATAATGTAAATAATAGATTCTACTTAAAGCTAATTTTAAAGCGAATGCAACCAGTCTTCCAATACCAAAACACCTCAAAAATACATCTTTTGAAAGTTTATTAGAAGAAGGTGTGTTGCTTAAATTAATGTCATTCAGCGTAGCAAAGACGCTGCTCAGCTCCTTAAACATGCTTAAGTATGTATTTCTTACTAAGAAACTTTACAATGGATGGCAAGTGCAGTGTGACATGGTAAGAATAACATTTAGATTAAAATTGTCACAGGAATTTAAATAACTTGTATTTTACACTTTTTGATATACTTTTAAATGATCAACAAAAATTAAATGGTTGTGATTTGAAAGAAACATTCTCAGTTCTGTATATATTTATAAATCTTTACATTCATTTTTACTGCTTCACTCAGCTGAAGATAATAGAATAATTTCTCCTTAGCACATATGCTAGCCTGTACATTGACATGACACCCTAATAAATATTTTGACTTGAGAGCTGTTGTTTGTTGCTATTTGTCAGGTGGTTTGAACTGTCTTTTGGCTGCTGCTCCCTTTGCGAACTAAAATATTAAAATGTATGCTTGAAATCTAGCAGTTTTCTTATTGTATTTTGATAAGTTTTCTGGCTGTTCATACTTTCTTTAAGAGCATAGTACAGAGATGTGCTTAGTTCATGCTGCTTACTCACCAAAATCTAACTGATTAATTTTAGGGCTTATGAAATACATTGGTTTTATGCTTACTTTTAAGAATGTTAAATAGTTCAGTTATACAGCCTGTAGAAAGACAAACCTTCTGTGTTCCTTGTTGATTTAGAAAATGTAACTCAGGATTATTTCAGATGCATATTTGAATGCAGTTTCCTTGCCATCTATTTATCTAAGATTTGGTTTAAGGTATTAAATTGTTTTAGCTGGTCTGATATATAGCAACACTTGAATAACTGAAAACCTGTTCCAAATAATCTTTTTTTCATATTTCAGACCCAAATCAGAAAGGTATCAACTAACCCCAGCAATAATTTATTTTCAATTAGCAGTAGTTTTATTAGCTCTGACTGCTAAGCAATTGTTGTGTAATTAAAAAGTAAAAATGTATGAAAACAGGTCATGGGTATTGTTTGGCTTGTATTTTGTCATTTTAAAACAAACAAGATGAAAGACTTGAAAAAGACATTTAGAATCTATCTAAAAATGGTTTTATTTGGCATACTAAATTATACAGAATGTATAGAAGCATTCTTTGAGATCAATGATTACTTTATTAACACTTGTATTAAAATAGATATATTTTTAAGTTGCCTTTTACTTAAAAAAAATAATTAATCTAAATTAACTTATCTATAGACAAAACCAGATACAGTTTACTCCTTTTGCCAAGTGCCTTACCAGTTTCTGCAGTTTATCTATCTACACATGTCCAGACATCCTGAATGCAGTTTTAAATCACACACACAAGCACGCATGCACAAAAGTTGCTGTATGAAAGCTGAAACAGTAAAAAAAAAAAATAAAAAAATCCTTTTAGAATGTAATACAGCAGTTTATGTTAAGTCCTTCCCAAAGCACACTTTAAGGAAGCAAACATATAAAATACACATGCAAGCTTACCTATTTACTGTTTAAATATTAAAGCAATGACTTAGCAAAGCAATGTACACATTTAGCAGAAAGTTATTTAATGGTAACACTTATCTATATCTAAACTTGATATCATGCAGCATTTTTAGAAGACTCAAGTATGAATTTCTCGGAAGCAATGCAAGTTCAATAAGTGTATCAAAATTAGTTTACCTACTTTCACAGCGCATATTTACTGAAGAAATGGCATGATCTTATTTCATTTAAGTGCCATGAAGCAGAGATATAGAATAATCATTTATCAATATCCATTCCAGAAAATCCCAATTTTTATTTCTCAGTATTTCTTACTTTTCCCCATGTTTCTTCAGACCCTCTTCACGTTAACATTTCTTCTGCTTCCAGAAAAGAGTGGAAAAAAAACCAACACCAACAAAACCCCCTAAACATTCAGCAAAAGCATAATTGGTTTATATTGCTTTTCAGCTTGTGGCCTGTCCTCATATTATTAAATCAGATCATACATACTCTCCTAAAATTCAGCTTGGAGTAATCCTCTGCTACTTAAGGCTGGATGAAAAGAGTACTCATTGTGAATTATGTTTCATCTGTCACAATAACCTTCTTTATTCTTTAGTGCACCTCCCCTTTGCCTGCAGCAATTAGAGAAAATAGGTATGCCTTGAAGTATGAGATAGTGGTATCTCAAAAATATATATACTGATGTCATATACAGACAATGCCGGGTAAGCAACACCCTGAAGAATATGTCCTTTTTGATGCGATCCACATTTTATTAGAACAGAGTAGAGGCAGGCATATTTTACAATGAGTAGGTGCTGGTGGCTGTCACTAGGTTATTGTTTTTTGACAGGCAGCAGTCAGAGAGTTTGCCGTTTTATTAAAAGAAGAGTAAAAACTTGCTTACCGATTGATTTCAAGAATGTATCATTTTCCACATTAACTACATCTCGGTCTTTTCTGTTCTAAGGTGTTACAGCATCTTTTTCTCCCCACCTCCCCCCACCCACCCCCCAACACACACACACACACACACACACCGTGATTCCTGGAGTCCTGTTGAACTCTTTGGCTGAAGACTTCAGCTGCATTTCCTCACTGTCTTAGCAAAATTTTCGGAATTTCTTGCTGTTGTTTGGACATCTGTCTATATGGTTTTAAAAATGAAATGTCTTAAAAAAAAAAAAAAGAGCTGTCTGGTGATGACTGAAAATATTTGCACAAAGGTACAGAAGAGCAAGAAGTATTTTAGAATTCCCATGCTATCAGATGTTAATTTTCCAAATTATTTGTCTATCTAGTATTTCTAGGGAAGAAAGGAGATGTGATTCTTTTAGGTTTTAAGCCACAACTTCCAGGTCATTAATCTATTTAATGCCTGTCTTTTCTTACCACTATATTTTTTTATATTATTTATATTATGTATTTTTTTGTATTTTTTTTAATGTGCTTTATCTGCTGGATTTTTTTTTTATTATTATTTTTTTTTACTTATTGAATATACTTTTGAAGCTTTCCAAGTTCACTTTTTGTTTTTCCCCTCTCTGTTATTTGTATTTCATTCCTTATGGTAGCAAATCTTTAATCAGTATTTTGTTTTGGAACCCCTCACAATTCTGAGGCATTCATACCGATTCAGCCTCCCCTTGTACTTTTAGGAGGGCTGATGTTCACCTGGGAATGACTAAAATAGAAAGAACCTTTTAAAAACTATCCCCCAAATCAGTAATGGCTACATCAAGCAGATTTCAGGAAGAAAAAAAAAAAAATCTGTCATGAGGCTGGTCTAACATTAGGACACGGTTGCTTAAAGTACCTAATAAATTAGTATATTGCAAAAAAAAAATAAAAATACTCGTGAATAAAAGAGAAGAGTTTGGCCCACTGCACAGGTTTGGGCACAAAAGTGCTTGCTAAGCTATCTATTTCACACATGCAACGACAGAAGGTTCGATATTCATTCGATCGATGACTGAAAAGGCACAATGGCAAAATCGGACGGACTTCTTTTCAAATACAGATCTCCGATGTCCCCCTACAGTCTGCAGTCGCGCGGCTGGTGGTGTGGCACAGACAGAGCAAGGGTTACATCAAGGCTGTTCTCTGGACCGTGCAAACAGTCTAGACCAATGACCTGCAGCATCATGCCCTTTGAAGAAGAGGCAAGTTCGGTCACGACGAAGAAAAATCAAGGCGTACCCCTTTTAACAATAGGGAGCAGCTCGTGGCTGCAAAGAGGTAAGCAGGGGTAAGCAAAAAAGGCATCTGCTTCCATGGTTACAGGCCAAGCATGGGAACCTTGCTTTTGAAGAGGGACGGTTCTCAGGCTCCCTCACAGGCTATGTCATGCATTATAAGCAAAGGCAGGTTGAGCTGAAATCCGCAGAGTTATTTCAGAGTAAAATGATACGCGAGCACATGGCTGTTAGCAAAAAAAAGAAGTCACATGACTGTTTAGAATCAGGCTTGCACTGTTTCCGAATCGAGAGCCTTTCATTTGGGGCATTTTCTTCTTCTTCATTTTTTGTTGTTGGATTTTTATTTATTTATTTATTTATTTTTGGTCTTTTGCAGCAAACTAAGAGAGTTGGGAGAATGTTTATGCAAAACAAACATTCGCTTGATACACCAGATTCTGGCTGTTCTCCTTCTCTAAACTGAAAAAAGGTCAAGGGTCAATGTTTTTTCGTGACAGGGCCACAAATCCTTTTGTTAGCATAGCTTTAGCAAATGCCATTTAAAATAAGATTTTGCTTTTCTTTCTAAGTGCATATTATTATAAGTTTGACAGAGCATGAAAGTAATGAATTTCTATATCTCTGCAATAACTTTTTTGTTCCAAACTTTTGCCAGTTATTTTTCACATTTTTTTACTTTTTGTATCTACAACGCTAATTTTTGAGATTTGCACTCCTAAGCTAGACAATAAAAAGTGCCCATGAGTCAGTACATACTAATCTTACCTTTTCAGGAAGAAAAAAATATCTATAGGTTATAGGTAGTGAACATGTGAATTTAAGGCAGTGGTGTAACCGTTAACCTTGGAAAATCATTATGTTTGTACTTTGTTTCTTTTTGCTTTGTTACTCCTTCAGCTGCAGCGTATTATATTTCCTCTTGAAAAATTAAAATGCACAGTGTATTTGCTCCAGCATAATTATGCTTCTTTTATTAATTGTATTTATTAAATCTCTTCTGTGAAATTTTAACTGTTTGTGGTAGTCTGGGAACTTTGACTATTATTTTTATTAGAATTTTACTATTAAAATGTTTATTTTAGGACCAGTCGCTTCTGCTATGTACCGTATGTGCTGTTTTGTTACCAGCTACAGCATTTTTGTTCTTATTACTGGTGCAAGATTAATTTCATTCCACCTATTCTTGTTAAAATTGAAAGGACGGGCAAATATCTGGAGAACTGTTGAACAGACTTTGAACAGTTGTTGAACAGAGTTTCAGGAACACTAATAATTATTTTCCTCATTTCCATAAGTGTTTTTGTTCCTGTTTAATAACTGCAGTGTTCTGTGGTACGTGGTAGAATTTGTATTGCTATGCTATAAAAGTAATTAATATTTACGAGTGTATCAAGTGGAGTAGTTTCTCCATATTCTGAAGTTATGTTGATCTACAGGGTGGTTTGGTTTAACTGGAGACTGAGCACTACATATCAGAAAGGAAAGTGTATATGTGAAGCTTTTTTTAAGGGAAAAAAAAAAAAAGTATTTGGGGCTACCCTGCACATTTATGGGCCAAAGTTATCTAAGAAAGAAACAAAAAATGTGTAGGACAATATAAACATGCCATATAAGCAATTAAATATTAATAAGAAAAGTAGGAAACCCATTATCTCAAAATGATCATGATCTGGATTCATTGGATTCATTCTGGATAATTTATATCCTGCATATTAATTTAGTTTTCAGATTGCCTTTGACATGATTGCAAATTGTTCCTTTTCTCCAGAAGGTCCATTAACTAGTCCCATTAGCTTAAGAGAAAAATCTATTTGCTGGTCTTTTGTGTAGGCTGTTACATGTAATATGACATTTTGGTATTCCTGCTGAACTATGGATGCATGTTAATGATGACAAACACGTTCATATAATGTCTGCAGTTTAGAAATTCATGCAAGGTACAAAAATGCTGTGCCTTACATTTTATGTAGACTGTTAGAATCTCTTAATTTTTGTCTGTTGCCTTCAACAATAAATGAAAAGATCCATCTTACATGGACAGCATAAACAGTGCTGAATTCAGTGCTGGTGCATTTGGTATCCAAATACTGCTTGAAATTCAGCACTGCAATGGCAACAATCACTTATTCTCATGCTAATAACAAGATGAGTTTTATTTAAAAAAAAAAAAAAAGAAAAGAAAAAAAAACTGAGAGGGAGAGAGAGATTTGCTCCTGGAAGGAAGATTTTATTTTAAATAAAGGCCTCCCTCGTGTTCATTTTAATGTAATTGATAGGAAAGTCATCTCTAGATTCACAGCAGTCTGCACAGTGTACCAAGGGGAGGATCTGATCTTAATTATGTTCATGATCATCTCTTGGAATAATTAGTCTTCTCCTGTAAGGAGCTGAGGATAGAGCATTGCAATGAAAGACATATAGGAGAAACATCTCTAGGTGCATCTCTATTAGCAGTGAAAATATGATTATGAAACCAGTATGTTTATTGTTATTGTTTTAGGGTGGATTTTACCATGTGTCGATGTGCTGCTTCAAAGTATGTACACTCATGGCCTGCTTTCTGTTGCTGATGCTTAAGTTCTAAAAACCCATTGGGTTATACTGGGCTATTGCTTGAATGACGTGCTAGCTTTGCACCTAGCTACTTCAAGATAAAGTTCAGGCTGCCGTTTGGAGGCATTTTACTCTGTTAAAGCCAGTGATGACTGTGAGACTGATGCTTGCCTTTGAGCCATTCATTTAGAAAAAGGAGCAAGTAGCCTAAACGTAGTAGTCCCCTTCCTGAATACCTGGGCTCTAAGAGTTGCAGGAAGCAACGCTATCTTATAAACTCCATTGTGACATAGAGGCCAGTTCATCATTTCTAAACAAAAGGAGTGCATCACTGGTTGTGAGATAGGAAAAAGGAGGGCTTTTTTTGTACTGGAGATGCCTTCTGAATGTTGTGAAGGGTTGTGATTTGCCCAAGGATTATCGTATACAATTTTCTTCATATTCAGTGTAATTTGTGGACCTGTTGTCTGCACAACTAAATCCTTTTTTTTTTTTTTTCTCACGAGAGAGGTGGACAAAGATTTAGCACAGTATGCTATGGGCAAGCTTCACCATGTCATCAGTTTATTTTAGAGGAATTTTAGACTCAATACCACACTTGAATCAAGAGACGTACTAGTCCTACCAGAATGGCTTATCTACCTTTTCTTCTCTCCATTTTTCCTCCCCTAAAGAAATTGAAAAAAAAATATGGAAATCTGATACCATAGCTGAACCAATGTGGAACATCTGGCCTATGAGAACTCAGGCAATTGAAAAAAAAGGTTCATAACAGGCTCATTTATTTCACAAAAAGTCTTTTAATTTGAGTCACCCAGGTAAGCCCCTGAAAACAAACAAAACAACAACAACAAAACAAACAAACAAAAAAGCAAATACTCTGAAAAGTTCATGCTCTTCTTGCTGCATGGAGATAAGGGTTCAAAAGTTTGGTATCATCTTTAAGCAATTTGTACATCGTCACTTTATGATTATATGCAAACTTTCTGTAAATCTTCATTTCAAGGACAGGATTTTGTCATGCTGCACATCCTAAGAAGCTACTAGTTGAAGTAAAGGCAGAAAAACACAGAGGAGAGCCTGGGTTATGGTTTGTTTGGTGACTCAATAGAAATTATAATTGCCTGAAATATGAATGGAAAGGTACCTTTTTAATTCAAGGTTTCTAGGCGTGCTGCTAGATTTAATCTTCACCAAAAGTCCTTTGGTTTGCGTCTCCAGGATTATCCTCTTCCACATTTCCTTAATGACAGAGAATATTCAACCTTGACTGTGGAGTTGCTGAGAAAAAGGGCTTAGAGAACCCAACTTAGCAAAGAACCATCAAAATCTAAAACTGTGTTGACTGAATTTTAGTAGTATGTGAAAGTCTTTAGGCTTTTTCCTTCAAAACCAGTGTACCTGATAGATAACTTAAGACAGTAACAGGATACTGCATGCAGATTTGCTTTATTATAAACTTAGACTGATTAACTGCATCAACTTCAATTTAATATGCAAAACAAATTAAGTCTCTCAAGCTCTTGAATATTCTCCTTGGTCTATAATCACCATCACAAAAAGCCTCAGAAAGTCTGCTGGAGTCCTTGCTCCTTATTCAAGTCTCCTTCCAAATACTTTTGATATGAATAACAGATGCAGGATTAACTCTGAGTCAAATGACCAGAAAGACATATTTTCTCACTCACTGGCATAGTTTGATGATGTTTTGTTCTTGAAATGGAAGTTAGTCTGATTCCAGAAGCATCTGAAATATGTGTGTTCATTTCAGTACTGTCATTTTCCAAGTCTCTCATATTGATAAGAAGTCCCTTTAATGCTTATGTTCTGTTTATAGAAAGCGAAGCTTCAGCATTGTTGATATAATGTTAATCTGAAATAACCTGGTATTTCATGTAGCTTTTTAACAGACAGAAGTAGAACAGCAACAACATTTTCATTCTTGTGTAGACCCTAGCTAATTTAAGGCCAAAAACTTTGTGATATGATCCCATGGCAAAAGTATTTCCTGATAAGAGCTGGTCATGCCAAACAGTTAAAAGATGAGTCATCCTAATGCAAAAAACAAGTGTTTCTTTACATAAATAAATAAAATTGTAGTTAGCTTGATTTTACCTTTTAAATATTTTCAGAATATTTTTTCAGCATCCTAGAATGTGCTTTCCACTCACCATCCTCTTGTATGCTACATAATGACTTGATGGAATATCAAACAGGACTAATGAGGGACAAGAGTGTATCTAAGATACTGTTGGACCTGCTTTTAAAACATTGCATTGTTTGGGAAATTACTATTTTTTTTCTCATCTGATTTCTTCTGAAGAGATAGTCATGAAAAAGGGAATTCTCAGAATAAATATTATATAAAGATATGCCTTTGATAGAATTATTACATCCTGTTCCAGCATTTGGGCTAGAAATTTCACCTGTATTTGTATCTGTTGAAGAGCTCTGGAAGTTTTACATTACTGACATGAAATAATTCTAAAGAAATCTTGCAATACTAGCATGCTCGTTAGTAAAGGATCATGAAAACTAGGGCAAGCATAAAAAGTTTTCAGTTAGCAATATGTGAAAGAATACATAGCAGAATGCAAAACAAGAACAGTAATTTCAAAAATAGAAATTTTGAAAAAGTCAGCATATATGCTTAACAAATGTCACTGTCAAAGACTTGTTTGTGAGAGCTCTGGCCAAAGAAAATAGAATTTTCCTGGAGAATGGAAAATCTGATGATTTTTGGTTTATGAGGGGCATGATGACTGACAGTTTGTCATTAAAATAATAAATCCAAAATTAGATCCTAAGAAAATCTTTCATATTTCTGTGAAACACCATTTCTTTGATCCTGCTATGAGTGTAATTTTTGGGTCTGAATGAGTGTTTTGTGACAATCTTAACAGTATTCATTCACTTGTTTATTCTGACTGTCTCACAGTGTTTAAGAAGTTTAAACAAAGATCTTTTTCCCACAATATTACCTGAGTTTCCTCAAGGTGATACTGGAATCCATCTGTCTTTTGCTCATGTAACAAGATGATTAAAGAATGCTCTTGTTGGCTGGACTAATAGTCCATCTATCCTTGTGCTTCTTTTATGGGAGGGCATGCAATTTAGGGAGAGCGCATGGTCCTCTCAGCTTTCAGTGGTCCGTTTTCCTCTTGGCATCCGTAGTTTTTGAGATAGTGATATTAGAGGGAACATCCATGCCCTCACCCTTCAATATCTGTTTATGGCTCTCCTGCCCAGAAGTTTGTCTTTGAGCTTATCTGGAAGTTAATTCTTTTGGTTGAGTAGTTCAGGAAATGAAGTCATTAGATGTTTGCATTTCGAAAACTTTCCTGAGGTTTAGTGTCTGAGCACTACGTAAGATGAAAATCATTCATAATTACTTCAGCTAAAGTAAATAACTCATAGTAATTGTTTCAAATATACATTATTGTGTGTTCACTAATCCTCCAAATACTCTGAAATTTGTATTTAGCTGGGGATTGGCAGTGGTTTGTATAAAAATTGTGCCCAGTCATCTCCTATCATGTGGAATTTTATCCAAACACTTGTGTCACATGAAGTATTGTTTAAATCTTAGCATGCAAACAAGATGGATGAGATGTGAAGAAAACCTTCATGAGTACCTGTTGGTCAAAACCAAAACTCCTGAGACATTCAGCTCAGGCTATTAGATATTGCAAACCCTGTGAGATAAACATATTTATCCATACTGGTACTTCCCTCAGAAACAAAAGAAACATTAATATAGCAGTAACACTTTCTCCATTGCATCATTCGTATTTTGAGGTTTTGAGATAAATTCTTAAGATTCAGCAGTAGTCAAATTTTAAATATTAGGCCATTGTGAGATCATATGTTATGGTAACTGCATGGATTTCTCTGTGGAGGTAGGGGAGAGTATTGGTTACCTTCTGATTTCCATTTTTTTTTGTTGGGAAGTGAAATTATGTCATTTTTCCATTTGAGAAGGTGATAGAAATATGTATTTGTACTTCTTAGTTTGATTCTAATTTTTATCTTTAACTTTTTTAAATAGTCCAGCCCACTTGCTTAGAAGGTGTAGTTAAGGAGCTTTTATAGAGATGGGTTGACAAAAAAGCATCCTACCTACTTCCCCACAGCTACATCCCTTTATTTATGAGGTGAAAATTTGAACAAAACTCAGCATCTTGTTTTTGTTTCTGAATATTTCAGCAATTTTGTTTCCTAAAATACCTGTCGCTCTTTTCCCTGTCTTGAGTATCAGTTGTCAAACTATAATCCTGTCAAACCATTACACAAGCAATTGGTTTTTGAGGGGAATTTGTGCTACCTGTAGTTACTGTTGTTTTAAGGTGTACTAGAAGAGTAATTTTTGGTATGCAGTTAAAAAATATTGCCAACTCAGAATAAACCAGGGAAACCATCACAACTCAGAGACTGGGAGGAACAGAAACAGGGTGGAAGTCTGAAGTGCAGAATGCAAGGTTATATCTGTGGTTAGGATTACTTGTGCTATTTTTTCATATCTTGTGATTTTAAGAAGGAAATGAAGGAGCTGATTATATTAATAAACCACAAAATAAGCTGTTCAGCTGATCCGGTATAGATGTTTCCAACTGAGATATATGGTTAGGTATGGTCAATGAAGAGTATTTCTAGGGCACAGCAGATTTCACCCAGTCAGAATCCCTAAAAATAGATCAGATGAATCATGCTGTAAAGTGTCTCTGATTATAAAAGGGGCCTGTGGTGACTTGCTCAGAGGTGCTGCTTAAAACTAGGGAAAATGAATGTAATCCAGAATGGCTGAGACACTGATGTGATGTGTCCATAAACCAGATTTATCCCATTTAAAAATGTATCAAGTTAGACGTCTCAGAAAAAAAAAAAAAAGAAAAAAAAAAGAAAAAAAAAAGAAAAGAAAAAAAGAAAAAAAGAGAGAGAGAGAGAGAGAAAATCAATAACACTTCCATGGGAGGCACTGCAACAACCTGGCTAGGAATTCTGCCCAGCATTCAGAGCGCCCAGCCGTAGGAAGCACACACTCATTTGGAACAAGCATAGAGGAAGGCTACTGAAATGAGTGGTGGGAAGGGGGAGATTATTATGAGGGTACTAAAAGTCTATCTTCAATAAAATAAAGCCAAGAGGAAATAGATGATGGAGGCAGAGAAGCATTACAAGCACAAAGGAAGGAGAACAATCATTTAATCTGAAGAACAGAGCTGGGACAGGAACAAATGGCAGAAGATCAGACTGAAAGTTAGAAGATTTCCAGCCATTAAGGCAGCAGTGTTCTGGAGAAATCTCCCTATAAGGTTGTGGGGCTCTTTTTCCACACAGGTATAATTGTTTTCAAGGGGGAAAAGGATACATTTATGAAAAGCAGAGTGAAACTTGGTTGCCTCTGAAGGCAGGAGACTGGACCTGATATGCCACCACTTTGATCCTAGAAAGGGATGTGTATGCATGGCTGCACTTATTGAAGTGACAGTAATTATGCTGTAGATATGCCTATACTATCGATGTGAATATGTTGTGGTGCTTTTTTAAACTTGTAATTAATACTAATTGAACTTTCAGAATCTAAAAGGTTCCTTGCTTAAAAATCCTGTGCATTTGCTGAAAGTAACAACAGTTTACTAACATCCCATTTCTTGAAAAAATCCGTATTAAGGAGAAGAGGGTACTATATGCAATCTGTTGATAACAAACAGCACATAGAATTTTTTACTGCATAAACTAAAGATCTTTTGCCGGAATACTGCTTCTGCTACATGTGTTTTCCCTTAGTATTGTATTCATTGTACTAGAAATGTAATTATAGATTAATACTTTCCCTAATATATTCTACTAAACACTTTGCTTGCTGTGTACAGGTGTTAGTAGAAATGAGAAAAATCATACTGTTTTGTGCATAAAAGAAAGAGTAAATTCAAGCTATATATATATATTTAACAATCTGTAAAGAGAAAAAAATCAGGTGCTATAATACAGTCTAAAAATATATTGGTTGCCAGTTTAGTTATAAAAAAAGCAAGAGTATATTAATTTAAAGCTTAGTTAAGTAAAAGATTTTAAAGTTATTCTTAGCATTTCTAAATTCCCATTTTCCTGCATTCGCCCTAGCCACATTTCTGTGTGCCCTCTACTTGGCATTGCAGTTCTGTGTCCAGTTTTAGCTCCCCTGGGTAAGCAATTCTAACAAATGGCAGAGGGTCACTAAGACCTGGGCTCAGAAAGCTTGGAGAAGAGAGAGCACAACAGGACCCAGCTGGGGTTTCCTCTATCTACTGCTTTGGGTTGTAGTGAGGATAGAGGTGGAGTTTGCTGAGTTGCTTGATGAGAGCATGAAAAAGAAAGGTCACAGGCTGCAGCAAAGGGAGTTCTGATGTAATATCAGGAGAAAACAAAAATCCATCATGATGGTGGCCAAGCAGAGGGACAAGTCATGAAGAGAGCCCACAGGTTCTCCTTCCTTGGGGGTGCTCCGAACTCAGCCGGATCAGGTCCTGAGCCACCGAACTGGCTCTGGAACTGCCGCCTGAGTGGGAGGTTGGACGGGGTGACCTGAGGGCTCCTGTCCCACCCTATTCTCTTTTCTAGCTGAATCAGCTTGTGCTGGCTCCTAGGACTTCATTATTAATAAGAGGAGATATGGTAAATAAGCTGTCCACCTAGCAAAATTAATATGTACCTTTGTGTGCTGATGTATCTTCGTGTCACAAAAAGTAATTAAATTGTGACTTATTTGCATACATAGCTCAGCACATGACTGAACACGCAGCCTGCAAGATTGCCCCCAGTTCATAATGTGATAAAAGGCTGCAGGGCCTGCAGGAAAGAAGGCGGTGAGGGAGTGATGAAGTTCTCCTCGCCCGCGGCCTGCTGCCTGCCTGCATCGCCACAGCTGTGGGACAGCGGGGCTGGGAGCCGGACCAGACGAACCGGGTGCAGGTGTGGCCAGGCAGGCTGCGCAGTGGCACTGGGTCATTGGGTTGTTCCACCTGCCGGCACACGGTGGTTCCCTGGAGGCCAATAACTTGCTGAAGTTCATCAAGCCTTGGAAAAAAAAAGATAATGTTTCTCTCTTTTGTTGGTATATTTTGTAATTATGTGATATAACTTTATGTGTTTCTTTGTGACAGGGTTAATTTTAAAATAACCAGATGAAATTCAGAGACTCAGCTGGTTTATTATGCAACTCCATTATACTTTTTTGATGTGCTGTGTTTCTTTCAGGTGCCTGCCTGCCTTTCAGTTTTGCAGCGGAATCATTGATCGTTCTTACCACCTCACAACCTACAGGTAAGACCTGAGATTGTTATTTAAAGTTTCCATTGCCATGTCACCACTGACAAATTCAGGCATGCATGGACTGCAGGCAGCGCGGCTGCTCGCGACGCAGCAGTGGCTTTCCTGGAATGGGGCTCCTGCTGCATCCGAAATGGCTCCCACTGGGCGCAGTTGTGGTGCTCAGCCTTACCACATGGGGCTGCCGGCAGGATGGGCCCACCGACATGGTTGGCACCTGTGGCCCCGGTCTGGCCAGGGTGGTGCTGCAGGTTTGTCCTGGTGGGGACATAGCTCCTCACCGGCAGCACCAGAACTGAGCCTGCAGTCTCCGAGCCATTAAATTGGTGTGAGTTCTGTCACAGTCTTCTTCGCTGAGATGAAAATTTCACCTCGACTTTCTAAGAAAGTTTAAATGGCTACCTTTGTGCTTGTGAGAAGGCTGGGATTGTCTTGGTGTGATTCAAAACATTCTTCCTAACAGATGTCACTAAATACCTCAGTCTTTTCATGGAGAGTCATAGTGTTTAAAATCAAAACGTGCTATTGGGCATGTCATTTAAATACTTCCAAGTCACAAGTTTTTATATTTTGTGTCATTAGTACCTTGCATTTTGTCTTTCAAGCAGAAAAGGATTTATTTTTTATTTAATCCACTATTCCTCATTATAGCAAGAGTGATTAATTACCAAAACAAACTATCAAAAATTGTGTCTTTCACCTGATTTAAATTTATCTGGCTTCAGCTTTTGGCTGTTGTTTTCTGCTGGTACATGTAGATGGTAGTTGTTTTCCATAGTCACTGCTACATATTTGTTTAACTCAGCTAAAATAGATTTGATATTTCATGCGTTTCAGTGTAACATATATTCTCCAGTAGTAATCTCTATGATTGCTACTGCAGCTGGAGCAAAAAGCAATTGTCTGTAACCCCTACTTTACTGGTCCTTTGTATGTCACAGTGTTGTCCTAAACTTTATAGGCTGGGGCCTTGATGTTTTGTTTCCCCTGTCCACTTCAGCAGTGTCTCATTCAGTTTCTTTCTGATCTAAGGATGATTTTTGATTGTGTGATTATTCACAGGTTTGCTTTCTCCATTTAAAGCCATTTTGGCTAGGTTCATACTCAACATTCCTTGTTACCTTTAGTTTTCTTCTTTCTTCAGATGTTAGGAATAACTTGCTTTTATGGTGGATTCTACTCATACTTCCAGCTGATGTGGATGTGTGAGCTCAGAAGAATAGCAAGACATAATGAAAAGCTTATGAAAAGATCTTTTGAATTATACTATATCTACTGATCGTCTTCAGTTCAAATGATTTTGATTTGGGATGTAGGGCAACTAGTACACATTCCATGTGAATTGGACTTGACGGTTTTGTTTTACATAAAGGCGTTGGTTATGAAAAGCGAAATATTCAAGACTATTTGCTGTGTGAAGGACAAGTATGGCAGACTGCTTAATGTTGAATTAGTAGAAAGTAGTCATATCACTGTATTTTCAAAAAGCAGCAAGCCACCAGCACATTTCTGATAAGGCAGGTGATAGCGGCCTAGCATTTCTATTAAATAAACATTGGTTTTCATTGTGATGACACTCCTAAAGCTAGGCTTGATGGCAACGCTTTTTGACTTTCCCTCACTTTCTTCCTCTCTCATCCCAAAGGCTTCACAATCATGATTTCTTTTCCTCCTGCTTACATTTCCTCCTTTTACTGTGAATTTTGTTAGGTCTTGTTTCCAGTCTTTCACTTTTGATTTTTCTAAGATCAGATCTTCTCTTTTGCTCTTCTTGTTTTCTCTTGTATTTGTATGTGCCCATAAAACTCAGTTCATTTGTGTTACTTTATTTTTGTGGGCTTTTCTTTCTCTCACTGTACATATTTGTTTTGTATATCCGAAGAAAATTTTGTTCTACTTTGTCTTTCTACCTAGAAGCTATAAAAAGTATGAAAGACAAAAGAATCTACATCTGTACTTGCAGGATAGTGGACGCCAGCTGTCCAAACAGACTGCGTATTTGGTCATAAATTTATTGGAAGAAAAGTGTGTTTTATTAATAAGAATGTGCATTTTTGATATTTCCTTTGCAGTCAGCATAGAGCTGAATATAAACCCACTTAATCATTCTGAATACTAGTACTGGTAGAACAGGAGTGAAGTCCTCTTTTTACAATATATGACATTTTCTTCTGAAAATTTTCTTTCAAAAATAAGGAGAAGCTAAAGAAATAGAGGGTAAAATGTCACACTTTGGCTGGAACTATGGATGAGCCACTCCTAAAAATGTGTATCCTACAGAGTAGTCCCCATCCACCAGATTACATTATTTTCACAGTTATTGGACTATGCTGACAAAATCTCTCCTCTTACCAGCAGAAGTGGTTGTGAGCTTCCGCCTTGAAGAAAATGTAGCCTATATGTAATATGTGCCATCTGCATTATTTTTGTGTAGATGATACCTTGAATTGTTTGTAAGTCAAGAAGTTTGTTCACTCTGTATATTTGTCAAACCAGTATGCAGAAGATATTTTCCATTTCTTTTCCTTCTTTAGAGTCTTTTAGTCATTCTAATTACTAGCATATATCATAAAAGTTTAAGTTTATTATGCTATTGAATGTTACCCAGTCATTTGTGATTGGGAATTATTCTTGGAAAGATACAATACCTTCAAATAACACCTGTATTTCCCAAATTTGACAAAATTGCAGTATACTGAAAAATTAACAATATGGAATGATATGTTTTTTTAAAAAGCTTGTAGAATACATTGATCAAGGTTGAGCTTAACTGTTAGAAAACTTTATATCCTCCAATTTTTCATTAAATAGAATGAATCTGAAATAACTCTATATGTTGGGGAAAAAAAAATCATTTCCCTCTTACTGAAAAACCTAAATATAAAGAATGCCATTGTTTGCTGCACATGTGGCATCCAGTCTGGTTTATATTAAGTTGAAGTTACTGCCATCTGGTGGGGAAAATAGTATTATATCAGTACAATTGAAAGTAATTCCATTAGAATCTCCAGGAAAGAAAAAAACAAACCTTGAGAAGTGAATATTGTGTGAATGTGTATGTGTGTTATTTGTATATGTGTAGATTAATAATATATAGTCAGGTACAAAACGTTTCCGCAGAAGATTCCTTTGTACAGCTGGAGATTTTACATTTCAAGCATTTTATTTATCTATTTATTTATTTATTTATTTATTTATTTATTTTTGCGTAGCACTTTCTATGGTAGAGATTACCACTACTTATTGCTGCAAAAACATCTGAGCTAGTTCTGTCTTAGTGCAGCATTCTTAGATTTTATCTTTGGTGCAGCAAGTTTGCTCCTCCTTGAATCTTGACGCATACTTTTGTTAACTTTTTCCTGATTCCTGAGGGAAGAGCTCCATAGGAACAGATTTGTATCTCTATCAAGTAGTGCATGAGGGCAGTCTAGGGGGCATCTTACATATATAAAATTAATTGGGTTGTTTTCTCAAGGAGCTAACACTCTTATGTTGGATGTAACAGTGCAGTGAATGATAGGCAAAATGGTAACAGAAGGAGAGAGATTCAGTTGTTGAAGACAGTGTCATTTAACTATCCATAGTAATAAGCTGCTCAGTACCATATAAGAGTAATAACTTGTATCCAGAACGTGTTCTTATTTCGTTGTTATAGTGTCAGAAGACCCCAGTCAAGATTAGGTTTCCTTTATAAACAAGGAGGTTTTTTTGCTGATAGAGAACAGTAGAAGTGGTCCTTTGCTCTTAATCTGAGGAATAAATTGCCATTTTCTCTACTATAGAAACATGTTTTATTAGGTTCATATCAAAAGCGTATCTTTTAACTGCCATTCTCTGATGCTGAGATTCAAAGGAAAGTTAGGGGAATCTAAGTGTCTTACATAGTTCATAGTGACTTAGTCAAACTCTCGGCACTCCTGCGTTGGCCTCAGCCCTCCGGCTGCATGCCTAGCCCCCGATGGCAGCCCAGCTTTTATCAGCAAGCAAGTGCTGATGTTGGTTGAGGTAAGGCTAGAGGAGGCACAGATGGCCTCATCATTGCTCAGGCATGGCTGTCTCCAGCCCTTAGTGGTGCGTGGAAGTGCTCAGCAGAGGGCTTGAGGGGCCTGGAGGCCCCTGCACTCTGAGTCCGGGTAATTCTGGTCACTGGGTAGGTTTGCTTCATACCTTGTGCCAAGATGGGTGGCAGAGTACCATTAGATTCTTCTTTAAAGGGGTAACTATATGCTCTCATCCTCTACTTATGTACAGGAGGTATATTATTCTGATGATGCCCTCTACATAGTCCTATCTATTTTTGGTCAGGAACATTTTTCTTCTGTGTAAATCGTGCTTCAAAGGGCTTTCTAACACTGTCGTCTACAGAAATATTTTGTTTCTTTGTCTGCTCAATGGCTTGAGCAGTGACATCCCAAAGAGGCCTCGTGCTGAATGCTTGCTTGACTGTAGGCTACATTCCTTCAAACTGTCTAGATTGAATTGCAGTGGCTCACTTGCTTGAAAAGATGTGGAACTCTGCTTCCTATATAGAGAAAATTTCCATTCCTGTCCTGTACAGGGCAGCTTATGTGATTCTTGGCTCATACATTTACAAAGTGCATGATCAAGCCTGGTTGGTGTAGAAGCCAGATTCTTTTTGTTCTTAGCCATGAAAATTATGTTTTCAAAGGAGCAGGTGAAGGGGTCCTACAATTTTGTGAATCTCTTCATCCTTGAGTTTAATTAAACAAAACAAAACAAAAACAAAACAAAACAAAAACAAACAAACCAATGATAACTGGTTTTCTGCACACCTTTTAGAAGCTACTGTGAATGAGTTAAGTGTTGTTGCAGAAAAAGATATCTCTCATCTCTCATCATTCTTTTTTTATTTTGTTTAAAATTCTTTTTTACTTGGTTGGTTTTTGCTGCCTGTTGTAGTTTTTTGTTTGTATTTTGTCTTCTTCCTTTTTCTGAACTCTCTAGGAGTCGGAATCCTGCCCAGATAACATCTTTCAAAAAGAAAACCATTGACCTTGTAATCCTGTCATTCTGCTTTTAAGACTACGTTGCACATGCAGGTGTCTGATTTCTTCATAGGTTTTAGAGGAAGTATTTTTTCATGACTTTGCAATGTAATTGCCTAATTGTTTTTCAAGGAGACAGACACTTTTTTCACAGTAAGACTCTTACTGGAAAGGTTTACCCGTAATAGTTAGAGCACTGGGCGGTACATGACCACATATTAAGGAAGTCCTTCAAACTCGAGCCCACAGCTGCTTACCAGAGAACCGTACAGCGCAAAGAGCTCTCTCTGACTCAGGCTAGTTTGCACAAGGCAGAAAAGTGAAACATATTTTAGAAGGAAAGTAATCCCTGATTCCCTCTTCCAGCCTCCAACTCTCAACATAAAGTGTACTTTGTACTGTATAACAGAAGTACCTAGTTTGATTAGCTCTTGATTACAAAACTGGCTTCTTTTTCTTTTCACTACTGCAGACAAAATAACCAGCATTTAGCCTGTTTTTGAAAACTTGGTGTCATTGAGATTCAAGCTTTCAGGAATTTCTTTTCTCCTCTCCCCCCACAATATAGCTTCACATATTTATTTATAGTCCCCTGGGTTTAATAAGTAGTTTGATAGCTAGAAGGTAATTGCCATCTGCGCTGAGGATAACTGAATTATAAAAGAGAAGATTTTTGTAGTGAAAGATGATATAATGCAAGACAAAGATAGAAGGTTGTATCTTCTGAACCAAAAATGATCACCTTGTAGACAGTTTGTTATGATGGGATAGAGATTAATGTTATATCACATGAATTAATTGAGAATGTAGAATGCATTAAAATCTCTCAAATTTCAGCTTTTTAAATCAAAATTGACTACATACATATCTTTACTCAATGAGACGTTGTTGCAGAAATGACTCTTCTACTTCATTGTGCAGGAAATCTGAACAGAGTGTCATAGTGATCCTTGAAAGTCTATGAGAGTATGGATGCTTCTCTCCAGGAACAATCTGCTAGATGTGATATTTGTATTTGATATTTGAATCGCCATCCGTGGGAGTTTGCAGGATTTAACAAGACCATGAGGAACATGCTCTCATTAGATCTGTTTTGAGCAGGTGATTGAATTAGATGACGTCTTTTGCAACCTCAATTATTCCATGATTCCATGTTATGAATCTACGCTTATAATGACAAAGGTGATCTCAAACAACAGAGATTTAAGCTCAAGATCCTACTTCTTAGCTTGAAGGTGATAAGTGGATGAAGTTGCTTAAAAAAAAAAAAAAAAAAAAAAGCCTTAATTCTGAGGTAGAAAATCAATATAATGAACTCAAGTTTATGAACACAGAACTTTTTCTCATCTTGTCTGCTCAGCCTTTCAAAGGATGGTTCGGGGTTTTGAGAATGACTTCTTATGGATCTTTAATTGCAAGGCACAATTCTTTTACTTGTCTTTGTTTAACATAGACATAGAAGTACGTATACACATTTATTCAAATTATAAAGTAAAATAAACATTTTCAAAGTATTATGCTCTATTTTTCATTTTCCCTTTAGGAAAAGAGGAAATGAATTAACCATGGCAGAAACTGCTTCTAGCTTTTAGATTACTGAGGGTACTTAGATAACCTGGTGCTAAAGACAGTAAAACAATCATACACAACTGATAGAATACTAAATACCTTTAAGGGTGCTTTGTTTACTTTTTAAAGCCAAATAATTTAAATATTTTATAACTTTCAGACTACTAGTTCTGTTTCTGAAAATCCTATGTATTAGCAAGCTGAAGGTCAGTAAAATGCAAACAATACATTCTGCAATTGTTGTGCCGTCATCTCTGATTTAGAGGGAACACCCTCTCTCTGGGGTAGAGAAGTGATTTAGTCTAGGACACTGAGCAATTTGGGCTGTTCTTGAACAAATATCCTCAAGTAAAACAAACTTCTGTGAACTTCACGCTGTTCTTATTCCTATTTACTAAGAGAACTCAAAACTCAAGTTATTCAGAAGTGTCGGTTAGTTAAATTCAAGCAACACTTAGTAAGTTAACGTTGTATTTGCTAAAGATGTGGTTAATCTGCATTTTGGGGAACAATGGTTTCAATAACATACCACCATGTTGAAATTCCTTTTCTTCATGTGTTATCCTTCCACTTAGAGAGGTATGCACGACTGATCCACAAGAAAGCTGGCCCATCATATCTTTTAATGTAGTCTTTAGCCAAGACTATAGTCTATAACTATATGGCTATAGTCTGTAGCCAAGAATGAGCTTATTATGTGCTGTATAGTGCTTAAATTGTGTATAGCATAAATTGATTGGTTACAAAATATCTTTTGTGGTGACTACTCAAGTTAGATGGTTGAACTTCAGTTAACATTCATTATTATGTTGTCATTCAGTTTTTGGCTTAACCATGCCACAGATGCAGACATGTTTTTGTATCTCAAATCTCACTGCTTGTATTAATGTGGTTGTATCAATTACAAAACCAGCCTAAGTCCACAGAGAGATCAGCTGGTTTTCTGCTGCATGGAACTGTAACTAGTAAACCCTGTACGAACCTATCAGGCTCCATGCAGAGTTAACTTGGATGTTACTATATATAGTGTTCATTTAGAAGAACAGAGAAAAGTTATGCAGAGGAAAGTCTGGCAGGTATTATTAGTTTGGACTCAATGTAAACTGTCCCAAATCCACAATGAGTCTATTTACTGTCACTGTCACTTCCATTTCCAAAAGATATTAGTCAGGTGTAGCTACCATGCAAACACCAAGAGGCAGCACTGGACTAGAGCTGGTAAACTCTAACAGATCTGAGTTCACTGCAGTACCTTCTCTCCACAATACCCAAACAGCACGAGATTACTCGATAGCTTGAGCACAACACAGAACCCGTGCTGGCAGTCTGTTTGAATTGACTGATGCTTGTCCCTCCAGGATCCAAATATTCAGAGCATCACTGTACTGTGGGGGATGCTGAACTAGAGCTTTGCTGAATCACAGCCAGCTGTGTAGAGCTACATGCCTGCCTTCGCAATGTTCTTCCCATTCTCTCTAAAACTATATGCATTACCTCTCCACCATTCCCCTTCCCTCCATTCCCTCTCCACCTTCCCAATACCCCCCAGTTTCTGGGGAATACAGACTCCTGTTATCCTGGAAAACAGAGAACAGATGCTGCTGCAGTGAGGAGGTAACTGAATGGCTGTAGTAATGCAGCATAATAGTAAAATGCCTATGTTTTTAATAACTATTAATGTTAAAAGATTGTCTTTAGGATAAAAAACTGAAAGTCTAGTAAAATTAAACTAAAATGCTTCATTCTTCATACTTCATATCAGTATTTCATTTCTGTACTGCTTTAAAATTGCTGAAGAGAGATACAGCATTGCTTGTAACATCTTTTACATAGGCTATATTGCAGGGTCTGTAGTCTCCTTTTTTTTTTTTTTTTGTGATCTTACTTCCCTTCAGAGTGCTTAACTTTTTAGTTGTGTTCAGAATGAGAATTGCCTTGAAGAACATTTAAAATAGGCAAATTTTGTTTTCCTTATGTTTTGTGTTATTATTTAAGGAGTTTTGAAATCTGCCTTGTGTTGGAGCAAATACTGTAGTTCTCTGGAATGGGGTTTCAAAAAAGTCAAAGGGAGGTAGACACCTTGTTTGGAGTGTGTTTGCTGTGTTGGGTTCACAGCTGCACACGTGTCTGCTCAGGAGTGGGCTGGCAAGGGAGAGGGTTTGGCCTCCTCAATGCCAGCTACTGCTTTGCATCCAAGATCTCCACAGCATGGCAGCACATCTTCCTTGTTTGGATCTGACCTGTGCTTGTCCCATGGGAGGAAGTTGATCTGTGTTTAGAATTGGTGACTGGTGTCCTGGAGAACTAGGTCTTCTTGCTGTGCCTGCCACATCACTAAGGTGATGCATGTACTCTGTGTATGTACCCCTGCTCAGACAGATGTCTATCATTTGTTCCTTGTTTCCAGAGCACTTAGGGGAGGCACCGGAGATTTCCAGTGCAGCACCTCAAAACTCCAGCAGAAGACAACAGGGGAGATGTATTTTGAATGTACAAAAATGACATAAAAAACAGGTGCTCTGAAAAACGTCAGTCAACAGGAAGCATATTTTGCATACCCAAAAGAAACTGACCTTGACAGTTTTGTGCCTGTAAAACAGAAGTAATGCTACTGGTACTTTTCCACTCTAGGGTCTCACGTATGTATGTGTTGTATAAGCGATGAAGGTTTGTGGAGCACATGGATAGTATAGTATTTGCCAAAAACCCAACTCTTTTAGAAATTAATAATGTGATAATAAGTTTTAGGTGATCGGAATGAGACAAAAAGATGTGCTGAAAGGCTGCTTAGACATTGACAACTTTCCTTTCTGAGTGAGGCCTGTTCAGATTTTATATTGTCATATAAAGACTGCTCTGCAATGAGAACATAAAATAAGACTAGCTATCCAGGATTGTTTCTTATTCCTAATGTGTTTTCATAGTAGAAGATATGTGTATATTAAATATATATTAATGCCTGTGCATATGAAATAAAACCCCATATTCTGAACTTATGTTGAGGTTACAAAGTTGAACAGAAGATATTTTACAAGTGCACACATCTGGAAATTAATAGACAGATTTTATTAAGATATTAAATGTTTATTTTTCTTCTGATAGGTACTCTATTGGCACTCCTTGGATACAATTTTTAAAATGTTCAGATTCAAAGAACATTTTTCTAACAACCTTTGGAGTCAGTGGTTTTGATCAGCTTCTCTAAGCATGCTTCATTTTGGGTATCTTTTTACAGAAATGATGGTTGAATATGATGTCAGATGAAAATTTGGGAAAAAACAAGATTTTTATTTTTATTTTTTCACTTTCAAGTCTTCTATGTTCCTTAGCCAAAGGTTTTATATTTGGTTTTCTGAATCATTTTTAAAATTTGGTGACAATTCTGCTCAGCATAGTTGTGTCACAATGGATACCAGTAGAGTAACAGTGAAAGGCATTATTAATTTATTTTTAAAGTGATGTTTTCAAAGTCAACATGATTATGCAAATGTATGTCATAACATCAGTAACACTATTAAATCTCTACAAATAAATGCATCATCATTTTTATTGTGTTATGCTTCATCCAGTGGCATATATCAGAGATTTTGTTTTATTCAAGAATGATCAGTGTAATTATTATTGACATGGCATTCAAATTTTGCAAAACCAAAACTGAGACTGGTCATTAGGAAAAATGAGCAACCATTAACAAGAGTTGGACATGCGAAAAAAAAAATCAAGGTATTTTATAGCCCCAGTAGGGTGACAACTGCTAACTGGCTATGTAACTCATGTGCCCAAATGTGTAATTTGTTAACCTTTCTCTCCTTCATCTTGTTTACCAAAAGGTCATAGTACAGAAAGAACAAGAGATTTTGATTATTTCCCTGGTTTTGCTGAAGAACCATTTTATGGAAAACACATGCATTTACAAACCTAAAGGCATATGGAATTAAAAGCAACTCAAGTAAGAATGAAATGTAGGTGGAAGAGGATGTATAGCTGACTGTGTTAGTGTGATAAGCAGGCGGAGCAAACAATGGGTGCTGTTGTTCTCATGTTATTTGTAGTTATGTAAAGTGAAAGCAGACTGAAAAACAGTAATGCTAATTCCAAAGTGTACTAAGAACATGCAGGCTCTAGAGATGAATATCAGTGTGACCTTGTCTTAGGCGATGACCAGGGAGCTATAAGAAAGGACAACATGGACAAACTCTGGGCTAGGAATAATACATCTGAAGCAAAAGACTTGGCCGGATTTGAGCATGTCAGGATAAAGTTTCTGAGAGCTAGAGAAGAATGCCTTGATATAATTGAAAGGTGGTATTCTGGAACATGGGAGATGCATTTGGTTGAGGAGATAGGTGGGAAAGGTCATACATATAGCTGATGCATGAAGAGAGAGTATCCTGTCTATGGAAGGCATAAAGGGAAAGTCTGCAGTCCTGTCAGTGAAGGCCAGACGTTAAATGTTTTAGAAAAATTGGAAAAAAAAATCTTTGGTGGGGACTTCTGTGAAACAAAGTCCAAAACTTTTGGTTTAGCCATGCCCAGCTTGAGGTGGTGACCAGATGTTCATAGAGAGATAACGGAAAGGCAGTATGAGCGTTTAATTTGGATAAAAGGAAACTAAAAGATTAAAAAGAATGTGGGATGGTATGAGTACGTGAGTTGTAAATTGGCTGTCTCCATGTATATGCTACAGAGATGAAGTGTTGTGTATGTTTGCTTTTTCAGTGATTTGAGTGACATCTAGTTCATTTTTGATTGATCTGCTTGGAAGCCAGGTGGAGTTTGAGAGACATCTAATAAAAATGGATTCATCAATACTTGTTGTATAAGCCAAGAAGTATTTACACTGGGTAAAAAAAATAAAAATAATAATAAAAAAATCCCTCCTTAATGTTAGAAAGCCTAGACAATACCATTTGAGTAAAACTGTCTCCTTAAACAGTAGAGGCTGTTACAAAAGAAATTCTGAATAACTGCTAATGAGAAAAGACATATGATAGTTTGGTTTTAAACCTTGTGGTATTTTTCCATTTCACTTTGCAATCATCTTCACTCAGAGCTGTTGGGGAGTGTTACAGACAGTGACATGTGGGTCAATACTCAGTGGTGGTTTGAAGAAAGGACAGGGCAGGTAAGTAGCAATCTTATTTACAAGTCATTTTGTGTTTTCATGAGGATAGCCAGTCCTGTTGAGAATGGTAAGATTGCCAGGTATTGACATTTATTCAAGCCTTTCAAATGAAGTACAAAAGATTGCTGGTTGGTTTGTTTTTGTTGTTGTTGTTTTGTTGGTTTGTTGGTTGGTTTGGTTTGTGTGTGTGTGCTTGTGTTTTCCCCAGATGATGTTAGTGTAAATGTTAGACAAGAGTTGCTTGTTTGTTTTCAGCAAAATTCATTTTCCAGATCTGAGCTCTGTTGGCTTCAGTTATTGGAAGTGCATACCAGATAACCACAAAAAGCAGAAGAATTCACCGTTTTATAAGAAATCAGTTAGCATTCATTTAACCGCATTTGGTTTCATTTAAGTATATTTGAAAACTTTGAAGCTGAGGCTGATACACCAGTACCAAACTTTGAATCTTGTTCATCTGTGTTAAATGCATATAACCTATATATAAAGAATTGGACTTACTTTATGGTGTTTGTTTTTTTTGTTTCTTCTTTTAACCCTGCTCCCCCCCTCTCCCCCCCCAATGATGGCAAAATATCCGGTCTTGGCAAGAGTGAGAAGATTACTCCAGTCCTTGTTATTGCTTGACTATCCAATCCATTCTCCACATCTAACCAAGTATGATATTCCACTGTAGCAAAGCAAATAACAGTCTCAGCTGCTTCAATGACATTTTTGCGTTCCTTAATTTAAAAATATTTTCAGTAGAGTACCATAGAAATAGTGGGAGTTAATTTACGTATGTCTCCTCATGTGACTGTGCAGAAAACAAATGTCATAGCTAGGGAAATAAACTGCTTTTATAGCCTCTGTTTGGTTTATGGGACTCTGCTTACAGAGGTGGGCAGTGCCAGCCGGGATGCTCTGAACTCAGTAATTATGGAGGCCCGGTCTCTAAGGGAAATAGTGTAAAGACCGTGTTGAGGAGACAATGCAAACTGTGAAGAGTCAATATAAGATGTCAGTTGTACCTAAGATGTTTTTAACTGGTTTTGTCATTGTGCTGTGACATCATATACAATTTAGCTGGGTCAGTTGCATCCTACAATCTGACTTTGGCATGGGTTGTTGGAGGAGTGAGTCAATTGCAGTCACCTGCATTAAAGAGGAAAAGACCCTTGGCTGTTCTGTTGGGCATTGAGGACATACACACAGGCCAGCAGGCTGGGGGGCACATAAATGTGTTCTGGATCGCCATGTTTCACACAGCTGAATATTGAATTATTCCGCTTTTAATTTTGGTTCATTCCCTGTCTCCTCAGCTTTTTTTGTATGTGCAGATAACAAATGTTGTCCGGAAGGGCTTTGGAAACATGTATCATCTTTGAACGCTTTGTTGAGTACTAGATCATCATCACCTGAAGCTGAGTGTATTAAGGTTTGATGGATACAGTGTTTAAAAGGCATAGTTAGTAAGAGGCAGTACTAAAATAGAAAATACTTTACTCAAGAATTGTGTAAATGTGAAACTGAAATAATGGGAATCATGAGGAAACTCCTGTTTAGACATGAATGACATCAGTGTGGATAACCAGGGCTAGAAATTGAAATGTATAAAGTGCTTGAGATTGGGAACAAACTTAGAGCTAGGTCCAGAAGCAACAGAAGAGTCCCCTTCCCTTCCCTTCCCTTCCCTTCCCTTCCCTTCCCTTCCCTTCCCTTCCCTTCCCTTCCCTTCCCTTCCCTTCCCTTCCCTTCCCTTCCCTTCCCTTCCCTTCCCTTCCCTTCCCTTCCCTTCCCTTCCCTTCCCTTCCCTTCCCTTCCCTTCCCTTCCCTTCCCTTCCCTTCCCTTCCCTTCCCTTCCCTTCCCTTCCCTTCCCTTCCCTTCCCTTCCCTTCCCTTCCCTTCCCTTCCCTTCCCTTCCCTTCCCTTCCCTTCCCTTCCCTTCCCTTCCCTTCCCTTCCCTTCCCTTCCCTTCCCTTCCCTTCCCTTCCCTTCCCTTCCCTTCCCTTCCCTTCCCTTCCCTTCCCTTCCCTTCCCTTCCCTTCCCTTCCCTTCCCTTCCCTTCCCTTCCCTTCCCTTCCCTTCCCTTCCCTTCCCTTCCCTTCCCTTCCCTTCCCTTCCCTTCCCTTCCCTTCCCTTCCCTTCCCTTCCCTTCCCTTCCCTTCCCTTCCCTTCCCTTCCCTTCCCTTCCCTTCCCTTCCCTTCCCTAATGATATGATACTGCTAGAGAATGCACAGAGAACTGCTGACTACCAAGACCATTTTGAGAAAATGGTAGACTAGGCAGAAACTGAGGGATCCCTCCCATCATATGAGGGAGATGAGAGATGGACTGGCAACCCTTGATACAACTGTTATTAAACACTTCTCAGAGCAGTATGGCATTTTGCTGTGTGCTCCATCTTCTAGACTTTTGGTGAGGACAGGGAAGTGTTGGTCCCACTATATAGAAAGGGGTCTCCTACTCTGCACTACTTGAGCTGTTTGTGTATTTTTTTCTATTTACACTCCTCTGTAGGACAGGATTACTACTCCCATTTTACCAATAGACAGAAAAGGCAGACAGAAAGCAAGCCCAAGATCTTCAAAAGTACCCAACTTCTATCAGAAAGGAGTTTGTATCTATCTATCTATCTATCTTTTTTTTTTTTTTTTTTTTTTTTTTTTGTGGATTTGTGGGTCAGCTCATGGTAAGTAAAGTGATCTGGGCTGGAATGAGGAATTCCATCTACACTTCCCATTTCAAGGCTGGTAGCCTTACCAATGGGACCTCTTTTTGAATTTTTGTGGTGTTGATTATATCTTCTTCCTATAAAGTGAGTTTCAAAGTGTTGCAATCGCCATACAATAATAGTAGCCATTTGATTTGGCAGTTGTTTTCTAGCTTGATTTAACTAACATATTCAGTAGATTTTTTTCTTAAAAAATTAATTCAATAATATGTTCACATATGAATACAGAAAAAAGTATATCAAGTGGAGAAAATCAGATGTTTTCTAAAAACAGACCCTGATCCTTTCATATTCCTGACTGTCCAGCTCATTAATTATTTTTTAGAGGACAGTGTAATGTTATTCATGATGAAACAAATGAAACTACCTGACTTTTCGGTTAAGAGGTTGTGTAATGCAGGCAGCTCTTTTATTGTTTTGGGGAATAGAGAGCAACTTTGCCATACCTGTATTGTCTGTGAAAAACACAATGTTCAAACTGTTAGGTGAACACCTGAATCCACTTTAAGTTCAGCATTGGCCCCTTTATAATAATGATGCCTAAATATATTAAGTTTCCTACGGCAATTTCTCCTGAAGTGTGATCATTATGGATAATAGTGATAATTGCAAAATTTGTTACATTAGAAACACTAACTTTTTGTATGTAATAGTTATTAAAATGCCTTCTGTAGTATTTATGAATTGTAAGGAAGGATCACATAACACATCTAATAGCTATTTAGTTGCATTACCCAAGAAGAGATGTAACCGTCTGAAAAGGAACTGCAGAATTCTAGTTTTCTTTGTTCATAAAGTGTTGTGTTTTTTTTTGTTTGTTTGCTTGTTTGTTTGTTTTGCTAGACTAACTGAGCCAAATTATTACAGTTGTACTGATGCTACACTACCTTCCACTTAGTCTGTCTTTAATAAGGAGACAGGGAAGGATTGAAACAGTGTGATGAGACCTGCTGGGCAACAGATACGATTGAATTCTGGGGCCTTTATCTAACACTTTTATCTTCATCCTCCAGCCCAAAGTCTTCATAATCATTTCTGGTATGCAATTCTTCAACCAGATATCTGAACTGCAAGCTTTCATCCAGACACTTTAGAGCAGAGCCAAGAACAGGTGCAATTAAATAAAATGTGTACTTTTAATTAAAATGCACAATTCTGAAACTGCATAGCATAGACTGTGGTAAGTGTGCATACCTCACTGTAGAGTATCTGTAAAAAAATAACATTATATAATGTTTGTGTGTCTGCACTGTGCAGAAGATAGTCTTTTCCTTTCAAATATGTGCATTTAGTTTATCTAATGTGAGAAAACTTATCTTTTTCAAGACAAATATACCACTGCTTGCATTTTGAAACATACTCATTGACGGCATAAAAGGGTACAGAGACTGTTTTTCCAGCACAAACAAATTTCTTGTTACATAACTTCTTTGGCTTCACAAATCAGGCAAGCTGTTTGGTTCTATACTGGGATTTTGAACCTGCCAACTCTGACAGCTTCACATAATCTTTTAACTGTTATTCAATGGTATTACAGCAAACCTCCCTGCTTAGTTTACTTTACCCTTGTCCTCCAGGTGAGATTCAAACACTTCCTCTACAAAAGTGAATCTGCCAGAAATTAATGTGGAAGTCATATTTAGCGTGCTCCAATAGAACTGGTAGAACATACATATATATATTTGTTACAAGTGAAAAGTAGGTAAGATTTTGAAATTATGAGTAAAGGGGCCGAAAAGAACATTTCAGGATTTTCTGTGTGAATATTTGCAAGTTTTTATTTTTATTTTTATTTATTGTTGGTTTGTGGTGTGTTTTTTTTCAGTATTATATATAAAATATTATTGAAAAGTGCATACAAATTTGATAAAAGTTTGTAAATGATTTCAAATAATTTTCTGCTGATTGCCCTAAATGTCTGATTTTGTATTTTAAAGAATACAAGTATTCTTCTTTTCCAAATAGAGCTTCTGTAAAATATTTCTTATGTGTATTGGGTGGGTTGAAGGAGAACCTTTTTCTGTTGTGGCAAAATTTCATTTTCTCCATTTTTTTTTTCATTTTCTTTTTAAAATGTGCTCTAAACAGCATTTTATTTGCATTTGTGTTGTATAAAATCATAAAAAATATTCTAAACAGCCTACTCTAGATATCAAGCAAATTTTTCCTTACTCTTATGTTTTTTCCAACACTGAAGCATGATTTGCTTTCAGTTCCTTTGAACACTAAAGCAATAAGCTTACTACTAATAAATCTTAATTCTAATGTTTTAACTTTTCCCATTTTATATGTAACATTTTTAAGCTCTCCTCCATAATTTGACTTCTAGATATTTTCTAAAATGTTTGGTCAGTATCCTCAACAGCACTGTTTAGTATCTCTGATATGTTAAAAAATTGGAGACCAAGTCTTAACTTTAAAATAAACACAGAAAAAAAAAATCTCATTAGCCAAAAGATTTTTTTTTTTCTCTGGTTTTAAACTGACCTGGCTCTTCCCATATGGGTGTGCCTCTAAATCTCTTCCAAATTAAATGCAGAGTTATAAAAAACAGTATTCAAACAGCAGTAAAAGTGCATCTTATTTATCCCTTCTTGATTTTTACTTATGAGAATCCTTAAGTGTGGCCTTCATTCTAACCTATAAAAAGGAAATATGCTAAGATGAACAGCCCGCTTTCTCAAGTGACCTGGCTTGATTACAGTTTTAACTGTAGTCATTTAACAGTAGAGCAGTGGATTCTAATCTTCCTTGAAGATGTCATCTTTGGATGGAGCCTGATTAGAAGCATATTTTATCCCATCAGTTTGTTTCCCCAGTTCTGAGGAAAAAAATGTAAATCGTAATTTAACCTGCTTTTAGGAATGTTTACATTTCAAACTAAAAAATAATTCTCTCTTAATAATGGTAGGAATGCAAGTAAGACCCATTTCAAGCCATACTGATCTGTACACATCCTTTTATAGCTTCTTTATACAAAAAATTCACCCATGAAATTGTTAATTAACTTTAGAAAATGAGTTTTAGTTTAGTCTAACTGTAATTTCTCATTGCAACTAATATTAAGTGTGAAATTGATCATAGTATTTCCAATATTTACATACGTGTATGTATTTGTCTGTAGGCATACCTACGTGGCATCTGAAGGTTTCCAAGGCTTGAATTACTGTTGTTTTTTTCTTCCCCTCAATGTCATACAATCAGATTGTATAATACTGAAGTTTAGATGAACAACAGTGAGAAACAGAAGCATTAGAAAATGTTGATGAGCACGTAAAAGAAAGGGCAAGACCTAGTTTCCTACAGTGACTGCAAAGATTTCAGTCTGGTATACAAGTGGGTTTTGGTAGACTGTTTACAGCTGACGCTAGTTAAGAATGAAATCACACAGTATTCTCAAATATTATTCTAAACCTTTCAAATGTTATAGTGCTAGCCACAGTATACTGGAAGGAAAAGGTGAATGTGCATTATATGATTGCAACTTTTTCACAGAAACTGCCTAGAGCTGACAAAACAGATTGGTGTTTTTTAATGAAAGTGAGTAGAGTTAATCTGTGTATACTTTCATTGACAAGGTTCTGCACTTAGGAGTACAGCACAGATGGTGTAAGCAATGAATACTTATGTCTGACTGTAATTGATCCTATCAACAATGACATACCTTTAACTGGGTTGTATCACTTTACGTCACATATGGTTAATTAAGTAAGAAGGGCCCAAATACACAAAGGAGATTTTTATGTTTATACTTAGGAAAACAGTCTAGACAGGTGTTAATGTAAATGAAGTTAGTACTTGTCAAAGGTGAAATTCTCCATATGTAGCCCTGTTTCAGTCTCCAAATAAATATAGTTTCCGCTATGTCTACGTTAGCATGTAGTGAGGAGCAATAGGAGCCGATCTGCAGTGAAACAGTTGGTACTGAGGATCCCACTTCCCAGCTGCAGGGATCTATGGGAGCAGGGAGGTTGCTTCATACTGGCTCTGTTCTAGTCCCACTGAATGAATGCCCAGAAGCAACTGGAGGACACTACTAGGTGTAGTCCTGGAGGGACTCATTTGGTTTAGATTCATGCTTTGTATTAGTACTTTGCCATGTATTTTGGGGAGCTACTCTTTGTTACCTGTAATACATTTTTTTTTCATTCATTTCCAACATCCTTCAACCTCAATTACAAGATATTTGCTTCCTTAGATAATCCCTTCTAGGATGCTTCCTGATTAGCCACCAGTCATGGATTATTTTTAAGTATATGAAGACATCTGCCCTGTGACAGTGTAGTAGAGTATCATGAAGTACTGTTTGTGAAAAGTTTTTATATATATTTATTGCATATGCATGTATTTGGTTTGGTCCTCAGCTGGGGAGTCAGTCTCTTGAAAAAACAATTCTGGAAAATGGTATGTCCTAAATGCTTTATTTTTATAGGCTGTACTTTCCATTGAGAAGCACACCTTCCCTCTCCTTTCTCCAACATGAAAATTGATATGATAAAATGGAAATCAGTGGGGTATAAGTTTTGGTCCTCGAGGTCTTCATACCCCGAGGTATGATTTCTTTGTATCAGTTCTAATCTTTGTATTCCTTGCATTGAGTGCTAGTCTTAAAACTTTGCCCAGTAATTTTACCTTCAAATTACTGAATGTGTAGTTATGTATCAGAACCAGTCCAGAAGCAAATCTCAATTGTGTTTTGAGATTCATCTGCAATAAACGCTCTTGGGGTTAAATGACTGATGAACTACATGTTTCCTGTTAAACACAGGAAAATTATTCAGGACCTTTCAGACTTCACATTACCACTCTGGAAAGAAGAGTTTTTCAACCAACCCAGCACTTCTCTGTAACAAGAAAGGTTTTTGTTTTGTTTTGTTTTGTTTTGTTTTCTTCTCGTATTGGTTGACAGCATTTTTTTTTCTCTGATAGGTTCTCCCACTTTCAGAGCAAAATCTTGTTTCTGTCTCTCTTTATCCCTAGCACAACTGTATGTTGTGAAGGAGATCTTTTCACCTCATGTGATTTTTATCAGCTTCCCCCACTTGAAAACATTGCAGCTGCTTGAAAGCTCTAATTTGTCACTGCTAAAACACATACTTTGTGGATGTCATGCCTAAACTTTCCCATCCATCCCAGGTGGCTTTGTGATTTCTACTTTTTGATTAGTATCATCAGTTTCAGAAGCAGAAATGTTGATGTCATTTCTGAGTTAACATCATCTTAGTGACTACATCTGCTACCACCATTCAACTGGTTTGCTATTTCTTTGTAAATTACCAACTTTATAAATTAATGTGAAAACTATGTGCTAAAAATTATTTTCCTAATGCCTAAACAGTCTATTTCTTTATAAAGTGAAAACATGCACATTTTCTTGGTATGAAACTGGTTATAATTGTGTTTGTTTTTAATATATAATATCAAAAGCATTATAATTTAGGACACAGATTATTGTGTAACATTGGATCTTGTATATATTAGACAACATCAAACTAGCTAAATAAAAACCAAACAAACTCCTCCCACACTTTAGGAAACTGACATTAAGTCATTATGATAATTAGTCTTGTAATGGAAGTTTTTTTTTCCAAGTGTCTTTCTTTTTTTTCTTTTTAACTAATTTCGTATGTTGAAAAATAGTTGGATGAATATTGCTTTTTAATTTAGTTTAAACATCACTGATCATTGGTACATAATTTAGAATTTAAAGGGAAAAGTAAGTCCAACAAATGGAGCTGGTACCTAAAGACACATTTGATTCCTGCTTATTATAGACAGCTTTAGATTTAACTCATTGCAATTTGTGGTGCTATGCTAAAAATTGCTTCAAAGTTCTGTTTTTCTATTTCTCTAAAAATATCTGGCATTTTTAAAAAAACTTGGGGTAATGATGCTTAGTAAAAGAATTGCAAGTATTGCAAGCTATGAAAAATGTACTGAGCAAAATATAGTAGCAGCTTTAATTTCCAAGTTTAGCAGGCTGTTTTCTTATGTTGTTCAAATATTTCTCAGATATCTTCTAACCAGTTCTTAATTGGACTACTCACGTACCTTAAAGCATGTAATAAAGTATCTTGCAAAATCAGAGTTTAAAATAAAAGTTTTGGAAGCCTGTTAATAAGTCCTGAACTCTGAGTATTTCAAAACAGCAACAGAAGTCCCAATTCTAGAAAAAACTTCTTGTATGCTGTACTGCTGTAGCTCCTGCAGTTCTCCTGTGCCTTGTTCCCATTGAAGAAGTAGTATGTCTCCACTCTGTTTCAAAATAACTTAAGCAATGATATCAGCTAGCACATGGAGTATAGTACAACTTTATTGCTGAAAGAAGGGTTTATATACACTCATAAAAGAAAAAAAAAATCTGGTATCACTTTTGGGAATGTACTTTGGGAAGTACTTTTCTTTTCCTCCTTAAAGAGGACCACTTAGCTTACAAGTTCTTTTAATTTGTGATCTTTAGTACAAGAAATGATGGAACAATAAAGACACATGGGATAAGTTTCACATCTATATTAAAAGACGGCCACAAAAATATTTTACTTGAGTAACAAATTTACTCTCTATATGCATTTTATCACATAGCATAAAGAAACTAAGAGAATGTTTTCAAATTTGAAACCAAGCATCACTGATACCAACCACAATACATGATTTTCTTCATAGTGCTTGTGAAGATATAAATGGTGAAATACAGGGCAAAAGGACAACAACAGAAAAAAATCCTACCAAGCTTATTTGTCTGCTAAGCATATATTATGATTAATTTATCTGATGTAATTTGATAGTTGTGTTTCTTTGACCTCAAGTTAGAAAGAGGGGAAATCTGAAAATTAAATAAATTTTGAAAAGAAAAAAAAATAGTCTTCCATGTACCTGTTAAAGATGTAGTTGATATGAAATCAAAACAAAGCAATGAATTTTTTTTCATATTTTCTCTTTTTGCCCAATCTGTTTTAGTAAAGATACGAATATTTTCACAGCATTATATGTATATTAATAATTAGATAACCAATAGCATAATAGGGAATATTTTTATTTATTCTTTTGAAATTACATGTGCAGTTCACTCATATACATTTTTGTACAAAAATATTCCACCTAATTATCAAGGGACTCACATTGATCAGAGAAGGTTCTTTAAAGAACAGATTAAAAAAAAAAAAGAAAGAAAAAAGTAAATAGAAACAACTAAGAAGAAATATCTAAAGCTAAGCTAAAATAATATTTGCAAGCATCTTATCCTTATTCCACTGACAAATCTTTTATGGTCATCTTAATGTCAATTTAAATTAAATGAAAAGCAACAACAACAACAAAGAAAATTAAAAAAAAATATATCTGATGAACAGTGAAAATTTTCCTAGACCTTTATTTAACACAAATTTAGTTATTGTCAGGATAGAGATCTTTGTAAAAATTGACACATCAGTTCTCAGGCTCCTCATTCATTAGCTTCTTCACCATTCTAGCCTATTATCATCTTGAGTCATTATACCTTGCTGACATTTTCCACCTTTTTGCTACATATAGCAGGACACCTTATTCTCTCTCCTAGTGCATTATACTCTCTGCATTGCTCCCTTTCATTAACGAGAATACTAGCCCTATGAAGCAATAACTTACAATCTCTTATTTAAAATAGATTAAACTCACCAATTGAGCAACCTCCACCAAAATGCATAATCTGATTTCAAATGTTAAAACTACTATTTACTGCAATGTTTGAGAACATTTTAACCTATTAATTCTAAAATGGTTGGCTTTATAACTTTGTGAATTGTGATTTGCTGGGAATAAAATTAAATTGCACATGGAAAATGAAAAACCAAACTGATAAAACTTCTCCCTTTCTTGATTTCAACATTAAAATTTGAAATTACTTCCTTTTGTTGGTCTTGATTCTATTCCGTGACCTAGTGATTATAAACAGCAATTAAGCCTACTTGACTATGGTCTGTAGCAACAGTTCTCTAGGTTCTTCAATGTTAGACTTTCCAGGAAAACTTCAGTGTGTCCTGTTAAAAGACTTCATGTTAAAAGACTTCATCTTCTGGTGAATAATAATTTCTTAAATCCTGTTTATAAGACCTGGTTGATAATCCATTATTTCTGGTAATGAAACTTGTATATTATACAAACAATGAACTAACAAAGTTTGGCATAGAACTGCCTTTTCAACGCTATATGTCAATGAAGACCAAGGTAGATGCTCCTTAAAAAGCAAGAAATCCTCCATCTCTACCTACTGCTTTCCAGGTTTGAGAAGGAGCTGGTTCCTTGACTGTCACAGAAGAAAACAGTATATCATATAAAGTTGACTAAATTACTACGATTGCAGCCTAAGCACATTTTTTATATGAGGAAAAGTAATGTTTGTTGTCATGCTAGTATTTTCATTATATGTGATTCTTATTCCTGAAGTCTACCGTGGACCTCTGTCTTTTTTTAAAGTATCAAAATGAAAACTAACATAATCTAGTACTGAGTGTAGTGAAGAACACAGTAATACAACATTTGGAAATTGAATTTAAAGTTATTTCTTTTCATTCTGTTCTCTTCCTTCCTCCCTATTCAACCTTCAGTCCCAATTATAATAAATTGTTTATTGTTAGGTATAGAACAGTTATTATTTATGGCTTATATATAAATTTTAGTGAGCTGATAACTATTTAGAAATTCACACTTTAATACATAGGTTTTACATAAAATCTATAAAGTATCTTTTCAACATATGAAGAGTGGTCCCAGGACTGTTCAGTATCTCTATATTTGTATTGTAAAATTCTGTTTGATAAAACCAGCACAGAACTTTTTTTTTTTCTATTTTATTGAGGGGGGGGAATATTGATTTCATTTTTCATGCACGGTAGTTTTGTTGGAGTAAAAGCAAGAAATCCTCCCCTCCCCTCCCCTCCCCTTCTCTCTCTTTTTTTTTTTTCCTTTGTTTTGTGTGGGTTTTTTTTTTGTTTGTTTTGTTTTGTTTCATGGAAATTCCTACGCCAATTATTTAATTTTAAAACTCAAATACAGTTGAACTATAGAGATTGCTGCATATGAATTTTGTGACTCTCAAAATCATGACATGAGTTTTAGAAATATAACATTGCTTCTGTTTGTGATGCTTTATTTAATGGACTCTGTTTCAGCTTCCATTATAAGCTGTATTTGTAGATGCTTAAGAATTTGATTGAAAAAGTTTGCTTTGTGCAGAAAACTAATATTAATGCTCTAGTGCTTGAAATGAAGTTGTCTTTTTTTTTTTTTTTCCCCTAAATTTTGAAAAAGAAAACTGTGTGGGCATTAATTCTGTACAAGCCCAGGATGTTAGCTGATATTTCTGTAACTCAGAAAGACATTTATGAACATTTATTTTTTTTTGTTGTTTTACCATTTGAAGAATTTCTTCCCGTTTCACTCAGTATGTTGAAGAACCATTGGTAGCAGTGGAAGTTCCATTCACAAATCAAGGGAATGACAGATTTTAGTGTTAAGGAGTTGGTTGCCTAGCTATTGGAAGACTGGAGTAACAGACTCATCTTTTCTTCTCTAGATATGTGTTTGTTGCCAATAACAAATATCATCTGAACAGTCAAGGGTAGAATCCTCACAGAGCTGGCTGCTCTATTTTTTCAGGTGCATTACTGAAGTAGGTCACTCACCAATGCTCTTTATACATCGAGCAGGCATAGCACGTTGGGGATGATCTGTGTATCACACCAGTGTAAAGCTGTCCAAAGTTGGGTTTGACATCCTGGGAGGCAAAGGCAGATCCTAACTGCTTTTTCACTTACAGCACAATGATCTAGCCCTTTTCATTTTTCAGCTGGGTTCTTCCGTGGTGAAGTGCAAGCAGATAAGTAAGTCAGGAGAGGAACAGAAAGGCAGCTTTTTTAATTGACTTCTACCCTTTCATGAACTACTTTACCTCTTCTCGTACGTTTATTTGGCAGTGTTTGATGACCAAAGAATGTGAATCATTTTGCTGGCAGGAAGTATAAACCACTCTCATATTTATATATTACAGAAATGTTAGTGCGTTGGTAACACTATTGTCATGTATTTTTATTAAATCAGTGCCCATGAATTCTTACTTAGGAAGTCTTTATGGATTTTTTTGCTTGTTTCTTCCCAGAGAAATTAACTATAAGTTATCATTAGAGTGTTATGTGTTAAAATACATACTAAATTCATAATAGAGACTAAAAATGTTTCATATATTTATTTTGAAGGGATAACCTTTATGGCAACATTTTTGAAGTTTAAAATTCATTATTTTTATGGGTTTACTTATTGATAGTTACTGACCTTCAAAATATCATTAAAAAGTCTTCTATTAAGAGTAATATTCTGTAGTAATCAAAGTGTCACTTAGGTTGGCTTGTTACCGTTACTGAGGGCTTTTTTAAGTTTTCACTTCACAGTCTAATCTTTTTATACATGACGCTGCCATCAAGTGGCTATTGAGTAAAACCTCTGTGTTATCTATCTTTAATTTAAATGTTAATTTTGATTTTAGTTAACAGTTTGGGTGGAAGGAGGAACTGTCCTATAATTGTTAACTGACAAACAAACTCAGCTTATTGCTCTCTGGACCAAATTTGTAGAGATAGCTGCTCGAGGATACTTTGAAAGATGCTTTAAGAGAATGGGATTTCAGTGACATAACATTTTGTTGGCATTGATTTTTGCACCAGCTTCAATAGGCGTTAGGAACCTGTTTTCTCTGGCCACCTTGTGAACTATTCTGTGTCCACTTGTATTGTCAGACACCTAAATATGTATGAAAATATTCTTTTTTAATGTCTTATTTTTTATCCGTTCTACCAGAATTCTGCAATATAGATGTAGACTGCAGATTTGGGCAAAGATTTTAAGATGCCAAATTTTAAGGGCCAAAATTAACATGGACCCCAAATTTCAACATTTTTTCAGTCAAATAAAGAAGCTGTTGAATAAATAAAATCATATCTTTGTGGTGGACCCACAAATTTGTCTTTTAAGGTAGATAAAAATGTGCGATTTTCAGTTTTCAGGAAGATATTGCCAACACCTCAGCACCAAATGACTCTTTGCCATCCACCACAACCCATATATTGGCATTAATCAACTACTCTTGGTTCACTTCCATCAGTATGGAACAGTTAACCAATTTTAGACAAATAATGGTAAACATCCCCATTCTCCAGAAGATCATTTGCCTTCTTTCACCCTCTGGAAATGATAATAGAAAATCATGTGCACATTTGCATTTGTATTTACTGTGTTTGAATTAAAGCTGCAAACAGCTCTGATTCACTAATAACTGATGAAAGTGTCTCATTATTGAGCTACAAAACCTTCAACAAATTAATGGAAATTGCAAATCACCTTGAAAATTGCAGGCTCTTTAGTCCTATATTGAGTGCTGAGACAACTGCATAAATAGCCTTGTTGCTCAACTCTTTCTTTTGAAAAAATAGCTTTCTTATTACCTTGGTTAAAAAGCATGACTTACTAATTAAGGCAAGGCTAAGCAACATCTTTAATTTTTTGCTGTGTTCTGTTTTTTGTTTTTTGTTTTGTTTTTTTTACACTCAAACATCAAACTGTATGCTAATTTTTTTTATGTCCATCCCTTTCATATAATATTCAGAATCTATTTGGGGTACATTTCTTTTACATACCAAATTACAGTATAAGATTTAGGATGTGCTGGTTCTTTTCAGTATTGAGATAATGAATTTTGAAATATATACTCCCACAATGTTTTCCTCCAAAATTAAAGAATAGTTAGAAAAAACCAATTGAAAAAAAAAAAAAACTCTAAAAACCCATGTATTAGTTTGTTCATTATTTCTTTGATTTTTAGTGTTCCTGAATAACTCTCAATCTAAAACTAGTGCATGTCACTTTATCATGAAGAAATATGTATGCAAGCTGATCTCCTGCTGGTTGAAAATTTCATAGCCTCATTGTCATTGAAATCTCTAGCAGAGTATCAGATGCATTTCTCTAACAGGTGGAGTGATTTCTACAAAGTGCTAGGTTCTCTTATGTCCCACAATTCGATGTTACAACCACATTTAGGATCTCTGAGGTAAACCTGATTGATTTAAAGGAGCATATTTTAGCTCAACTTAGATTCAAAATAAAAATCAGCGGTTTGCAATTTTGTCCTTTTTTGTTAGTGCTCGAGTCATAATTAAGCACATGATGCGTAATTTATGATAGCATTATGCGAAAGTGCACAACATTTCTGCTAGTGCAATGCATCTACAGATTTTTCACTCAAATACATACTTCTGCTATATTTGAGGTCACTTTGCTTATAAGAATACTAATAGCATGTATGTGCTGACAAGCCCTCTAAGTATTATTACAAAGAGAACAAAACAAAATCTGTGTATCTTCTGTGACACAGCCATTGCTGTTAGTTGGCAGGTGCTTTCTACTAGGAAAGCTTTTCTTTAATTTTCCATATTGTTTTCTTTCTACGGTTGAGTAACCTGTGGGATGTTCATCATTATTCTTTTTTTTATATGTATCTCGAATTGGAAGGGACCCACATGGATCATCAGGTCCAGCTCCTGGCTCCACACAGGACCACCCAAAAAACAGACCATGTGTCTGAGAACACAGTTCAAACACTTTTTGAACTCCAGCAGGCTTGGTGCTGTGACCACTGCCCTGGGGAGCCTGTCCCAGTGCCTGACCACCCTCTCGGTGAAGAACCTTTCCCTAACACCCAGTCTGACCCTCCCCTGTCCCAGCTCCATGCCACTAGCTCTGGTCCTGTCAGAGAGCAGAGCTCAGCACCTTCCCCTCCGCTCCCCTCATGAGGAAGCTGCAGGCTGCCATGACGCCTCCCCGCAGCCTGCTCTGGGCTGGGCTGAACAAACCAAGTGGCCTCAGCCTTTTGCCCTCCAGACCCTTCACCATCTTTGTAGCCCTCCTTCGGACACTCTCTGGTAGTTTCATGTCCACTATTATGTCTAGTAGTTCTGTCCTACAACAGCACTGAAAGTAGTGAAGAATGTAAGTTTCTGTTTGTCCTGCCCCATGGTTACAATCTTGATGAGTGAGAAAAAGCAGTCCCTTTCATTTCCTCTTCATCTCTTTATTCCTTCTAACCCATCACACTTTTGTTTTCCTACTTCCTTGGTATTATTATGAATGTATCCATGATTATTGTTTGTCTGTGCTGTATCATTTTCATTCCACTCCACCACCCCAATTTATGTCCTTTTACCCATGAGTGCCATACTGATGTTTGATAGCAGTTTGTCTTTTGCACCAGATCATGAAAAATCAAGTATTACTTGATATTTAATTTTAGCTTCTTCATATCCAAGCGATGAAGACTCAAATACTCCTTTCCAAAAAGATGAATAATCTTCTGCTTGAAACTCAGAGAACAATTTTGTCTCTTTCTGTTTTCTTATCCTCTCTGCTGGCTGTGATCTCTGCACTGCTCAGTCAGATAAGCAGTGAATACTTAGTGCTTATGAAACAACATTTAACTGATGAAAATGGGTCAGCTTGCTGCCCAAACCTCTTTTCCGTCATGGCTTTGTCACAGTTTTGAAGCAGTATTTATTAAATATGCTAAGCACATGTAGAAAAAACATGCATCTGGAGGTACCATCATTTTCAGCATCAGGTAGAATGTAGGTCAATTCAAACTGATCACATTTGCTGTCTGTCTCTTTTTACTCCTTTGTGTGTGTGTGTGCGTGTGTGTTTGTGTCTTGTGTTGAAGAAAGTTTTGGCCTACACTGAAGTTTGATGAACCCATTCCTCAGATATTTGCTCTTTAAATATTGTGGTGTTGTAGGACTGATTACATACCAAGATTCTATGTTTTAGAAGTACACAGAATAATAAACAAAAACTTTGTTTGATCATTCATGATACTTGATTACTTACAAGGCTAAGCTAAGAGTTCTCCATCAGTACTTGCATACAGCTCTCAAATACTAATGAAAAATGTATGTATTAAGCACATGTGAGAGACCATACTCATGATTTAAAAAAGGTTTCTGCTTTGCAAGGACTTATCTGTAAGTGAATTCCAGTTTCCTGGGTTTCATGTCAGAACAGTAATTCAATTTCATACAGTGTAAATGTAAACCAACTTTTGATGATGTGAGACTAACTGAAAATTACTTTTCATAACTGCTACTTTCTCAGCTGGGATGCAGAAGTTGCCTTAGATTAAACTTGAAACTTCTCCAGCGACAGTAAAGTGCTGTCTAAAATAACTGCTAAAATGCATCTGGGGCTGGACTGAAAGCTGGTTTTAGATACATAAGGAGGCATTTTATCGAAAAGCCATCAGGTAGTCTCTATGCAGTGTGAGAAATTAACATTTGTATAAAAAACTGAAAGGTATTGAATAAGATTTACCTAATTTAATCTAGACATTTTATTTCATGGAACTTTCACTTGGCAGGTATTGGCAGTCATGAAAATTTAGAACATCAAAATACCAAGACAAAATTGATAAATTTTATTTTCCTTTTTTTTTTTTTTTGATTTGATTTGATGAAAACAGTGATCAAATACATTGCTCTCCTCTAATGTGTGTTCTTTTTGGATTTACTCTGCTGTGTTCCAGGCCTCTAACCAAAACCATGTCAAATTATGACTCTTAACATAAAGAAGGAAAGAGGTCCTGATGGTCCTTTCTCTTGGGACCTCACATATTTGCAATGATAACTGATTGTAACTAAACTTCATCATCTATTGCTTCTTTGTTTAAGTATCTTTTTGACTGGTTTAGAATAAATGAGCCTAAAAATGAGTCTTTTGTGTCTTACATTGAGTTTGAAAGGACAAAACTCTAGACAGACGGACTTGCAGGGAGAACACAATAGTGTTGCATACATTGTTTCAGTTGTGTGCTAAATAGATGGATTTATAACACGCAAATAAAGAGTTTCATTTCCAAACCTTCTGGTGTAATAATTTAGAAACCCAGGTATTTTAGTGCAGTATGCACAAAGATCTGAATAATTTCTCCCATACTACGAGGTTTGTTTATGTTGTGTTTAACAATGGAATGACTGCTTAGTAGGATCTTGAAATCACTGATGTACACAAATCCCACCTGCCTCTTTTTTTCTCCTCCAGAACTTTGAAGACATAGATTTTTAGTCTCCTACTGTAACTGGTAGACTCTTCTCCTTCCCATTAACGGTAAATACCATCATGATTCCTATGCAGAGCAATTTCAACTGTAAGTCATTAAAAGGTTGGTAAACAGGCTATCCCTCAGACAAGAGTAATGCATGCATCTGTGCTCTGTCAGCTGTACTTAAACAGGTGAGACTGAAAAAACAGAAAGTGGTAACTTCTCTCCATTTTGGTTGTGTAGGGTCCTTGTTCTCTAAGAGAGATTTTTGTCTGAAAAGTTTATATTAAAAAGTGAAAATATTTAAAGAGTCAACACAGCACTGACTTAAAGGCATATACATTGGCAGAGTGATTGGTTATTTAAACTTTGCAGTGAAGCAGGTAGTTTAAACCCAGACATTAGTGCTTAGGACAATCTTTGTGAAGCATGCATTGAAAAACTGAATTTAATGCCCTGTCTCTCCAATTTACATAAAAACAGCACTTAAACTGACCACAAATTTATTCTGGATATTCAATAGAGACTTGTTTAATATTTATTTCTACTGCATAAGAACATTACAGGAAATCAGAAATTGTAGTTCAGTTTATATTAATTTATGATGAAATGCTTTCTTTGACTCTTCTACCATTGCTACAATGGTGGATCTCAAACCATTTAGCAAGAATTAATAATGTTATTATTAATATATTATTAGTTACTTAACAGCTAATAGAAATATTATCTGCCCGCTTAGAAAAAATAGGATGGGCAAGTCCTTTCAAATGCCTTTTAAGTACCATGAATTTTTATCAGTAGAGATCTGGAACAGAGAGGTTAAGTAATACACCCAATGTTACATGTTGAGCTAGAAGCAGGGTCAGAAATAAACACCAAGAATCCTGATTTCTAGTCCCTTTGAACCTCTATATCACATTCATTCCTCGATGTGCTAGCATCGCAGTATTACCCAATACTATAAATAGTATTTGTTTGCTGTCCATCTCATTTTTGTAGTTAGTGTTATTTATGAAATCAGTGTTAATGTTTGCCTAATGTTTGCAAGTGTGCATTACCAAAAATCTTCTTCATTATTTTCTTCTCATTTTTTTTTCTTTCCTTATCTTACTTCTTGCCAGAAAAATAATAGAAATTAAATCAGTTGGAAATGGACTTTACCCACACAGAAAAACTGGACCATCTATCTCCTCTTCTTCAGTAGTCAGAACTATAAAGAGAGATTATGGTGGTGGGAGAAGAGGGAGAACTGTGTATGAGCACAAGGAAGAGATCTTATGTATGAAGGCTGCATTTGACTGACAAAATAGTAGGATGATGTTTGAGGCAAGAACTGCCTTTTTGTTCAGCAACACAATAGAGTTTCTTCCTTCTCAGCACTACCGAGTATAATAATATGATAATTGGTCCCAAAGATGGAATGAGTAAGATTGGATGGTGGTCTTTGGGGCCCAGTTATATTATATCTAATCTAATTATATCTGATACTGACTTTTAATACATATGGTAGCTATTTCCTTGGCATATAAGTAAGGAGTATATGCAAGCTTGATGTTTGCTTGGTCTCTGTTCTAAAAGCACACAAATTTATTCTTAGGAGAAACCCCAGCTATATCTGTCTCATGTCATGCCGTATTCTAATTCAAAACTAAAACTGATTTGTTCCAGAAGATGTCTTGAAGCATAAATATGTTGTGGTTTGTGGAAATGTGGGAGGTGTGATGGAAAGAGCAAATGTCTATAGATTTTACTTCAAAAAACCACTGCAACTTGCTACAGAAGAGGCATAGTAAGTTATTGCTGCCTTGGAGCAACAATCCACAGCAGGCATTCACCCCTTTGCATGGGACAATATAAACATTTTAGTGGATTTATGAGCATAAAGGAGCATCTGGAGATGATGAGATTGTGTAAGACTAATTTTAGAGCCTGAATTAAACTAATTCCATAGCTGCAAATGTCACTGCCATGTTCTATCTTCTTTAAACTATGTCTATGGACTATGGCAATACCAGATTTTCCCAACCAAATGCAATGGAAAAGTCTAATGTGCTACTGCTGGTAGTGGTGTGGTGGGCACTGGCTCATTCAGAGACTTAGGCAAATCCTTCATTAAAGATATTTATGCAATTAAGTTTCTGAGGCAAGTTGCTTTTCAGCAGTTAACATCTGGGTTCCATTTTAACATGAATAGGTGACTGTCTCTTGAATTTATTTCAATTTCTCACTTTTTACATTGAATGTACAGCATGCTTTCCTGCATTTTATTATTTATTTTATTTTATTTTATTTTTATTGTGATATTTCACCATTGTCTCTCAGCTTAAAATATGCACATTAAAAATGAGAATATTAATAAAATCAGTGGTGCTTGATATACTAATGGAGTAGGCAGGGAAATAAAGTTGCATCAGTTTTGGTTTTGAAGATCTAACTTACCCATCTGAAGTACCTGAAACACTGAAACAAGAGTTTTATTCTGTGTTTTTTTTTTTTTTTCTCCTGCTCTCCCCCTGCCTTCTCAATTATTCTTATCGGTGAAATTACTATTTATCATTGAAGCCTAGCAGCAATACTTGCTGAAAGTTCACATAGTGTAATGCTCAGTAGGTGAACAACACAGAGCATTGTAGGAGCTCAGACTCTCAAATGCCAGCAATGGCATATATGACTTGCAAGCTTACATCACAGTTTTGGCCCATCATCTCTTGCCAAAGTGGCTGATGCACAAGTGGAAGCTGGAAGCAATAAATCACCTCACAGTGCTAGCTGCACAGTGCTCTACATGCATCCTGTTCTGGGCCCCTCTGGCAATATGCTTATGGCTTGGATCTGACAAGGATAAAATCCCGATTTCTTTGAAATTAGTTAGAATTTTAGAATTGATCTGAAGTGAGGAATCATTTGGTCATAAGGTAACGGGTCAAAATTATGGTACCAAATGTAGAAGAAATGAGGACAGAGAGAAGCCATTCTACCTGAACAGCTGAAACCAAAAAGGAAAACAAAGAAATGGCTATGAAAGATGCCCTATATGCTGGCCAGCTTGCCAGCAAAACAAAGGCAGTTCATGACCACTTTCCTATGCATTCATTTCTTGAGGCTAATTAAGCTATGATATCTGAAATAGTGTTGGGGTCTGATAGAAGTTTTTGGTGTGAAACACTGAAACAGTTAGAATGTCTTCTAAAGATCTTCCATATTTGCTTATGGGGATGCCGATAGATTTCCCTCATCTATTCCTTCAACCTCTATTTGATACAGGATGGAGATCTCAAAGCTACCAAGTTTCTCAAAAATACACCTGAAACCTCTGATCTTAAATTTGACCAATAATGGCCAGTAATTTTAGGTTTTAGATGGCATAGATGCATACAGTGTAATCACACACACACACTGAGGTCCTTAGCCTCAAAATCAAGGTAGAAAGAATGAATGCATTATGTCTAACAGAGAACCCTTTTAGAAGTAACTAGAGATTTTCTACAACAGGAACTGCAAATATGCTTAGCAGTACTAATGCTTCATTTATAAGATAATAAGAATTTTAAATGATTTTCTAGAAGGAAAGAGAGATGTATTCGTCAGCAAAGTGCTGCTAGTTATCAATTCCATTGCTTCCCTACGTTTCTTCGTGCATTGCCCAAGGCTGACTAAAGTTTGATTAAAAGGGGAAGAAATGCCAGATACCACCTCCTTCTCCCGCAACCACCCTGGAGCAATTACGACAAGAATATTTAACTTACAAATCAAAATGACGCTATGAGGACCCACCCTTGTAAACAGACATAGGAATACATTTTTGATTAGCTTTCCAAGAAGGTTGCATGAGCTTTCAGCTGATTATACTGCATTTGAATGAAAAGTCTTTTGTGTTCCACCTTTAAATGTGTAGTCTTTTTTTGTTGTCAGTATTTCAAGTGCCTTTGCACCATAGTTTATCCACATCCTGATCTTGTCAGGTCTTAGATAAATTCCTTGCTGGCTTCACTGGGAGCAACATTGTTCCCTTCCTGTCATTCGAAAATTTAGTTGCTAAATTCTTTGTCTGTTGATCTGGTCATATTACCTTCTTTTCTGCCTCAAGATGCTGGCAAAGTTTCACTCCAGCCTATATTTTGTTTCTTACCTTGTACTTAATTCTTCTCCAGCCATGTTAAGTTCAGTGTCATTAAAGTCTTCCTAGAGGTATCGCTGTAGTATGGCCTTTCTTGTCTTGCAATTCAAGGTGTGAATTCATGTGAGTCCTCATGCTGAGGACTCACATTTCTTTAGGAGGCAAGTAAATTCATTTCACGATAAATGCTTACTATGCACCTTAGGGAGAGAAGAGAAGGACTGTAAACACCATTGACTTTTTCTCGACTGTCTGCCATTTTAAGCTTTCAGACTTCTTGGATGTTGGTAACTGCCTTTTTTGTACTTTTCTTTGTAGTATAAATGTCTTGGCATTTTATATGTGAGTATATAAGTCTCAGTATATAGGTCTCATCTCCCATTTCAACTTGCATGTTAGATAGAAACATTGGGCATTTGTTGTTATAGCCATTATTCATTTTTATTTGTATTTCTTAATTGCTTTATGGTGGATTATTTAAGGTGTTATCCAAGACATTTTTTTAAACTGTTCATACACTTGAGGACCAATGAGAGCTTCAGGTAGCTAGAAATCGTGATTTGAGCTTGCGTAATATTTCACTGGTTTCTGCTGGTTTCTGGGAGCAGGCTGATGAATAGCTCATGGAAATCAGTTGGTGCACAAGACCCTGAGATAGACAATAGACTCAGCTTTCATGGTTTGGATTTTTTGTTTTTGTTTTATTTACTTTTCTGTTTCTGTTTGTTTGTTTTCCCATTATCTCTGTACAGTATGTCAGTATATCCAGCAGGGCCTACTGAAGGCATTCAGAGGTCAGGAACCCACCTTCCCCTCTCCTTTACTCTGTATCAAGATAAGTCACATGGTTTTATATTAAATAAAAGGGGTAGGTTCCCTCTCTTTGCATTTTGGTTTTAGGTGGAGGTGTTCTTTTGATTTTTTACTGAACAAGGAAATTATCATGACATACAGCTTTGGGGAACAGCTAGCAACCCTCCGTGGCAGGGGGGAGAGGAAACAAAGTTTTGGCTTAAGTACCACGGCTGAGCTTAAGTGCAAATGTGGCAAAACTGTAGGTGCTGTGTTGGACTGTGCTGTATGTCTGGTACTTCAGAAGCCTCCATGGGTTTTTAACATATTTCTGTGTTTCTTTTCTGTAGCTGTAAATCTTTGACTTTTTTCTTTCTTTTTTTTTTTTTTTCAATTGGAAAAGATGTGCCAACCTCCATGCCATATGCTTATTGCTAATAGCTACTTGTGTACTTTTTTCAGTCTCACTTACTTTCATATGGAAATTGGCTATCGAATTCCACCCTCGGTTTTAATCTGCAATAACTTTGTTGCTTACAGTGCAATTTGCACTGCTGTAATTTAGATCAGAATCTGGATGCGTATGTAAATGCGTGCATGTATGCACACATGCAGCAACTGCTCTCTTAGGTATCTCTGTAGACCTTCGTTTTACAATGAAGAATGAATGGGAGGGTGAATAGGGAAGGTAAATACTTTCAGGCTGTGGATGGATTTTGGAGTTGTGCATGTGCACGCCCCCCTTTTCAATACATTTCGGCTGTTGTTGGTGCTGGGCAGCAACTCCTCTCTGTCCACCTGACACAACGCTGGGTTTCCTGCGCGCCTCAAGTCTCCTTTTTATTTCACCTCGGGGAAAATGGAGGCGGGGGTGTGAAAGAAAGAGAGGAAGAAAGAAAGAACAAGGGGGGTGGGGTGGGGGGGGACGACAGAAGGCAGGCCACATCCCAGCAGCCCTCCTGCCCCCCGCGTCTCCATCACCAGCCCCAAGCCAGAACAGATTTGAGTGGAGCTGCCCTGGCTCTATCATCTGCGGCGTGCAGAGTCATCACGGCCGCGGTGCATAGCTGAGAGCCGGAAAGCAAACAGCTGCTGTAGCCTGATTTGAGTTAAAATAGTGTCAGTGTTTAGTCTGGCGCACTGCTTCAGGAGAGATTGGCAGCTGGGTCAAACAAAGTCATTCCATTGGCTCCCTTCCCAGCCAGCTTCTGCTAGTATTTAGGTACTAGTGCAGCCTAGGCCCCTTTTCTCAGGGATAGCCTAACATCTGACCGCACCCTCCTTGCTGTTTAAAAAATGCCTTTTCACTCTTTAAGATAAATCCACTATTAGACAATCTGCCACTAATAGTGCAGTAAGGCTGTTTTTCTCCCGAAAGCCGACGCATCCCGCTCCCGCCGCAGTGCAGAAAGCAGGCTGTTACAGTGCCGGATTCATAAAAGGGGCCTTTATGGCTGGTGAAAGAATATCTGTGTGCTTAGGCCGGAAACTTTTTGATCCAGTGCAAAGCCAGACGACACCTAGGTAAGGCCGTCTATCGAATCTGCTTTTGCGGGACAGGGAGCTCTGTTAATTGCAAGTGCTTAATGTTTGCGTGAGCTTTTCGACAGCCTTTTCAGAAAGTTTAGGAAGCAGCTTCTGCGGGGTCTCCAGCTCTTTCTCTCCTCCCTCCTTCCCCCTCCTCACTCCTCCGGTGGTGGCTTTCAGGCTCGCTGGGGCTCAGGGCGCTGCTCTCCCTCCCAGCTCTGCGAGGAGGAGGCAGAAAGTTGTGCCGCCGGAGCAGAGGCGTGCGGCAGCGCCGCGGCCGGGAGGGCTCGCAGGGAGCTCTCGCAGCTTGCGTGGGCTGCCCGGGCAGTCCCTTAAAAAGTAGTTGCAAACCGCTCTGAGCTAACAAGGGTTTAATTACGGAAAAGTTTAATGTGGCGATGGAAGGAATATTAAGTAAGTTGTCTTTGTCTCGTACTTTTTAATTTTAGTTGTTGCTTTAGCCTGTTGGGTCACATTTTTTGTCAGCGCTGAAGGCTGCCATGAATTGGTAATGAGGGCCCCTTTTGCACATGATTTTGGCGCTTGGCCAAGATCAACTTCCCAACGGCAAGCTTTCTCTAAAAGAACCTGAAGCATTTTTTTGTGATTAGGAATCATGTCTGAAAGCTGCCACAACCAGTTGTGTAGGCATGTCAAAATGACTTTATACAGTATATCTGAAGCATTCAGGGAGGCGGGGGGTGGGGGCGGGGAGGGTGTCTGTTTTTTCCTGATGTACCAAATTGTTGCTATTAGCAGGCTGAATTTCCGCAGCTTGTGCACCTCCAAAAAGCAGGCTGCGGGCAGCGAAGGCGTAATGGGAGTCATTGGTACCTCTAGATTTTCCAACGCGCCCAAGCGGCCCCAATAGTCACGTTTAAGCAGGACAAAGTGGTAGGGGCTGCTTAAAACACTTGTGGACGTAAAGCAGATGAATCTTTAAACTTTTAATCTCAGTAAATTATGCACAATGCACAGTAAGTAATGACATTTTCTGGAAGTTTCTTTGTTTGAATTGCATAAGTGGAGCTTTTTGCTGTAACTGTTGAAAACTATGTACCTAGATCCACTGAGGGGGGAATGTGCAAGGAATATCTCGGCTGCGCCTCTGGATTTATCCTCGGTCCTTGAAGTCTGGGTATGGATCTGAGCTGCAAGACAGGGAGCAGAACTTGGGCTGTCCTTTGTTGTTAAAAAGGGGGAAAGGGAGTTAGTGTACAGAGGAGTAAGGAGCTGCGAAAGTTCATGTTTCAAGTGCGCTCCGAGTTTCGAAACTTGTGGAGCTCATCAGTGCAATAAACGGGCGATTATTCCTCACTGATATTACATAAACAGCTCTGGCACTGTAAGGGAATACATTATTATTGTACACTCGAAGGTTTTGTGAATTTAATCTCTGTTTAACAAAGCAGCCCAGCAACTGGAAATTAAGGACCTCCTTTGACACGCTGTGTGCTCTACCCCGCTGTCTTTTCCATGCGTGTGCGATGTCAGACAAAGTGCGGCAGGCAGTCTTTTTGTTAGGTATTTTTTATTTTACATGGCAACACTTGTGGTTGCAGTCCTGGAATTGCTTGTGTCTGCCTCGACATGCTGCTTACTGACACGCAGTGCCATACCCGCGCAGCAGCATCCGTGCGGAGCCGCCGTTTCGCACCTTCCCCTGCACCCTTCCCCCCAGCTCGGTCCCCTGTGCAGTAGTTCCTGCAGCTAAAATGGGCTGTACAGGTACCGTCTTTCTGCTGTTCAGGCGTACGTTTTCTGTAAGGTGTTTGTGTCTGTGTGGGTGTCTGTGCTGCCTTCGTTACATAACGCAAGACATAACGAGGCTGGGGAAAAAACTTAGGCTTCGCAGACTCTTCAGTGCCTCGACTTCCATTTATCTTGCGTGGGAGGGTTTGTTCGTTGTTACCTTGCAGGAGACTGAGTTTCAATAAAGTCTCCTCCGAGTTTAATTGTAACATGTAGCATTTACAAGGAAAGAAAAGCAGACGAGATGAAAACGTTGAAAACAAAAGGCGGAGAGTGTTAGCAGACTGAAGTAAAATGGACAAGAGTCACTGCATTTTTACTGGGACATTTTAAAAGTTTTACAGCAGGGAGAAATACATCACAGTTGAATCCTATTTTCATGTAAAGCACTGTGAAAAATGACCATGCTGGATGCAAAAGTAAACGTGACAGCAGAATTTTAGCGAATTGTTTCAAAATTTATTTGCCGGTGTGTGGAAGTAATTTCTCATGAGTTACTAAATTAGGTACGCTTAATTTCAAATATGCATATGCTCATCAAGTTACTGCAAAACGATAACTTTAAAATGTTTTCCTGGGGTATTCCTAGTTTTACATAGAAGGTTTTACTGTGAAATAGCAAACACGTGCTAGTGCACTACTTCCAGAGATTTTCAGTTCTGTTTTGGTTGGTGAAGGACTGTGTTATAAATCACAGCAAGTTATGCTCCAAAAACTTTGTGAGCACTTTCTAAATCCAGAGCCAAATGTTGTCTAATAGAATGCCTGAAGTGAAAAATGTAATATATGAAGTAACAAAGAGTTTTACACAAAAACTTAAAACATTATAGATTTGGCTTTTGATAGCTTGCAGTAAATTAGTGTTGTCTTTCATCAGGAAATGTATTGTCTGCATGAATATACACAGAAGTCACATTTCCATCAAATGAATAAGCATTCTGCTTTCATAAATATTTAAGTATAAGGCTTAAAATGTAGAGATACTATACTCTAGTTTTAAATCCTAAACTGGTAGATTAACATTTCTTCATTTCAGCTAGGTTGGTAAATGACTGATTAGTTACCTTTCCTGAGACTACAAAAAGGGAAGCATACTAACTATTCTCCATTATGGCATTTTTGTTTTTAACAGCCCTCAGAAATAATGTGTCTCTAATCTTCCTACTTGGAAGGCTTTTTGTTTTCTATTTGTTTGCAAACATTTCGTGAAAGGGTGCAATTATAAAGCTTAACTTCACAGTAATTTTGTATATTAGATTTTGCTCCACAAACTGTTGAACTCCCAGTCACCCATTTCAGTGCAGTAAACAAATCTATTCTGCATTCAAAATAAAAATTCTTGCTTTGTAGTTGGCATTTTTAATGGCTGCTAGACATTAATATACTACGTGTTTTAGTAGTGCAGTATAAATGTACATATTGTTATACATTTGAGTGAAAGTTACAAAGGTATTTATAAAATATATATAAAAAAATAAACATATTGTACAACACTTTCAGTTTATCAAGATATCATGAGGGCTTGTAAAAATAGCTTTATTCCTCGATAGATTCTACTGCATGTTTTAAAACTTTAGAAATGAAACCAGGCTGTTTTTTTGTTTGTTTGTTTGTTGTTGTTGTGTGTTGTGTTTTTTTTTAAGCAAACGTTTCATTCATATAAACTAGGCACTTTGTTCTATATATTCTAAATTCCAGCAATGAGATAAATAAATTGCTGCATTGGATGGAACATAATTATTGAATTTTGGCAGAACTTCAGTGAACTCTGCCATGAAAGATTAATGGGCACAGTGTGCTCTTAGATTCTAAAGTAACAGAGGAAGATAAGGGGAGTGCATAACAGGCTCCAACCTTTGTGGTTAAGCAAAAAATAGAAAATGTTAGGTGAATGTTAACTTTTGGCATAAACTGCTAATGATAATATTTTGTCATCTCGATGATAAAAACTACAGAAAGAGACAAGAAAATCCAATTTAACTGAAATTCTCTTCATTTCTTTCTTGCTCTGCTTCACATTTTTCTGTGTTTGAATAGCCATGATTGCTCTGTATTCTCACAAAAAGGAGAACGTAGCAGGCAGGATACATACTTGCAGGATACAGTAATATGAGTAACGAAGTCCCTCCATATCGGCATTTTCACTAGAGTTACGATTTTGGTTTGTGATTACGCTGCAGTGATTTAGAAATGCAGGTAAAATTGCACTGGCTGCATAAAGGCTGCGTGCAGTCAGAATGATTTTTGTTGTTGCTTCCTCTGTGCTTTCTCTACCAAACCTTCACAGTTCATGATGCCTGTATCGATTGACAAAGTGCTGCTGCAATCACAAAATAATATTCTTCTGGGCATATGAATTGTTGCTGCACCCTGGTAACGTTTTTAGTTGAGAATAGTGCTCCACTATCGTGCCAGTCCAGCTCCCCAGGCAGGGCTGACAGCACGGCAGAGGCCTCGAAGGATTTTCTGTCTGCTACGTCTGGGGGAGCAGAGGGGCACCAGAGCAGCCCTGCTCAGGGGCACCGGCCCTGGCCTTCCACCTTCTCCCCAGTGCAGATGCTGCTGGCCCCGAGCAGCAGCGGGGACCATGCCGATGCACCCACAGTGCCCCGAGACAGGGCGAGTCAGGCAGGATGCACCCGTGGTGGTATTCTCCCGATTGGTTTGTGCCGTGCTTCCAGACAGTTAACCTGCTGCTACGACGGAGTGCGTTCAGCTCAGTGTTTTAAAATGGCAGATATCCAGGATCTTGGATATATTTCACGACTTCAAAGACAGACGTTTCTGCTCTCCTTCCCAGTCGCATCCTTAAGCTCATGATGACAGCGTTATGAGTTGTGTAGCCAGAGATGTGTATGGGCGAGGGCCTGATGTCGGGTCCATGGCAGTCCTCAGGGAGAAAAACCCTGACCTGGTGGCTCCTGGGACCCTGCGCCTGCTGACCTGGCTGCTCCAGGATGCCAAAAGCTGTGTCTTTCCCCTTCCTTCCCAGCCGTGCTAACACCACTGACATTACCATCCTCCCCACGCTGCTACGTCGTCTTCACTGGCACTCCTCAAAGAGGAAGGCTTAGCAAGTAAAGGTGCATGTGTCTTGGCATCATCGAGGGGCAAGTGTCTGAATCCTTATCTTGCCCATTTGCAGTCTTTTCTCTTGTCCTTCTCCCCTTCAAAAACTTAGTCTTGTGGCTGGCCTTCCTTATCTCCGTATTGCTGATTCAAAAAAAGTGCAGAAAGTGCAGCTACCCGTGTGCAAGTGTCTTCCTGCTAAAATGCTGCATTAGGTGCTCTATGTCCAAGGTGAAATGAATTTACACACTAGGTCTGTTATTTTTGTAATTAGACATAATTTTTCTTTCAGTAATGTTGATTTCAGGACACCTTCATATTCAAATGTACAAGTGCTTCTTTTGCCCTGTAACCGTGTTGAGTTGGAAAACCTTTAACAAGTTATATTTACAGAGTGTGCCTGTATTTCCAAGTAGACCACGATCCTTTTTTCTTTCAGGTTTAAGCAACTCACAGAAATGAAACATTTTTTAGCAATGTAAAATTGTTACCACAGGTTATCCAATAGGAGGAGGAATATTATGCCATGGACGATAAATGTATTTGCAATGTGAAATCAGATTATGCTTTTACAGCAGTGGGATTATGGACCGTTAATATATTCAGTCTCTTAAAGCATTACAAACATTTTTGCAAAAGTTACATGTATGACCCAGGGAACACCACTGTGCATTATTTTAGCGCATCATAGTTGGGTGGGTGTTCAAATGTCTCAGAAGGCTGTGAGATGACAAGAAAGGGTTCATTGCAGAAGGTCTTGCTGCTCCCTCTGTGCCGAGCCGGGGCTGCCAGAGCAGCTCTCAGCCTGCTGTGAGCCGGCAGCGCTGGGGGCTGGGGACGGCGGACGGAGGGCAGGAGCAGGCCAAGGCACTTGGCAGCTCTGCAGGTCGGTCGTGGCTCTGCCTGATAGAGAGGCAGCACAGCGGCTGCCATGGGATGCTGGGATCAGCTGTGCTGTGAGCCTTCCCCAAAGCAGCAGCTTTCCCCTTCCTTGCAGCTGCAGCCCCAGAGCCCTTGGCACGGGCGGCAAAGGCGCACGGGCAGCACGCTGGGACAGGGTTCAGTCCCAAGGGGCTCCTCTGTGGCTTCACATCTCACTGCAAGACCTACATCCTGAATTAAAGGCAGAGAATACTAGGCAGGTGAATGCATTTTTATTTTTTTTAGATGCCTAACATTGTGGAGGCTTTTATTTAGGCACAGTAACTTCCAAGGAGATCAAAATATGCTAAAGTGATACTTGGATTTTTTAGTTACGGACACATAGTGCAGGTCAGCACAGCAAATGATGCTCAAGTATAGGCTGTAAAATCGCGTACCGTACCCTTTGCAAAGTTACGCCTACTGGCGTGTGTTCCTGACAAGTCTGTCCCTGGGTGTGACAGGTCTCCCGGGGGGTGAGCATTGCGAATTCTCAGCCTTTGTCTTCCACTCTGATATACTGAATCTTGCATGTCAACATTATACTCTTCCGAAACATTGAAGGAGTGTTGTAAAGAAGAAAAAGAATCCATAGAAATATGAAACTTTTTTTTTTTTTTTTTTTTTTTTTTTTTAGGAACAGTGATGTAAAAAAGCTGTTACGCTTGGTTGGGGCAGGGTGGGGGGAGTAGGGAGGAAGGTTAAGTTTAGAAAACCCAACCTAATCATGTAGCTCAATGTTTGCAACCTATGAAAATATTTATGACAGAATTGAAATACCGTTAGGCTGACAGATCACAGTTGAAATAGCTTTTTGTGATCTCAGAATATGGCTGAAGAAGCCATGAGTATTTGACTATAATCCTCATGTGTTAACAGTAGGAAAGAAACAAATATTGGAAAGGAACTCCAAATACTTGCAAGGTATCTCATTTGGGGTTTATACATTAGTTCACTAAATTCCAATTCCCAGACCAGTAATCATGATTGTTAATGTGTATCTTTTATGACTTTCAGAGCAAGAGAAGCCAACTTTAGGAGCATGCTCATACCCTCAGTGGTAAGTACCCTAACTGCAATCAAGTTTATTACATTTTTGTATAGTAGAGGTCTTTTCGAGACCACACTTGCTGCAGCTTAGTCACACAACAGCTTCAAATGTCGTTCTGGAATAATAGGGTAGTAATGTGATATACTCTATAGTGGAAATCAGTGTAAAGCACAGGTGGTTGCTAGTATTTGTGTGGTCAGATATAAAAGCTTCACTATGGGTACAAGCTACTGCTTTCCCACTTGAGGAAAGTATAATTAAAAGTGGTTTCCAGATGTGCTGGCCCACATCTGCCATTTCTAAAAGTGAATTTTACAAATGCAAACTGAACTATGTTGCATTCATCATTATAAAGCTGTTGATGGTGTTTCAGATAATGAAAAAGTTGGGAGCATCAGTATCCCTGCTGTAAAACTGAGGTGTCTTTAAACAACAGATACTAGCTTCTTATGTTTCTATTGTGTTCTTAGGGTTTTCTATGATAAGTTCATAGCTGAGTTGTGGCAAATATGCAAAATCTATCTAGACAAAAATTAACATTTATTTCATGGAGAGGTGAGAGGTGGTGGGTTCCTTGCTAGGTATTAAATTTGCTACCAGAAAGGTGCAGTAAAGTGTTTTTGTTGTTATTGTTGTTTTCTTTTCCTTGCAATACAGGGAAATAAACGGCATCCTAAAGCATTAGACTTCAGTTCCTTTATCCTAATTTTCAAGTCTGGACATGTAAAATGCATCTTCTAATTTTGACTGTGTCTGTAGATATGTAAATAGTTGGAAAATGAGAAAAATATGCTGAAAAATGACCTTTAATTAGTCTCAAAACAGAAAACAGAAGGAACTCTGTAGTTATAAGCTTATGTAATGCATCCTTAGTTGAACTATATGGAAAAAAAAAAATTAGAACAAAATTCAGAAAAGGTGGTAGGCTTTAGAAAATTGTTGAGAGAAGATTACAGCTCTTTTGATTTAGCTAAATATAGATTTTTAGGACAAAATATTTGTCCTAATATCCATGTAATTTCATTAGAGCTAGTATTTGCCCTAGAAATCTTGTTAAAATAAACCCCCTGTTTCAGAAGAAAGTTTTTGCAACTCCAGAAGTTGTAGTTGCTGTCGCTGTTTGGAACAAGCTTCATGGAAGAATGCTGTGCCTGTCATCTTCATAGCAGTGCTTGTTTTAGCACTGTTCACTTACTGGTCCCTGTGTCTTCCAGTGAATTTTGAAAAATAAAGGTTGGGTCCTACTATTCTGAGTATCTTGGACTATGGACCAGGCAGCTAAATAGTGAGAGAAGGTTTTGTACAATGCTATGTGTGATAACGCCTGACCTTTGCATGCATTTTCTTTACTTACTTCTGCAGATGTGACTCGTGGCGTTCTTGTCAACTGTGAGTCTAATCCTTAGAATTTTATTTTAGGGAAGTACCAAGATAAATTAAATGTTTTTTTTTGGGTGTTTCCTCTTAGTTGGAATTTTCTGCATGGAAGTCACTTTCCCATTTAAATCTCTCTTTCTTGACTAAGCACAATTGAAAGGCTCTTATGAAGTGCGTAACTATTGGAATATTTTGGTGAAGGTTGAATTAGTCAGGAAAACAGAAAAAACAGCTGTTCAGATAAAATAATTTTTAAAATAAACCTTTACATCTAGCCTGTACTGATTTTTTTTATTTTTTATTTTTTTTGGGGGGGGGAGGGGGAGGAGGACAGTAATTTCTCAGTATAAAACTTCAAAGGTTCTTGCAAAGGCATTGACAGATTCAGTGACAGGAGACTCACAATGAAAATTTGGTAGCAAACATAGTAAATTGTCTTACATGTTTTTCTTTTCTATAACAACTCAGTGAAGTCCTAGTGCTAGTGAATGAGAGTGCTCTGGCTTTTGAATATTTTCACCTCAGGGACAGAGGGTCCAGAACAGCGCATAGCATTTGATGTGCCTGGGGCATCTTGAAGATACAATGAAACATAATCAATAAGCAGGATATTAGTAACTGCAGAGTAAAACAGTGATTTCAGTGGTATTCATTGCTAGTAAAGCAGATCTTTTTTTTACATTGTAATAACTATGTAAATTATAAATATTCTATCTTGATACAAAGCCTTCAAATTTGTGTTACCAGTGCAGTGACTGGGTTGCAAGTGTGTATTTACTAACACACACACACACATTTAATATTACATCACATTTATTTAAATCACCGTTTGCCCAGAAGGTAGAATTTTAGCACACAACTGTTATAATTCCTTTTATTTTCTGGCAAAATGCCATTCAACATCAAGCTTAGAATTTTCTACAAAACTGCAGATATTCAGATGTGAAAATGTGCTAAATAAACACTACCTATGCACTTAATTCACAGTATGTTGCAATTAAGACTTGCTAGCGATTACTCCCCTGAATTGGTTATTCACGTCAGAGATCAGCCCCTGCCAGCTCCAAACCTAGCTCGCATTTTTGTGCATTACGTTTTTTATATAATGAGTCGAATTTTGCAGGACCTCTCAGTAAGACAAAATAAGTAGCTCACTAAAAAGCAGATTCTTTAGATAGTGGGGGGTTTACATCCTTGCTACCCACAGAATTCCAAGTGCTTGTTGATTAATCGTGTTTTTATTAGTTGAAAAGTGAAATACTGACCTGATAGGGGAGATGTCAAAAGTCTTTTCGAGCTGTGCATCAAAGGGCATGATGAAGGCAGTATATTGGAAGGCAGAGAAGCTGCCTTGACTGATAAAAGCAGAAGACAACGCAACAGGGACAGATCCCCCTTCAAGTGCAACAAACCTGTCGACTGTACTTAAAACAGCTGAGGTAATACCCTCCTGCTGTATAAATCACTGACAGATACTGAGTGCAATTTTGTAAGAGGACGGTGACTTGGTAACTTTGAGTGGAGAAACACTATGAACTGAACAACTGCGTGGTACTGTTGTTGGCTATTTATTGATAGTTTTGCAAGGACATCCTTGGGGCCTTGACCAAACTGATGTAGTGGGTATCATTCCTGCCCACAGCAGGGGATATACCCTATATCCTTTTTGTTTGTAGTATTCCAGAGTGCAACAAGTGCAATGCACCCTATTTCACCCAGAAGAAATTTGAAAAGACCTGCTTTATCTTCATTTAGAATATTTTTTTGCCTTGTTCCTGAGTTTAATACTTTATTGTAAATCTTGCCAGCATCTCTTATGTCTTCTAGTTACCTATTCTTCACCTGAAGTTAGAGACTACTGTTTGTGGCCTCACAACTTGCTGCTATAGGAAATAGTCTATAATCTTAGAAATAGTTGAGTAAGGCCTTGAAAAAGAGCAAGCCACAGAAACAGAAAAGTTCTTAAATTTTAAGACATTTTTGAAATAAAAATATCCCTAATAATGAAAAATACAAGGAGGAGAAAGAAAGATACACTCAAAATATTTCTTAAAAATCTTCAAAATTTTTAATGAATTGACTTTTAAATGGCTTTACAGAACTTGAAAATGGATCAGAAATAATTATGTTGAGTGTCAACAATTTTTGATGCTTAAGAAATTTCTCATCTCTGAAATAGTAATAAAAAAATAAAATATTGGTTATTTTATAAATAAAGTTCAGAGGAAAGGTTAATGAAATCAACTTTAATATTTAATATTAGTAATTTTGAAATACTTCATTTTGGATGAGGCCCTGGGTGACCTGATCTAGTGGGTGACATCCCTGCCCATGGCAGGAGGGAATTAGCTGATTTTTAATGTACCTTCCAACCCGAGCCATTCTATGGTTCTGTGATTTTATTTTTCTACATATCTATATTAGCATTTGGAAAAAAAAATCATTTTGAACTTTAAATCAGAACTTCTTCATGTTGACAATGCCTAAATGTAGTATTTCAGCAATTTCAAAACTGTCTGCTTCTTCAAGGGAAAATGAATTGACACATAACTCTGCAAATAACTTTGCTTATAACGAACCAACCTTTTCTGAGGGAAGATTGTCTAAAATGTTTCCTGCTAACCATATCATGTGACAAACCTATTATGTATTCTTTACTTCTTTAATCTTTGTGTTTTGTGGCTTTGTGCAATGTGAGACAGTAACAGATTATCAATTTGAGAGGTGAGTTTTCTTGTTCCTTTTTAGACAGAATGAAGTAGGTGGCAAGACATATGCCGTCTAGCCCAAAGGCTTTGGCTGTGGATAAACCTTATTTACTAATGTCAATTAGACCACTGAAACCACTGAAAGCTGGATGCTTACCAATTCTCAAGGTCAGCATTTGTTACACCACTGCAAATATGGTGTAATAAAAATATAATAAACCATATTTGCAGTGGTGTAGGCCATTGCGCTGCAAATAAGCTTGAATACAGCCATGCCCTAACGTACTGCCCTGAGGCTTTATGTCCTTCAGTTGTCCCCTGGTGCCCAGGCTGCCTGTGAGGTGCCCAAGTCTGCAGCCTGCAGGGAGAGGAGCAGCAGGACTGGGTCCTTGGGAGACCAAAGGTGGTCGCCACCAGCTACTGTCTGTGGGACTGAAGTAGTGGGAGTCCTCCCTGCGTCAGACCTTCATTTAACTGGGCTGCAATTCCTTCGTGTTCTGCTGTTCCCTAAGAGCATCCTGATGTTTAAGGAAAGCTTAAAGAGACAACTCTTAATATGGTCATCATTCAAACGAATATTACCACTGTTTTATATTTTTTTTTTTCACAAGGGGACATCTGCTCAATGCCAGACAGAGAGGTAGGCATTGTGCCTTCTATTCTTGTGCAAGGTTGTCAGTTGTGGCACTAGCACCGAAGACCAATACATCCCTTCCTCACCTGTTTTGCTAAAACCATCTCTACACTCCTTCCTAATCAAATGTATCAGAACTGAGATTATTTCTGATCCGTGCTGATTCAACCAACACCCTCTCTGCTAGAGACATAGGAGATCAAATATGTTCTAAATATTTATTACTTGCAGTTTTCTGTCATGCAACTAGAAGAGCTTTTTATTTTGAGCTATCCAGTCTCTTCTTAGTACTGGCTTCCAAATTCAGATGATTAAAGAGATATTGTAAGTCTCTGAGAAATAAGCCTTAGCCACTTAGGAACAAGGCGTGAGTTTCTCTCTCTGTCAGTAGTTCAGTTTAAATGCTCGTCGGCACAGAGTTGCTGTTGCCAGACGCTCGCTGCTTAGCTGTGAGCATCTTGTTTGTCTGGTGTGTGATATCCTGCTTTGGGCTCTGTACTGTGAGAATGAAGCAGAGAACAATGATGATAATCAGAGGTCTCGAAGATCTGATATACAAGGAAAGTTTGGAGACACTAGACAAATGTGTTAGGAATGACAGGAGTAACTGGTGCTGCCTTGGGGCAGCGTGGTGGACTAGATGATCCCTTGTGATCTCTTCAGCTTGTCTGCCCATTCCCTCCATCATTTCCCCCATTCTCCTTCTACTTCTCCCCCAACTCCCACCCACCAGACACAACACACAGTTTTCTAACATTTCAGGGATAAATTGTGCACAGAGCTTCTGGTGATTAAGCTTGTAAAGAGTCATCAAAATTTAACTTCTTTCATTAAGATAATATTTGATGTCTGGCAGACTGATTTGTAAAGGAAGAGCTGCTATAGTGGGTGGTGTTTGGGAAAGTAATTCTCTTCAGATTCTATCATGGCTCCTTTTTGGAATTGCATTTCCTGGTGCTGTGCCTGAATACCTGAGGTGCTTTCTGAAATGAGAAGGAAGCTCTTGGTCCAGGAGAAAATTCTGTCCTCTTTCCTTTGGTCCATTGTACCCAGAAGCATCTGACCTGTCCCACTGAAAATTCAATGGGAAAGCCCTACTTCAGTAATGTTTAAATAAAGGGGAGTACTTACTAGCGATCTGGGGCGTAGATGGAAAAAAATAACAAACAAGCAAAACCCTTGTAAACCATAAGTTGTTTCAGGATGGCAGCTTCCTAAATGGCTAAATACATGTCTATGGGAAGCCCCTGTACTTATATAATAGGATAAAGGAAGATAAATTGGGTTTTGAGTATTATGGTAATTTAGTTTGGATTTTACTTTAACCTTTTCCTACCACTGAAAGAAAAAAAAGTATACAGTGCTGAGAATCTCTGTTTAATATTAAGCAAATCCTTTAGCACATACAAAAGGTAAGTCCATGGAGTTTGGGTTTGTCAATTCAGCATACTACGAAAAGCTTACAGAACATGTAAATGACACACTTGTGATAAAAACTGGCAGACTGCAAAGTCTTGTTGTGGCAGCTACAGCCACAGAAGGCTACTGGATTTTCCTGTAAAAGATGAGGGATATTGGGCATGGATAAATGCATCAAATGGCATCAAAGTAATATAGGTAGATAGGTAATTTCTTGTCAAAGGTGTTCAAAGTAATGGCTGGATTCTTTCTGATTATGGGAGTTTGTAGGGCAGAATGCGTCATACCATCATGAAAAACACCTGTCTGCTTCCTTCTGAGAAAACAGGTGTGTCAGTCATGATGGACTGACTGTTTGTCATAATGTTCCACAAGGCAAGCAAAGCTAGGGATTCTAGCAAGCAAATTCAGGTAGAAGCAGGTTTCCATAATACATACAAAATTACTAGAGACTGTGAGTGTACTGAAAAGTAGGTGTTCACTAAAATCATACTTATTAAATAATTTCAAAGGCTTCAAAATTCAAAGGCATCAAATTTCAAAATAAGTAATTATTTATAGTTGTAGAAGCACCTAAATAACATAAAAAGATGACCAGCCTATCATCATGGTTCCTGGTCCATAGTTGGAGGTAGGTTTGATAAAATTCATCTGGGTGGAGATTTGTACCACAAAAACTCAAGAAGAACTTTGGAAAATTGATTTTCTAGTGAGTGACTGAGTACTTTTAGTCAGTGAAATCCATCTGAGTGCCATGGACTTTGAAAATGCACTCTACTTTTTACATCCTCGGGTAGAAAAATGTCTACTCCCTTGGGTATGGTTAACAAAGAAAAAGAAAAATCTTTGCAGGCATTAGGAACAGGGAAAACCTCACTTTCTACATTGTTTATATCATCTACTTTTAAGTTGTAGAAGAGAGCGTAGTTGCCTATTTCTCTCCATAAACTGTTTGATGCCTTATCAGCCCCAGTCCTCCCATGTTTTTCTATGGTGTACCTTTAGCTTTTTACTGCTGGATTCAACACACACTTTTTTTGCAGGTTTTATACAGTGTGCTTGATATTGTCTGTACTGTAGTCTTTTCTGCTGTGTGGTTGGTCTGCTGATGTGCTGAAGATTGTCTATTTCAACACCTCGAAGATGATAAATGAGAGTGCAGGAATGAAAAGACTAATGCAGGAATTAAGTGGTGTCTGGCCTTTCTGTTGCCCTTCCACGCTGGGGTTGCATTTCATTCAAAGCATCACTCATGTTCTGAGCACAAAACAATTTATTTATTTTTTTTCTGGTAAATGGTTGTTTATATATTTCTTTAAAATATTAAGAAACTGGCAAGAACTGTTATTGCCAAAAATCCTGTGGAGGATCACTATCATAAGAATCAGAATTTGAAAATCTGAGCTTGAAGTGGGAATTTAAAGTCCACAATAGTATCAATAAAATATATATTGGACAGATTTGTGATGAGATTGTGGAAACTGAGGAGCAGAAAAGAAAAGAAATACAGGTCCGTCATGACCTGAAGTTATGAAACAGGGAGGTAGAAGAGACACTACAAGGAGGCAGGATAATACTAGATAATATTCCAAGGTTTTCAGAGAATACCCAAATCAAATCTCTCTGGTCTCTGACATTTTGTCTGTAACAAATATCACAGCATTCCAGCTGAGAAGTGTGTATTAAAAAATCTGTTTTAAGCCAATGAAATAATTTGATATAGTGTGTTCAAAAGTAATGAGCCAGTAAAGAGTGAGGTATCTGTGACGCCATATAGAATGAGAGCTCACAGCTTTATGGTAGCATGGGAGATGGCTGATGTACAGCTATAAGACTTGAGTAACTGATGGGTGGAATCTGTAGGGAGACTGCTGCTTCATCCCATCTGTGAGGTACCACTCGCAGAAAACAATGCTGAATGGCATTTTTAGTGTTAAGAACCCCTCTGCACTCTTTCTTTTCCCCCAAATCTTAAGCTAAGTGTCAGCATTACTTGCACATACATGATTTTAAAAATGTTTTGGAGTGAGTTGTGTCGTCTCAGAGGAACATATCTTCCAGTGCTACCAAAGTCCCTTTCCTCCTTATATGCAACACAGGTAATGAGGCAGGACTGAGAGCAGGAAAACTCAGGGGAAATATATGAAATAATACTTGAAATAAAAAAAAAAATAAAAAAAAAATCTACCAAACAGAAGGGAAAACAGCCTTAGAGAAAGGGTGGCATCAGGGCCCATTACCCTAGAATTACTGGTTCAGCAGTTTTGTGTTTATTTTCCAGTCATGTACACTCCTTTCTGTTTTTCTTCTTGATAGCTGTACATACTCAAAGCGTCACAGTTGAAACAAGAAAACAGACTCTGAAGTTTTTGTTCAGTTGACTCTTTAAAAACAGATCTCTTCTCAGCAGTTTAATATCATGAAAATTAGCCAAATGGACTATATTGGATTGCGTACATCATACCCTGGTGGAAAATATACCAGAATACAGTTCCAGAGACATATTGCCAACACATTACTTGGGAAAAAGTTAGGAAAGAATAGTGGTCTTGTTATACAGATGTTTTTTGACTTATTGGGGGCTACTGATGATGAAACACTTCTGTCTATACCTCCAAGAACATCCAAGTGGAGAGAAAGGGATTTTCACCACCTTATTAAAAGCAAGCTAACAAAAATCCTCACTGAAGTTCAGATGAACTTTGGGCTGAAATTAAGAATTCAGTTTTAATTTGTTTTCCCAAATCTTTCTGTGAGGGTTTTTTTTTTTTTCTGTTTTCCTTACTAACTCATTTAGCTACTACACTTTATTCTTTTAAGTTTTTCCTTAGAGCTCTGCCTTAAAAATAACAAATCACTCACAATGCTGCAATATAGGCCTGTTTTGATTGAAAGTTGCACAGGCATCACACATGGATTACTTCCATTGGCTACCTCTTCATTTTCAAATCCAGTCAGAAAGTTGCTTTTCTGGATTTCAACACTCTCCAGTGCTACAGTATTACTTTGGGTCACCTCTGTTTTGTCAGTCACTTCTCTGCTTTCGTTGTGGTCAGTTATGTTTAGCCCCTTCCTATTGCTCATTTCCAGTGTTGTTTCTGCCTCTTTTTCATCATTTGAAACCCAGAGCATCCTTTACATCATGCACTCACCAGAGATACATCTTTTCACATTATTTGCCTTTCATTGTTATTTTTGTAATGCTTTTGCCAATACTGGTTACAAGTGATAGTACGTAAAAAAAAAAAAAAAGAGTGGCATCATGTCATAAGTTTCTTGTGTTCGGTTAAGTTGTTCCAAGTTAATATTTATGCAAGTGATTAAATGAGATCCTTGTTGTTTGTTTTTTGTTGTTGTTTGGTTGTTGGTGGTGGTGTTTTACAGTGCAGGGCTTTAGCTCAGCTGGGTCTGCCTTTACCCACAAAGCACAGCATTTCCTAACAGTTTGCATTAATTCCTTATTCTTACATTTCAGTCTTAGCTTCTGAAGAGTTTCCTTTGTTTTTTCTGACAGGTAGAATCTACCTACTGTGCCCCCAATGTTGGCAGACAGCAAGTAGAAATTAATGGTCGTTTATTGGAATCCTTTGACTTTGTGATATGGTGACTTTGAATGGTTCTCAGGAATCCATTCTTTGAGAGTTTGGGTGTTATTCCCATCACTGAATGTAAAAAGACAATTCAGAAACAGAGGCAATCAGAATTCCTCTCTGGAAGAGCCCCTGTTTCTCCACTGATGTGCATAGAAACTTGTCTTCAACTGCAGGTGAGTTAGGTAACAGAAGACAAGAAACAGGAAAATCACTACCCTTTGTCTTGAGCTCTTATACTGTGGGTTACTAAGCTTGGTGAAAGTTTGAGGATGAATCTCATAATTGGTCTGAAGCAAACTTGAAAATGCCTACTTTAGTCTCTTCTGCAAGGTTTGAAGTACTGATCAGTCTTTTTATGCTTTGAAATTTGCATCACTTTTTCATTATGGACTATGTGACTTCTAACAATAATCCTTTTGTATTTTAAGCTGGGAAGATCAAGTCTTACATCCCAGTCCCGTGACCATATTGCCCTATGATACTTGCTGAAAGTTTTTACATTGAAAAATTCTCACTTATATATCTGGAGATATGTTTTATTCTTGGAGATCAACTCTTAAATCATTACAGCTTTTGTTATAAACGTAAGAAAATGTCAATATCTAAAGGATGAAGATAAATATACACAGTTCAGTTTTCATCATAAGAAAGATGCAAAAGTTACCACCTTTGAGGATGTATTTCAGAAGATAACCTAAACATTAAAAAAATAAGAGAGTTTATTGTACTCAAAGGATTGTTCTTTGCTCTTCTCACAGTACATAAAGTTCACTCCTGTTTTTCCCTGCTCATGAATACACAAATGGCATTTTGCAAAACCTACCACAATGAATTATTCTAAATGCCAGGTAGATCTTATATGAAGACATCTCATATATCAGAGAGAAGGACTGGAGGTGACAAGTAGACATGGCCTGAAATGCCCTTGTGTAGCTGAAGAATGGCATCTCACAGCAAGTTGGCCTCATTGGAAGCTGTGAGCACAAGTATTTGCAATATCTTTAGACAGCATCTCTCTCAAGGCACAAGGATTCTGTTTCTTTGAAATAAGCTGTCATATTACTTGAAAAGAATTATCTAGTATTTCATTACTGTGATATGAAAAAAATATATATTTAAAGAAGTGTTTTTTCATTAGGCCTGTAGATGGAAGGTAAAGACAAACAAAACTCTGATAGGTACAGGTTTGGGTAAATAATGCATTATAAACTACTGTTGCAAAATGATAAAGGAAACCATATAAATATGTGGAAGTGGCAGGCAGACTGTACTCTTGGAAAATTATTGAGGCACTGAGGTATAGAAATGTATTGCTTCAGCACTATTTACTTGATTTTATTTTTTTTTGCTCATAAAAGTCAGCGTATTTGAGTTTAAAACAACCAATATCCTGATCTTATCACATGGACCATGTCTGTTGGAAGGAAAAGCAGCACACATTTTAGGAATTTTTTAATTTTTTTTTCCAGTACATTGTCATACTCTACAAGATGACTGTGAAATTGTACAATGCTTATACTCACAGGTACAGTAACTGCATGCTAGGGCAGTAGGTGGAACTTGACAACCTGTAGCTGTACTGTACTAAGTTTTAATAAATCCTGTAGCAATAATGAAAAATGATCTGCTCTTTCATGGCAAAACATGGTTCTGGGATTTCAGTATGTTGAGCAGTATTGGCTTCACAAGCAACCATGTGTTTTTGATTCAGCAGTCTTAATTACAGGAAATTTAATGATAATGAATAGTAACAAAGAATAAATCAAAAAAAAAAAAAAACAACAAAGACAAAAGAGAACTTAGTTTCCATCCAAAGGAAAGAAATATTTTGGTAATAAATTGGTGCCTTTACACTGGAAAATTCATTTGTTGTACTTACAGCATATATGCTAACTGTTAGCAGTTGTCCTTTAGTTCTTTTTTGCTTTCCTTTTTATTTCTTCTTTGGTATCCTTTTTATGGCTACAAATATCTATTTAGTAATTGGAAAAACGTTGTGTTAATGCATGATCCTAAACAGGAAGGCGGCTGCTGTCTTAAGAATTTGGTAATAGGATATCAGATTCTGTCACTGCTATAAAATCAGTAATAAACGTAGGCAAAATTTTGTCCCTGTTGGACAAGAGTTTTGCCATTAATTTCAGTAGAATCAGAATTTTGTTGTTGGTGTGTAGTAAGTAAAAGCTTGAGTTGGAATCTTTTGCAAGTACTGGAAGGCTGCCTGTTGGGTTTGCCTTGGCTGACGTCTGAAGTCACCTCTTGGTGACTGCTCGTCTGTTCATGGTTAGACTGATGTGTTCATAGTCCCTATGTCTGTATCACAGAGGGATCCAACCTCTACAGGTGGTATTATGCTTACATGGTTGCCCAATGGCTGAATGGAATACTAGAAATGTATCTAGTCTTTGGTTTGTTGGCTTTTGATTTCCAGAAGTATTGGTAAGGCGGTTTGGAGGAATTACTGCTGCTGTGTTGTCTCTCCTATAACTTACAGGAAGTAAGACTTGAGTCTCCCAATTTTGTAATTCCTCAAAGAATAAAATAACCAAGAAAGAAATGTTCAGCAATCAGCACCAAATTAAACATAAGGGTGACATTGTAAAGGAACCTGTGCTTGGAAAGCTGGACAGTTAAAATGCCAAATGTTAAAATTACAAATAAAAGACAAATTCATGGTGTCACTGAGGAATTTTTTTAGGTCATTTGTTCTTGGTGCTTCATTGGGTGAATGATTTCAATGTCCAACAGCAGCAGCAGCTTATATTAGACAGATTTCATTCAAAATTATTTTTGATGTAGACTATAATCAATTGACTATAGTGCTCCTCATGTCAAATGTTACAGCTAAATTAATAGTTTTACCTAGCTCTGTTGGTAGATTTATTTATGGGCTGCATATCACAGCAACATATATAGATTTATGACATTAATAAAAAGGAGACGTGCTTAGTGATGCACTGTGTCTGGTAACCATTTGCTTGTATTTAAAGTCAATCAAATTTTAAAAAATACAAGTTTGCAGAAGTCTGAAAATTCCAAGTAATGTTTGATGATCACATTCTTAATTTTCCACACTTTTATTAAAATACCTTTTGAATAAATTGTGAAATTTGGTAACTGAAACTCCTTTTCAAGAGTTTCTTTGTATCCCTTCTAATGAAAAGTGCAGTAGCAGCCAAAAGAATGTTAGAAACAGAAAACTTTGCTTTTTACTCTCAGTGCAGTAAAATTTTAAAACCTATTTTGTAGTCCATAGCACTGTTTAAAGAAAAAACAAAAACCTAAACGGGTTGTATTTCACACCTAAGTCAGTATATTTATACTAATTATTTTGTTGTTCTTGGTGTCATGCTCTCAACTGTGCTAAAAAATTAACTAGAAAGATGGGAAAACACGTTGTAAACTAATGAACTATAGCCATTTTAATTTCTTATGTTTAAATACAACACATTGTGTGCCTGATGTGGATACATACTTGATGTGATGCAGTACAGAAGATGGAGCCAGACTCTTCTCAGTGGTATTCAGTGAAAAGAGGCAATTCCATTTAAACAGAATGAAAAACAAAACAAAACAAAATCTTCTTATTGTAAGAGGGTTAAACACTGTAATAAGTTGCCCAGAGAGGCTGTGGAGTCTCCATCCTTGGAGATGAGTCAAAAGCCATCTGCACATGGCCCCGAGCAACCTTCTCTGGCTGACCCTGCTCTGAGCAGGAGATTGGACTAGATGATCTCCAGAGATGTTTTCCTGCCTTGGTCATCTGTGTGAGTCTATAATATGGTCTTGGTCAATGTAAGAACTTCTAAAACTATAGGTTATTTTAAACTAACAATCTTACGGAATCACAAATTAACCAGATTCTGAAGTTGTATTATTTGCACCTCAGTGAAGTAAAATACACAGATAATATGTATTTAGGGTAGTATTTAAAACCATTATTCAGGTAGAAGTTGGTAACTGTTACTAAGTTAAAAATCAAAGGCATTTTTTAGTGTCATTATAAAACAGGATTCTGAAGGGTAAAACCATAGAGGTTGAAAAAGCAGAAAATTCACGCTATTAGTGCCATGTTTAAAAACATGTCCTGGAGACAGTCCTTAACTAGCTGAAAAATATGTAAATTAGGAGGTTTTAAAATGCTGAGTTGCACAAATGGTTTATAAGATTTTTGTATGTTAACTTTGTAATCTTCATTTTTGTCTTTACTTCTATTTAAATGTGTGTTCCACTTTAATCTGCCTCAGTCTCTTACGAACTTTTCTCTTGCCATGATTGTGAAAATGTTATGGCGTGGTTTTGTGTGCATCTTGTTCAGCTAAGGACTTCAGTGAGGTTTAGCATGCAGTATGGTGATATTGCTGATGTATTTATTTCTTAGCATGTATTCTCCTCAGCAGCAGGAGACATTCCCAGGGAGCCTCTTCCCAAGCACACAATCAAGAAGAACTGCACAGTACTCTTGGCATATATTAGTATCCTCCACTTTCCCCTTCCTTTCTAAGAGGTATTTTGGGGCATATCTTTCCTTGTTTTAATTTTGATTGTGTAGGAAACAGCTCTTGTAAGTAAAAGGCACGCTGAAGAGAGGAAAATAAATGAGGAAGTGATGTTATGGCAACAGTTGGAACATCAGTATGATCAGGTGTAGAAGTGTGGCTGATGTCTAATATTTGGACACTGTATTTACATGCTGAAAACTATTTTCAAAAATATTATAGATATTATACACTTGCAGTAGTTTATAATGCAAAAAGTACAGCTTTTAAATTATTTTTTATTTTGTTGCAGTGTATGCTGATGGTTGTGTGAGGCTTGTAAAATTTTAGGTGCCCTTTTGACTGCATTCTTATCTAGTGTCTTCTTCAGTAAAGAAAGAAAAAAAACATAAACAGTTATTTTACCTTTAAATTAACATTGTATTTTTAATATTTTGTTATTTTCCTTTGGAAAAAACATACACATATATATATGCAAATATGTATATGTATATATATATTTTTTTTCTGGATAATAGTTTCAAACAATAAACTGAAACTTTGAATAGCATGCATGGACATGTTTTAATATATTCATGAGTGATCAGAATACAGTACAGAAATCACATATGCTGCTCTGCTGCAACTTTCAAGGTTCAATCCATCATTCTGGAACCCAGGGGGCTGAGATTTGACATCCTGCCTAGAAACCGTACTTCAGATTGGTTGGAACTGTGCCATCTTATGTTCAGGTTAAAAGAGCAGCTGTAATTTGTCTGGATAGCACTTTAAATATGCACAGCAAATCATAAAACCCATTTTCAGTAATAATCTTGAAACTAAAAGAGGTCCATTTGCTTCATTTCCTGATCCATACAAGATTTTCATCATTTTGATACAATACGATTTGGAGTTTGATCTTATAATGATGTAGATTTCTGTAACAGTCTTTCTCAGATTAGCAGTTTTATGTAGCATACCTATAGTATGTAGGAGATTTCTTTTTGGCATTTAGTGGAAGTCTTTTTCTATTGTTCTTTGAAACTGAAAATATGAGAATAATTTCATAGTAGGAGTTAAGCTCATATGTGATTGCCACAATAAATAAAACGTGATCGTAATCTTTTTCAATTGTAAATACCAGCTGTAAAAATACTCTCTCCTGATCTTCCCACTCCACTCTCCCCCCAACTTTATGGTGTAGCATGGCTTGCTTGCAGGGGAATAGCAAATGCAAATATTTCCAGCAACTCACTGGAGAAGTTTTAAGAATGTATATACATACATTCATATGATTTTATTTATGGTTTGGAACTGTAATGATTTTAGATTTCAACCTGTTTTTGTCCAGTCTTCTTTGTAAGTGTGAATTTGCCTGAGCATCAAGGTCCAGCTTAACTTGGGAGGCTGTTTTCTGTGTATTTTAGTAACCTGAAGGAGCTCCTGGGATGGGCTTTTCTCAAGGAGATGTGGCAGTGCGCCCGACTGTGGGGAGTGTAATCAAAGGCAGATACATTCACCTGTACACAGAGGCTGGAGGCTGTTTAAGCTCCTTTTTTCAGTGTTGCACAATTTGGGTTCCAGCACTGACTTTCTTCTGATACTAGTCTGCAGAAGCTTTGTAAGAACTCAGGGCCTTGCACTGTAAGAAACAGCTTAACATGTCAGTCTAGTTAGTATACACCCAATGGCTTGACTACTAAATAGACTAGCCAGAGCCCTTGAATCCTTAGCACACTGACTTCAACAGTCTTCTGAAATGGCCGTATCTCTAGTTCTGTTTTTTTCTTTTTCACAGAGACATTTCTCTATCTGTGTTTCTACTGGGACCTCTTTTAGCTCCATAGGTCTGTCCCTTGTTTATGGTATGTGTTCAACTCCTAAACTTTGCTAATCATACAATCATAGAATATCCTGAGTTGGAAGGGATCCACAAGGATCATCAGGTCCAGCTCCTGGCTGCACCAGAAGTCATCCCAAAATCAGGCGATATGTCTGAGAGCATTGTCCAAATGCTTCTTGAACTCTGGCAGGCTCAGTGCTGTGACCACCTCCCTGGAGAGCCTGTCCCAGTGCCCGACCACCCTCTGGGGGCAGAACCTTTTCCTAACACCCAGCCTGACCCTCCCCTGTCCCAGCTCCATGCCGTTCCCTCAGATCCTGTTGCTGTCCCCAGAGAGCAGAGCTCAGCACCTTCCCCTCCACTCCCCTCATAAGGAAGCTGCAGGCCGCCATGAGGCCTCCCTTCAGTCTGCTCTGCTCTGGGCTGAACAAACCAAGGGACCTCAGCCACTCCTCATACATCTTGCCCTCCAGACTCTTCACCATCTTTGTAGCCCTCCTTTGGAGCCTCTCTAATAATTTTATGTCCTTCCTATCCTATGGCGCCCAAAACTGCACATAGCGCTTGAGGTGAGGCCACACCAGTGCAGAGCGGAGCGGGACAATCCTTTCACTCGACTGCTAGCCATGCTCTGCCTGATGCACCCCAGCAGCATACAATTGTCCTTTTTGTCTGCCAGGGCACACTGCTGACTCATATTCAACTTACTGTCGAGAAAAACCTCCAGATCCCTTTCCATGGAACTGCTCTCCAGCCTCTTGTCTCCTAGTCTGTACTTATAGCTAGGGTTGCCCTCTCCTAGGGGTAGAATCCAGCACGTGCTCTTGTCAAACTTAATATTGTTGGTGATTGCCCAGCCTTCTTATTAGTTAAGATCTCTCTGCAAGGCCGCTCTGCCCTCGATGGAGTCAACCACTCCTCCCTGTTTAGTGTCATCCACAAACTTATTTAGTATACCTGCATCCAAGTCATTTATGAAAACATAAAAGAGAACTAAGCCAAAAGAAAAAGCCTGTGTCACTCTTCCTAATCCTTGTTCCCAGTTTTTAGAACTCAAGAAGCCACACTCTTGCCCTTCAGTTAAAACCTAAACCTCATGATACGTCTTGCAGCCCTGTGTGCTGTCCATACCAACATTGTAGCTAATTCAAGGAAAGGCTCTTGCTTCCTTTCCCTTCCCTTCCCTCCATACCATGGGGCTTTTTCATGCTACTGGCAAAACATCTTGTCCATGTTACTATATTGTTGTGGCTAAGCCTACCCTACTGGAAATATATATTTTTGAGATGTTTGCTGCCTTTAAATGATTTAGTCCTTTGAAAATACCTCCGGATTAAGAATTTATGGGGGTATAGTCTACTTATATTAGACATATACGTTCCTGAGGTAGCTTAGCTAGGGAAAATGAAATCTGTTTCTATATATTACATCTTCCTCTATTGTAGTTAAGTCAGAACAAGCTGCAGGATAGCATTGTGTGCCTTGGTGGCCACACAAGCACTTTGTATTCACTGGAGACCTAGAGGTATGACAGCTGCATATAAATATGCATACTTGGAGAGATTCATGGTTGTGCCTCATTCTAGGGGTGATTGGCTGTAGTGCTGCCACTGCAAATCAATGAGCGCTTTCCTCATTTATCAGCTGCTTGCTTGCTTGCTTGAAAGCAGACAAAATGGTTAAAACACCAACAGCCCACAGAGGGCTCCTGAGTGAGTGAGACTTGTTTGCTACAGCACTCAAAACATTTCCCTGGATCTACAGTAGCTCTCAGTAGATGAATTTAGCACTCAGCAGATTAATTTAGCTCCCAGTGTGCTGGATTTAGAAAGAAAAACTAATATAGATGAATACATTCTGTTCAGCCAGCATATTTTGTTTTGCAACAATACACATGTCTTATTTGAACTGCAATCTGGTTGGAAAGCATTTTGCGAATGGTGCATTGGTCATAAAAATGAGTCATGCTTGCTCATTTTTTATAAAGCTTTCATCTAGTGCAGATTAAGGAAAAAGGTATTGAGCAACTGATCGGAAAACATATTGAAATTTTAGCCATCTCTGATGAGTTTTGGGCAGCTTTTTAAGGTAGACTTTGAGGTTGTATTGCAAAAAATTAGTAGCTGCTTTTCACTTTTTTACCTGTATAGTGTACCAAGTGATGTGTAGCACCCCTGGTCATGGTTAGTCCATTCATTTGCCTCATTGCAGGTTTTGTGCAGGGTTTTCTTGGAAGAATTACCTAATTGGAAGCTGAAGGTATGTCTAATGGAACTTGGGAAGAGCTTTAGAGGAGGAAAAATTCAGGATACAATTCTTATTTATTTATTTGTTTTTAACAAATGTTTTATTACTTTTGTATAAGGTTGAGCTTTCTTCCTTCACCGGGGGAAATGTCACAAAGAAAGTGGGACTAGCTCACTTACGTGTGGTAGCAGACTAGCTTGCTCATGCAAACAGTAATGCTTATTATTTCAGAGGCCAGGAAACTGAATAAGAAGATACAAATGTAAAATAAAGAATAAAAATCCGGGAGCTGAGGACATCATTTGGCTGTCTTTACTTAAACATAACGTGGTCAAGAAAATGTGAAAAAAACGCTGCAAAATGACAACCTGGCTTTCTAAACTAGTATCCTCAGTAAATGAGTGTCTCATATGAAAGACTAACTCTCAACACATCTTCCACGGCCACTTCTTGATAAATTATTTCCACTACCGGCAGCAGGATGATTGTTATAAAATATTCTTTCTGTCTCTCAACAAATTTCTTTTAAAGCTTTGAAGAATGGGTTGAAGAGCAAATAGATCCCTTCAACTGAGTATGTGTTGTACAGTGCAGATTTAATTTACTCAGGAGGAGCTCAGTTGCTACAATGATGGGTACTTTATAGTAGTGATTCCCAATCTTACTTAATCAAAGAACTACCAAACCTTTGGAGGAACACAAACAACCAAAGATATTCCTCTTCAATGTTAATGCAGCGGTTTTCATTCATCAATATACAAAACTGAAGGAATACTTTGGATGTTGTTTTGTAAGTTGCTTGTAAGTTGTTGGGTTTTGTTTGTTTGTTTGTTTTCCCCTGCTTGTTTGTGCATTGCCTTGCATGTGCAGGGATGTGTGTGTATTGTCCTCCTCAGATTTTAAATTCTACACTATTTTTGCAGATTATGTTGTAATACTTTACAAACTACCGTCAGTTTTCAGTCAGTAAATTGAGGAGCCCTGCTATGAAGACAAGAGAAGGCTGGAGGCCTGGTTCATATGTCTGCTAGGAGAACTGGATATCAAACTGTAAAATGGTCTGTGCACAGTTGCCCTCTGACTTACATGTGGTACACGTTGCTTTTAGTACGGGACTGTGAAGTGGAAATCTCTTAGGCATTATGTGGGATTTTATTGGTTCTCCTGTGAGAAGAATGAGGCATAACCGTGCTGCTGGCAGGGCACTGTGGGGAGTCAGTGCTGACTCACCATCCCTTCTGACTCCTCTTTTCCAGGAGGAGTGGGAATTTATCATCTGTACATCCTCCTGCGGGAAGAGGAGAGTAAACCAGCACCGTCCCTCATGGACTTGGCAAGTCTGGCCAGGGGTCCAGGGCAATGAACCCAACATTGCATTTATTTGGACCTGGCATGCTCAGAAGAGTAGTAGTATGTGGTGCACAGGTAAATCATACATGCCAGGGCCCCAAGAAAATCCATTCCCTGCCTCCCACTGATGCGTAGCTGTCTTGGGTTGGGGCACAAGTGTCCAGTCTTGAAGAGAGCTGTGTGAAACCTCAGTGGAGCCCACCCTCTTCTCTGAAACTGAATTTTCTCTGGCCCTGCTGCTCCACAGCCCTGCTTCTGCCCAGCCCCGATGATTTGGGCACCACCTTAACACCAACCCTGTCCTGTCCTGCCCCGTCCCGGCTGGGCCTGGGGCCTGCAGCAGTGCTTGGGGATGGCCGGGCTGTGGCCAACCCTGGTCACTATCCCCAGCCCAGCCCAGGTTGCTTCGCTGGAGCTGCAGGATGAGGCTGGTTGAGGAGGGAGGCACTGCACTGCCCTAGTGGCCCTGGGCCTTGACCCTGGAGCCCCACAGTCCCAGTGGAGTAGGGTAGGGTGTGCAGAAGATGGTTCTTTTTTGCAGTCCAGAGTGACACTTGGGCCACGCTGGAGGCAACACAAGGTTTCTCTTAGATCAGTCTTTTGGTCCTAGCTCTGAGTTTTCTCTTCTTTTCCTTGGCTATATTGAAGCAGTTTTGTAAATAATCGAGTCTGAGAATGCTAATACTAATTCAAAAAGAAGTAAGCTCTAATGCTAGAATGTCTTTGTAGATACAACAACATTGAGTATACCCTAGAGCTTCAGTCTCCACAAATACATTGGGTAATGGTCTTTTTTTTTTTTTTTTTTTTTGTATTTAAGCTTTTCTGTTGGTAGTCTGAGCTTTTGACTTTGCAGAAAACAATCCACCATAAGTTTTTTTTCTCCACTGCTGTGGGAGGACACCACAGCATCCTGATGCTGTGAATCCTTACCTTCCACAACCCCCACAGTCTGCATCATTCATCTCCTCCTCCACCTGTCAAGGTTTCCTTGCATTCTTGGCAATGACTACAGAGGAAATTAAAGGCTTTATTTCCAGCCTAGCTTCAGATGTCACAAATATGGAGGCCAGTTTCTGAAAAATCCAGTTCTAAAATCTCCAGTGTTTATTGTTTTCTGTGCTTACCAGCCAAGATCTTCTCCCTGATGTGGCAAAATACTGCCATCTGTAAGATACGTCAAGCTATATGTTAATGTGTTGGTACTTGCAAATGCCATAAGCTAATTCATGGGCTTGCTGTGGTTTAAGATGTGGTTTATGATGTGGTGGTTTAAGATATGGTGTGGTTTAAGATATGGTTTAAGACTTCATGGCACATAGTGGCTTGTTTTTAATGTCGTTTTTTTTTTTTTGTTTGTTTGTTTGTTTTTTTTGTCTTTAATTTAGTCTGACCCAGTTTAAGTGTTCCAGCTTGGGACAGGTCCACAAGTTTGGGTAATTTCATTTAGACATACTCTTACACATAATTGGACTTTGTGGCTCTAATCTGTGCATGGAAACAAGTGATAATATATATTGGTAGAATTAACTTGCCTGTATTGTTGTAACATTACAGGATGTCCTCAGTAGTGTAGCAGTAGTGCTCCTATACCTTCTTGTATAGAATATTCATTGTTAAAAGATGTGCAGAAGTTAATTGATCTCAAAACTTACTTTTACTTGATCATTACCAAGACATTTAGCTATTAATACACAGTTTCATGATGCATTAAATGAGTTAGGAACACAATTAGCCAATTCTTCCCATTACCGTGACTTAAATTTCATCTGCTTTTTTGGCATTCTTGATTTTGTTTTAGTAGTTTATAAATGGTAAAGGAAAAAAAGATAACAGAACTTCAGATTTCCACCTGTGCATATCTGTACTTTGCCATAGGGACATGATTAAACAGGTAGTATAGGTACAGTCTAAGTTGTTTAAATGGACTTCACATCATCAGGTGTTCTTTTTGTCTTCCCTTGAGAAACTTAGTGTAAAGAATATAGACAGTAGACTTGGCTCAGGTTGACTTGATCAATTCATGGTGTGTGGACAGTACCCAGTTTGAAACAGATAGCCTGCTTAATAAACCTCCTGCTATTTAGAGAGAATATTTGTTTTGTTTGATTTATAATAAACAGAAACATGGATCTGGAGGTTGTATGGCTTTAGTCCTAGAAAATTGTATTTATTTATTTATTTATTTTAAATGAGGCACAAAAATATTTTAGATCCCAAAGTTCTACTTGTCTACTGGAAATCAATTTTATTTATGATTTTTTTCTATATTAGATGTGGTGTTCAATCTTTGTCGCCTTTTCCTCTTCTCTCCCCCATCCCTGCCCCCCACTTCAGCAGACCTACTTTTCTGATACAGATAATAATTTGTAATAACTTTGTCTCTGGCAAAGTTATTTGTATTTGTACTGGCAAAGTCATAGGGGCTGCCTCTGGGTGATATCTCTGTGTAGACAATGTTTCTTCACGATACAGTGGGTCTGTCTCTTCAAAATGGGTAACAAACTCCAAAAGTGTTTTGTGCATGAGCAAAAATTAAATCTCCACCACAGCCTTTGCGTAACCTACTTGACCAATTGACTCAAATTACAAGTTAGATACAGGGGTGTAGCTCATGCTGTTGTGCACAGTGACTGCTGCAGCAGGGTGGAATGATTACATCAGGCACCAGTCTGAAGAGACAAGATGGGAAGGTCTGATGGAACATGCTAGAGGAAGGCTTCTGAAGAGGAACAAACATTTCTAGATACTCTAAAGTGTTGGTTTACCATGAGTTCATTTTGGCTCAAGTCCACTGCAGGATCTGTAATTCATTTGGTAGCATTGATATAAAGAATTCTGCTAACATAACCCACACGTATGTTTTTTTTTGTTTGTTTTTGTTTTTATAAATGCTCTTTGTGATTCTCTTTGGATCCATAGTAGACAGCCCAACAACTACTACCTTTCCACACAATAATCTGAGTTCAGAGAGATAAGTAGAATGCAAATAGTTTAATAAGCAAATGTAAAGATAGATGACAGAAGATGAATAATACTTTTTCACATAAAAATAAACCACAGTACAAAAGATATTCAGAATTAGAGGAACAGGATAGTATTGAAAATAACAGATTTTGTGGTTGCTTTGGAATTCAGTGCAGAAGCCACGAGTAACACATTCTCCCCACCCCACCCCTATTTTAACTGCATCTGGTAATAGCTATAGGGACATCAATTATCATTATATCAAAGACTAAAATTAGAAATGCTTCACACAGCAACATACAAATGGTTTAACAGTTTCAGGCTAAGGGTGTATGTGGGGGAAAAAACACACCCCATTTCTTTGCCTTGAAGCCAGTCAGCATAGCTCATCTACACATACATAGATCATTCCAAGGGCAACAGTGGGGAAAAAAAACACTTCATGAGGTTTGCTGAACATTTATCATTTAGGAAGTTGGAGGAATAGTCTGTGGGTTAACATCCTAGTCAAGGTTATCAGAGATTTAGGTTTGGTTCCTGAGCAGAGATATCCCATGGTTAAGTAGTGTAAGTAGTTTTCCTATGCCTCAGTTCCCCATCAGGTAAAAATAGGGTCCTCTTACAGGGCTGTTGTGAGGATGAATGCCTAATGCTTGTTAAGTGCTTGGATTATTCAGTAATGAAGATAGTCTAAGTACCTTGAAGCATCATTTATGCTGGAATGTATATAGGCTGTCTCCATGCACCAGGGGCTTTCTCAATTACTTACTCCACTTAGCTTGGAAGACAGTGGAACTAACAACACACCTAAAAGGACCAAAAGATCAGCACTGTTCCGAGATCCACTTTTGTCAGGGAAGAAAAAAAAAGAAAAAAGAGGCTTCTTTGAGGAAGACACTTCTTTGTGCTGTGCTGTGGCTGGACATGACCTAAGTAGAATAGTAGAATATAATCAAAAAAGCTTGGTCTGAGAAGATGATGGGGAATGAGAGAATGATGGGGAATGAGAGAAAGCTGCTATATCATATTCTCTTCTGAGAAAGGAGGCAGTGGAAGAGCAAGACAAGCAAGCTCTAGAAATGAGACATCCTTGTGGAGGTCAGACATACAAGGACAGGAACAAAAAAGTGGAAGAAGAATGACAATGTGGCAATAACAACACAAGGATTTTTCTGTGCTAGATTATAGCTCCAGACATAACTGGGGAGCTGGAACAGGAGAGGGAGAATATGCTGGAGAAGTGGGAGAGAGTAACAGTAGCTGCTACTGGTATAGGAATGTCAATTTATTGCGTTTGACTAGTGAAAGACTAGTGTTGTGGATGAAGTTGTGCAGACAGGGAGGAGATCACAGAAGGATCAAAAATCAGGAGATTTATAGTTTGCAGCTAAGAAAAACATTTTGTGTGGGAAGATTACTGCATTAGAATAGTCTGAGGAATAATAATAATTGAAATACTCCAGCTGAAAAACCTCTGAAGTGAATCTGTCTGTGTTACTGGAGAAAAGAAGGGTGCCATAGAGATAACATAGCATTTTCAAGGTTAAAGGCAGAGGTCATGGTGAAGCTGTAAATTCCACTAGCTTCAGTTGTCTGTGTCAGGCCCCAGGAGGAGACCTCAGGCTGGCTGCATACAGTGAGCCAGGCACTCACATGGGCACTGAAACCACAGCCTTTTCCTTAGTCGTGATAGTGAAAAGTGCATTGTAGGTAAGTGCTTGGCCTCGTAGGCAACAGGTTCCTGATGTAAAAATAGTTATGGGTGGGAGATGTTACTTATATCAAAAACGATTTAGGGGGTGACGAGTCAACAGAAGGGATGATTTAGTCAACAGAAGGGAAAGCAGTGGGAATACTGAAGCTGTACCGGGAGGGATGGACTGGGAAGGGAATTTATCTAGGAACAGATACCAAAATCTTAAGGTAGAGAATAATATTTGGGAACAAGTATAAGCACAGAGAATTTCAGACGGGATTTGGCAGTTTAAGTAGTCACAGAAAACTGTATCTGAGAATTTTAAGGAGTAGAGTTTTTGCTTTGTTTTGTGTTTTTATTTTCTTTACTTTGATAAGGCCTTGCAGTTTCGTAGGAAAAAATAGAACATATCTCATCTCATCTCATCCCATCTCATCTCATCTCACCTCCTGTATAGTACTATATTTGGAGAGCATTGTTAGCTGAGGTTTTTGTTTGGGGGTGAGCAGTAAACAGAATATAATTTTCTCCAGTTTAGTCACACTAGGAAAAAAAATAAAAGAGCAATTTGGTGTTTAGCTGTCAGGTCTATGTACTCTTCCTGTACAAGCCTTATTTAATAAGAATTTAAGTAAATACAAGTGAAGTACTGAAAGCATGAAACATATGGAATACTTTAAGGATGCACTGAAATATAACGTGATTAATTCCTTTTGTGTTAATTATACCTGTTATGAGCTAAAACAGATTCCGCTTTCCACCCATTATTATGTAACTTGTGGCTTTGCCATTCTTTGAAATGCAGTTTTCTGTTCATGTGGTATATTAAAAAATGTTAGAAGACAAATTACAAAGCTTAACTGAAATAATGCCAAAAATCTTACACAAGTTATTATACTAGATAAATAATTAGTATATGCTTACTGTTATTTTTATTTTTTTTTAATTTTATTTTTTTAATCAAAAAGAAATGGTAATGTAATGAGCTAGGGTTGAGCAGGATGGTTTCTTTTTTTTTTTTTTTTTTCATTCTATGATTTAATGGAATTGCTCTGTGCCTATGGAGAGGTATCTAAGATCAGTCTGTGAGCTGTTACTCCTGTGTAGTATTCTGTATTCAAGAGTACATTTTGCTTTATGCTGCATGGATTGTAGGTGTAGCATATCACTGAGCTTGGATGCTCTGGGATATAACACAGCTCATTAATGGACTGAGAGTCATGGTAAGTTTTTTTTACGAACGTTCTCAACCACAGCAAAACAGAAGTTAAAGCACTGTGTTGTTCTTGTCCCTCAGTGTGGGTCTAGAGGAGGGTTATAGGATCTCTTTGCCTATTGTGAGCCTTTGGATGTGGGCGTCATCTCCACGGGGAGACACTTTTGACCCTGGCAGCAAAGCTGCAGGGAGCAATAAGAACACAGAAATCTTCTGCTTGCCTGCTGAAGGGAAATGAAAGATCTCTGTGGGCACACCTGGGAGGGTCACTGGGCTGTAGATCTGCTCCAGGTGCCCCACGAAGTAGCTGTCACTGCTTACTAGAAGCTTTGAGGAAGTTTTGGATGTGTCTTACGATTCTCCTTCAGATGCAGTGGTGTTTTTTCTTCTCTGTTTTTCCACTGTAATGGTCTTACAGTGCAATGCAACCCATAGTAAGTATATAAAAATTAGTATTGTTTTAGTACTTGAGGAGAAAAAATACTTTCACTTAAAAGACCTTGTCCTTTTTTTTTCTTAGCAGTAAGTGAAACTACCACCAACAAAACGAAAATATTTTTGTAAGATTTGCTTTGATAAATTGGGCATTGCTTATATGTTGTAGGAATCTGAATTTAGCAGATCCAAATTCACTCATAGACAGGGAACTCAAAGTGTAGTACAGCACTTGAGTCTAATTTCACCCCTAATTTGACCACTGAGGTGAACTTGAAGCCTTAGAAAGTAGAATAGATCTCACTGAAAAGTATGAAATTCTCTCCCCAAAATCAGTAAGCATTTACAAGAACCTTGAAGAAGCTCAGTTTGTTTAATAAAGCTTCTAAATAGCTCATGTTTGTCCACACAAACCCATAGGAGAGTTTGTTTCTAGTTGTACTTACATGCGTAATCTAAATGAAGAAAATACTAAGAGCAGCTTTTTCCCTGTAAAGATCTCCAGTTCAGTTTTAGTGGTATATGAGGTACTGGTAGATAATTTCTTAACTTTTTTGGCATCAAATACGACTTCTCAATCTTTACAGGTTAACCCTGTTCAGTCGGTGATATTCATTACCAAAAAAAGGATATTTTTTAAACACTAAAGTTCAAAGAACTCCAACATGCTCAATAAAACCAAGAGGATTGTGTTGGCTATTTATGCATGCAGTTATTACTTTAATAGAAGCAGTCTTTTGCTCTTGAAACATATAATTTTCTTTTTGGAAAACGCAAATAATTTTACTTGAATTAACACTCTTTTCTTTTCTTTTCTTTTCTTTTCTTTTCTTTTCTTTTCTTTTCTTTTCTTTTCTTTTCTTTTCTTTTCTTTTCTTTTCTTTTCTTTTCTTTTCTTTTCTTTTCTTTTCTTTTCTTTTCTTTTCTTTTCTTTTCTTTTCTTTTCTTTTCTTTTCTTTTCTTTTCTTTTCTTTTCTTTTCTTTTCTTTTCTTTTCTTTTCTTTTCTTTTAAGACTGCTTTATGCTGGAGATTTCTGTGCCATGTACTATAACTTTAATCTTGTTTTAGCTGCATAATAGGAGTAGAACCTGTCTTGAACAAACATGTTGTCTGTTCGGTTTTAAAGGTAGGAGTGCGTCCTGCTGAAACAGTTCAAGCTTTTGCACGCTTGCTGCATTAGGTCCTATGATAAACAGTTTACATAGTGTAACAGAGCTTTGCCCACTGAGTGAAGTGAATCCATTTAGATCAGACTCAGTGGTTTCTCCTAGGCACCCAGGTGCTGCCACAAAGAGGACTATCCACACAGCCACCAAGCTGCAGTCTCTTCACATGATTGGTGGTGTTCAGCTCCAGTGCTGCTTTGGGCACTGCAAGGACTAAGCATCCTCTGCTTTCTTATGGGCATAAATTAGAGCAGCTGGCCAAAGGAGCATAGCAAACCAAGGATCTGGTCCCTCAGTCTTTGCGGGGTCTGTATGGACAGCCATTCTTCCAAGGAGGTCTGAAGTGGAGAAACCAGAGTCTCTGCCTGGCGTCACTGCATGCCGAGTAGAGCCATCAGTGTCCTATGGGTGTCCAGGTCAACCTGGGACCCCTTGTTTGGCTCATCTGATGGCTTTCTAGGAAGGTGGTGGGGATGAAAATTAAGAAAATAAACATCTCAGAATTTAGCTGAGACAGGGTAAAAACATTTGCATGATAGTAGGCAGGAGTTTGCAGGTCTTAAATTCAGTGGACACATTAATTGTTGTGATTTTAACCAGCCAAGTATTTTTGCTGGTGTAACAAGCTGTTTGGAGCCCACCACAGTTTTGTACTTAAAGAAGGACATACAACACTGTGCAATGAAATATATGCTGTCCTGAAATGCCTTGCAGCTTTTAGGAGGCTATTCAGCTGTGATTCCCCCCATCTCCCCAGCAATTTCAGTGCCCCCGAGGCAAACATATAGACTCATAGACTTCTTTTCTCTGTTGACTTTATATTCTTACTTGGAAGATTTACAGTGCTATTTTTTATGGAAATACCTGATCCTATGACAATTAAACAGTTTTCAGTACTTATAAAAATTTCTTACTTTTAATTAGACAGTGTCCATTTCTTTTGGCCCTCAGTTCTTTTTTCTTTTCCTTTTCCATATAAATGGGTGTAAAAGTGGAAGGATGAAATTTAAGCTTTAAGGATGAAATTTAAGCTTTAAAACGTACATTCCTATATTGTTTCTGCTGACCTGACTTTAACTTCTAAAAGACAAGGGTGAGAAAAGCCAGTTTAATTATCTACAAACAACCAAGAGCTATAGACAAGAACTCCAGTCTGTTGCTTTTAGCTATTGATATGACTAACTCTAGTACTGTTGATAGTGTTTCAAAAAAGAACTCCCCAAAACCCAGTTAATAGCTTCTTTTTTTCCTAACCTGTGACTTTGCTGGAGTACTTCAGGTTTTAAAAATTAATAATGTAGAGCTGAAGTGAAAATAATATTTTGGAAGGGGGGATGAAGCAAACTATTTCCTTTTCATCCTTCCCCAATGATTTGCAGACAAACACATCCCCAGGCAAGTTCTGAACTTCCATAATTACATTGAATTCCTAGTTAATTGGGCTTTTCTCCTGCTATTGAGTTCTTCCTTGAATAATGCCTGCTTTATAATGATTTGTGTGCAGACAATAAATGTAGAGATTTAATAGGATGAAGGCTGTGGCTCCATACAAAGATATTTAGCCCTTAACCCCTATTGAAATCAATACTTTTGCAAATCTGTTTATAAGTGACTTTAAATGAATATGCATAAAAAAGGATTACTATTAAATGTTTAAAGTATAAAGAGCATAACAAGGCTGTTCTTTGTAAAGTTACTAAAAATTGTATGTATCTATAACGTTCTATGATTATTGTCTCAGTACATTGTGCTCTTTATATCTTATTGTATGTGCTCAGTTTGAAAAAAAAAAGTTGGTTATTGTTTCTGCAGACTCTGCCAACTGGTAGGCAAACTTGCTTCATTTTCTACTCAAACTTTATCGTGAGTAAAAAAAATAGCTTATCTTCCCCCATCAGACTCATCATGATGCCTGTTCCTCCAGCAAGAGTTGGGATAACTCTTTGTTTATGACTGACTAGCAAGTAAAGAATACAAGTTTTGTTTGTTTTTTGTTTTTTTTGTTTTTTTTTTTTAGCAATACAGAGAAAATGGGTAAGAAGGGGTGAGCAATAATCTGTGTTCTGGAAGAGGCTGTGACATAGTACATGGAGGAAGTGGAGCTGCTGATGCAAAAAAGGTGCCTTTTTTTTCCCTCTCAGCACAGAGTCATGTGTTTGGGGCTTTTGGCTAGTACATGAGTGCTGGCAGCAGTGCCTGCATCAGCAGGGATGGGTGTCCGTCACAGTTCTGAGATCTGGCCAAGATAAGCAAATTGTATCCGGTCTATTATTAATCCACTTACTCTTGCTAGTTTTCATGCGTATCATGTTGTTACAGAACGGCTGACCAAAAGTCTAACAGTGAAAGACAGTTTGCTCTCCGATGCTAAACAAAGGTAATTGTTAGGACCATCCCTGATTTCCCTGGTTCTGCTGTGTAACCACGAGTGATTACGTGTGGAGGGATATAACTGTTGTAGCTGGAGCTCAAATGCAAAGCTTCTCTTACAATACTGTCTAGAAAAGATAGATTCAGCAGCAAGAATGTTGGTATTACGTGCAGAAAATAATAGCCTTTCTCAGGCAGTCAGGGCTTAAGTTAAACATACGGAGACAGGTATTTTATTGAATTTCTCACTTTTACAGAAACGTTTGGATCACTATTCCAACTGATCACATAGCAGCATAGCTTGTTTTTTTTTTGTTTTATTTTGTTTTTTCTAGTGAAGAATTCATTCCAATTCTTCTCTGTGTAGAACCTCAGAATAAAAGACTATATGCAGCAAATCTTAATACAGCAAAGTGGCCACTGTTGCGTTTATCCAATCATCAGTCATCTTTTCATTTTTTTGCATTTGTTCAAGCTCTCCTGCTGTTAAACTGCTGAAAACTTTCCTGCCATTAGCTATGAGCAGAGAAACTTTTTTTTTTTTTTTTCCCTATGTTGACTTAAAAAGATGGATGAGTCCAGTGGTGCAAACCCAGCAGCAGGACTGTAGCTGGACTAGGAACACAGAAGATAAGTGCCATGGTAATTCTTTCTAAAATGAGACAGAAGTCCCCTAACACCAGAGACAGGCAGGTGGCGAAGGATATGGTGAGGATATGACCCTTTCAGCTCAAGTTGCTTGACCCAAATCCCAGCTTTTATATTAAGATAAACTAATCTTGCTGCATTGGAGGTTGCTAATGTAGCCAAGAAGAAACTATATTTTATTAGCAGCATAAATTCTAGGTTTTGCTGATAGTGTTACTGATCTGACAGGGTTTGCAGTTTGTTTATACCCTTCCTCACAGCTGGTTGCTTGTACATTCCTGAATTCTCTGCATCGTGGTCACTGACTTCCTTTTAGTCAAAAATGCAAGGCAGGTACTCATATGATGATTGATCTTCAGTACACTGGAAACTGCAGTCTCAGGTGAAAGGCAGAGAGAGGTGATAGAACTGTCTTCTGTGTTACAGTGGTCTTTTTCAAGAGTCTTTCATTGACATCTTATGGCACTTCCCATTATAAGAGTGGGAAGAGTGAGACTCTTCATTTCGTGTCCAAAAGTGAAACTGTTTCTCTGGTCATACAGTTTCCTTGTGGTCAGCAAGGAAATTAAGTAGGTATTTTGTGAAACACTGCCAGGCAACCCTTCTGCTGTGTTGGTTTGCAAAGGGGATTGTATGCTCTCAGTTATTCCCTGACCTCAAGGAGGAAGATCTGTGCATTCCAGCACTGGAGCTGGTTGTGGTTGGCAGCTAACATGCCTCATAACGGAATTTCTGAAAACTTATTGCATTCCCAACACTCCAAACTGATTTACTTTTCAAGGAAAGCGGTCTTACAACATTATTGAAGTGGTGAAGTGGTAAAGTCAAGCAATACTAGGTTGGCTTGTGCACCTTGACGTGACCCTCCTCTGCAAACGCAATGTGGGAATTCTTTCTTATTTGGTAACACACTTCTTTTTCATACAGCCTTCAATCTAGGCAGTGAACAGATGGGCCAGCTCTGAGCATAAATTGAATTTTGTAACAAGCGACAGTCTTGTTCAGAAAGAAAAAGTGGAAACTATGCAGTGACTGAGAACGTCTCAGGACAAGAAAAAGGAGTCTCATGACAAAGTTGATTAAAGCTCTGCAGAATAAAATACAGTCCTCAGATTTATCACAGAGTTCACATATTGAGGTGTGAGGGGCACTGCGTAGTTTTTAGAGTTGGCCAGCAATTGCATGTTCCTCATTTTTGTAATTTCAGTTTGGCATCTAATTTGCAAAAGTGCTTGGTATTTATATGTCCAATTGAAACTGTTGTGAGTGGTGCCTTGAATATATAAAGTGCTGTGTAATGCTCAGTCCTATGAAAAACTAGGCCCATGTGACCCAAATTACGTATTCACTTTTCAGCTTGATCCCTTAGCACCAAGTAACTCATCTGTAAAATGGGGACAGCGCTATTCCTCCAAAGGAATTTGCTGAATTTGAGTTGCATGATGTTTGTGCTACAGTCAAAACGGTCATTATTGGAGTGTAGGTAGCATAGCAGCGTAATGCAGTTTTAAAATCAGGATTTCAATACTACTCTCTGAATGTCTCTCCAATCCACAAATTAAGCAATGAAATTAATGCAAACTATCAGTGCTTGAATGTTTTGCATGTCTGTTTGTACAACAAATGAAGAGGAGTTCCCATGGAAGAATGCTGTATGGCTAAGCAATTAGCAGCTGTGCCATACAATACTCATTGAAGAAATAAAAATTGCACTGGCAGCCAAACATTTGGCATTTTCTAAAATTTATATGAATCACATTCCAGTCTTAATAATGTTCTTTTCATACTACGTTTATATGAAATTTTATAGAAAGCAAATGAACTGCATGTATTCAAGCACCCTGAAGCACATTTAATGAGAAGTGCGTGCTTTTTTCTACCACATGGACATACTATAAATCTGCGTATGCTTCTAAACAAGTAATGAGAGATATGCATATAGCTATTTGAATAAAAAGACACAAAAATTATTACAAACTTTACATTACAGATATATTCAATCCGTTCTGAATAGCACAGTATAGCGAACAATATAGTCTATGGCTTTTAGTACTATTGCTTATAAATGTAATCCTGATCTACAGTCAGGACTCTTTTGGGAAAACACCGACTTAATAGATTTTAAGAAGCTTTTTGTTTACTTTGATTTTGTTGACTGTAATTTGCATATGATAGTAACCACACTATTACTAATTTATCATCAAAAATATGAAACAAAGAAATCATAATAAAATGTCTTTTTGTTTGTTTGTTTTCCTTTAACAGATTTCTTTTACAATACGTTCTCCTCAAGCCTGTGAATTTTTCTTTTACTGACCAGGTAAGCAAATATACGTACTCATAGAGGTTTTTTGTAAATATGTGTTCCAGACAGTAGGCAATTAATTCTGAGAGACTGGTGTTGTTTTGTTGGACAAAATCTGCAAAATCTATTATAAAAAAGGCTGAAAATGCTGTTGTCAGTTTCCAATTAAAAAAAAAAAAAAAAGTTGAAATCTCCCAAATTCTTTAAATTTCAGTTGGAAACTCAGTTTATTTTCCAGATATGCTTAATTTTATTCGTTCTCTCTATTCTTCTTTTTACTTGTCATCTTAGTTTCCTCACACTTTCTGTTGATATTTACAATTTACAAATGGATTTTTTTTTTTTTTTTTTTTGCTGGGTGTTATCAGTCTCTCTCTGCCTGGCTGGGTACCAGCATTGCAGACAGGATTGTCTGTTGAGAACTCCAGAGATAATATTTTAACAACACAGGCAGGAATGGAACAGCAACAGTAGAGTGGCTGGTGGAAAGTGGAAGTGACTTTGGAAATTTATGAATGCCATTTCTGTAGAGCAGAAGTTAATAAAATGCAACCTTGAAATGAACGAAGTTGCTTCTAATGATCAGTTTTGCAGTAAAAAAAAAAAAAAAAAAAGGCCATACAAAACAACAACACTGGGTACTGAAAAGCCAAGTCAAAGAACCAACTTAAAATATTGCTGTCTATATATTACTGTCTATAGATTGGTACACTGAGGTGTATCTTTTACCTATGGAATTGTGGTTTGATTGTCTGTTGTTGTATGCTGTAGTTGGCAGAAAACACTTTTTTGGCTCTTTTATTGTTATCAGTGTTGATGATGGAGTTGGGCTTATTTGCGTGGAGCTTTAACATGGTTTAGCTTTAACGTTACATATACCAAATTCCATCATTTTTTGATATTTCTTCTTGAGTGATCAATACCTTTTTGGGAGAGAATAGACTGGACAAAGTGAATTAGCGATACTATTTCATGTGGACTGTTTTGTTTACAGAGATCGTTTCCATTAGTTTTACAGTTCTGGTGGTTTTCCATAGACTCATCTTAGCTATGGTTAAAATAACTAAATATGGGCAAAAAATAAATAAAAAAACGTGTACTTTGGGTTCATATCAAATCCATTCACTTGTTTCACGTCGTAATGTTCTATAGCTCTAACACTTTATTTGTACTGTTAACCTCATCTTTATTTAAGATGAGAGGTGGTCTCATAATCTTATAATTCTATCTTCTTATCATAGGGTTTTTCTGTGGTGCCAGCAAGACCTAGAAAGCTTCCTTGAGCTCAATTCACCAAGGAGAGATCTCTTCCCTTTAAATCTTTTCCTGAAAATTCACTTTAAACCCACTATACCTTCACATCATTTAAAAACTAGATACAGACCTCAGGTAGTGGTGTCTTCTGAATTCCTCTAGTTGCATATTCATGGATTTTTTTATTTTTATTTTTATGTTTTTTGCAGATCGGTCTGCAATCAGTCTTGCAATCAGGAAGTGAAATCTTGGATTAAAACCACCTAGTGATTTCAAATGTTAATCTTAAGGGCTTCTCCTAGGCATTTCATATTAAAAGATGGGTAACATGGGACAAATGATCAAGGAGTTATATTTGCATCTTTCATTTTTCACATCTAGGCCCTCTTCTTCTGGATCTTCCACATGTCCACGTTAGTCATTCTTCCGAGTTTCCTTACTCATGCTTGAAAATATTTTTATATTTTGTTCAAAATGTAAGACACAATTATTGACAATAAATAAATCTGATAATATAATTGTAACAGCCGTAGAAAAAAAAGGCTATTGACAACCTCTGTACTTATTCTTCTTATATAGACATCTTCTGAAAAGCTTGTCATGTCACTTGCTTTTCAAATGTAAATTATAATGAAATTGTAATACTTCGATTGATTTAGAATAATAACTGATTTACTCATCAATATGAAAAATCTGAGAAAAGAAATCATGGCTCAAATAACAAATTTAATTTCATTCTTTAAATCTTTGTTTCTCTAAGTATCGTTAATCATTTTTATCTGAAATGAAAATCAATATATTTCAGTAAGATTTATTCAAGCCTGTCTTTAACAAAACTAATCATGTTCTTTTATTAAAGTAATGAAGTCAAGTTCATCTGGAGCATCTAAACTGCGTTATTAGTGAATAAACTGTTTTCTCTAACTTCTTCTCTGTACCTTGCCAACCTTCTTATGCCAGCCGTCACCTCCAAATATCACCTAATCCAAGGCTGTATTTTCCAGATCAAATATATCTGCCAGTCAAGGAAATCAATTTTTAAGAAATTGGTGCTAAAAACAAAAGTCTAAAGACAGAGATCAGACCCCAAAAGGAGCTACATAGTTATAAACTCTTTACTGACCTTACTAGCTTTATTAATTGCTTGTCTTCGGTGATGATGATTGTTGCCTTCATAAAGTGGAAAAAAAGAGCTACAGTAAATATTTCTGCTCCATGGACAGAATATCTGTCTTTGTACGTATTCTACAAATCTCTATAAATGAATTAGATGATACAGCTTATGAATATGTCTGTGATGAGGTAGAGGGTTTGGCGAAACATGGCTGAAGATGAGCGGTTCATCTTGGAGTTCAGTGCTAATCTTTTCTACTGGTAATGAAATGGGTTCTGATCTGGAACCTTTAATATCTCTCTGTCACTTTAAACGTTAATCAAAGTATCTTCAAGATTGTTCATGTTTTTGTTCAACCCCCTGTTCTGTTGTTGTGTTAGTGTGAACAATTGCCTAGTGACTGAAAACCCAACACTGTCTCTGTCAAGTAGACATTAGTGAAACTGACACCTAGTTTATAGAGACCATTAAGCCAGGCAGATTTTTTCATGTTTTAGCCACTATTGTATGTATAGGGCACCTTAAGAAACTGAAGCATTGTATTGCTAGTGCAATGCTGTGCAATAAAGAAATTTTCCGTAGATACTGTCAAAAACTGTTCTTACAATAACTAGCTCTCTGACAAAAAGCTATATTTTGAAGATTGCAAGCCTATTGGTATTCTCTGAGGCCCTGAAAGCCTGCTAAAAGTATTGGTGTACAATTAGTATACAATTTCTTTGCAGTACACAGATTGTGGACCAGATATTTTCCATGTGAACATATAAAAATGCAACATGAAAATGATCACTTCATTTTCAATCTACATTTCATGCACTTTTTTTTTTTTTTATTCTGCTGGCGGCATCCTGTATCTTCATGATCTATATGAAATATTAAAACCTCTTAATAAGTATTTTGGAAAAAAAAAAAATCTTCATATACCAGGACAGCTCTTATAACTGTGGCATAAAAATTCATTGAGAAGTTTTTGGTAGTCACACAGAGCCTCTCTGAAACATTCAGAATTTTTAGCATTTTAAGACTATTCTAGCACATCAAGTTACTGGCAGACACAAAGCCCATTATAAGGAACAGTCATTGAGAATGAAAATTGGATTCACAGTTTTCACATAGGAAATCTGATTGCCAGTGTTATGCTTGAATAATACCATGTGATCCAACTAATCACTCACTGCTCAAGTTTCAAATACAGAGATCTGTTCACAAACAAACTGTAAACCAAAACATATTTGAGCCAGAATAAAATAAACCAATGACTGTCTCCTTATTATGTTTCAGCCAAACCTCCTCTGAAACACCTGGTCCTGCCTCTCTGAGACAATACCGGACTAGATAGCCTTAGGTTTCATCCTGCATGGCAGTTTCTGTTTTTACTGATATTTTGAAGTCTTGTCTGTCATAAAACTGTGTGCTTGTTTCTGTGCACAGAGCTGAGTTTCATACAGAATCAATACAGATGAAATTGTTTCTACTTGAATATTTAACAGACAGAAGAAAAACAAAAGCAGATTCTCAGCTAAGTATTGGTTTTTTCATGCCTCTGTACTCAGAACTGCACATCTCCAGGCTAGTGCAAAATGTACTTGAAAAGGCAGTATGGTTTTTAAGAGGCAATTTCATTCATGTGCTAGTACTTTTCACTATTGAAAATAATTTAATTCAGAGATATTACTCATAATGCCCAGAAGCAAATAATTGTTCTTGTGGTCCCTTTGTTTTAATCAATGAAAAAGTATATGAATGTGTACATTTTGAGAGAGGCCTTAAATGAAGCCATTCTTTAGAAGGGCTGTTTGTTTTTCAGTTCGGGTGTGCAAGAATATGGAGGAGTTTAGTACAAGTAATGAGAAAAAGATTGCTTGTGTAACTCACTGTAATTAATGTGGCATTTTAGTACCCGAAAGGGTGTTTCTCTTCAGTTTATGTCAGTTACAGAAGACCCCTGAACTTCTGTTTACTTCATCGGTAGATCTTCATTTGTGGTGTTTTTAATTAACAAGTCCTAAATTCACTCTAATTTTCTCTTCTTATGTAGTAATAGCTACTAGTCATCTACACTAAATCCTGTGGGTGACTTGGATGACAAAACTCTCTGAGGTTTTTATTTCTCCAGACTGGCTTTCTTCAGGGTGATAGTATCTACCTTTTCCCAGCAGGAAGTTATCATCAGGAATTCCCCCACACTTCGATTGCACATTTTGTGTGTTCTAGGTCAGCTGCTGCTCCCACACAGTTACAACAGCTTCAGTAATGGCAGATCAAGACTTTTCCATGCAAATCGCACCTTAGTATTGCCAGGAGCTGCCCCTGAAGACTGAAGGAGTTTACACTGCAGTTGTTGAGAGAGGTGATTAGAGAAGAAAAATCCTGCCTTCATTAGCGGGTTGGGAGTGTGATCCCAGCATTGTGTATATTCACGAAGTCAGGATCCCCAGCTTTGTCTGCCTTTGAGTAACTCTGTAACCAAGCATTCTCTTTTTTTTTCTTCCTTATAGGAAAATGTGTTTTTTTTTTTTGACCTTTTTGAATGAAATACAAGCCTTGAACAATAATTTCTAGTGTCGGTGGAATATACAGTGTCTCTTTCTGTGCTATGTCTGTAGACCTAGGAAAGTTTAACTGTATCATAGTCTCAAGCTAACTAACCAATTAAAATATTTTTAATACTTCATGTACAAAGTTCACATATTAAATTGCTAGCATATAGAGGCTCCAGTCTTGGAGCTACATCCAGACAGAGAAAGCCCTTGTTTCCAGACAGGACAGATTTTGACCAATCTTCGTACAAGCACAGGAGGCCACTTGCAGGGTCATGATCTCAGCAAACTTGGCAACTCTTTTCTCCTGCCATCCATCTTGCAAAGTTTGATAATTTTGTTAATGCTCCAGCTGTTGGATGTGATTATGAAAGAGCTCTTGCTTTCATGCTCTCTTTAATTTTGTAGCCTTAGTAGTTACAGATGACATTTTCAAAGACCGATTATAACTTCAAAATCTTGGATATTTTAAAAGTGTTTATGAAAGCAATATGCAAGACTCAAAAGTAAGAACCAGTCTTCTTCCTCTCATAAATCTCATAATTTTTACAGCACTCTTCTGATTGTTGCTGTAGGGAGGAGGAAGCCTGAAAAATAGATTCATTCCTAATTATTCTAAATTTACACCATTTTAAAGCAAGAATTGCAGGTGATTGTTTATTGTGCCTTTGTTCATCATTCTACATTCTGTTGTTTTCATGAGGAAATTGCCAAATGAACAGTAAATTTTCACTCACCTGAAGTAGACCATGTGAGTATTTCAGAAGAAACATTTCACCAATTTAATTCTGTAGAGCTCCAAATTTACTTTTAAAAATTGGTCAGGCGCGTAAGAATAGGATAGTGTATGTAAAGTATTTCTTTCTCAAACACCTCCAGACAGTAGTATGTAAGAAATTACAGGAGTTGTGAACTACAAGCCTCATCTTGGAACAGTGGAGCTGTAACTATTGTGGCTTTGGCATTTTCTCAAAATGAATAACTGGATGAGATACTAACTTGCTTCATGTTTTACAGTATCTTAAAATCTGTCATATGTCCAAAGGCTTAGTTTTAAGTAGTTTTTCCTGGAACATTTAAGGGAAAATTCTTCTGAATATACCAGCAGTAGTATTTTGTAGTTTGAACTGAATATCTTAAGGAAGTTATTTTTATTACTGCATCTTTTATGTCTGAAGAGATATTTGTTTAATTTTCATAATATATAGCAAAAGTGAACAGCTGTTCTACAGTTGTCTTAGTCATTCCTTAATAGCTTCATTTTTCTAACCCTCTCTTGGGATGTTTATACACACTATTGACAACTTTGATTTCTGATTCACTGGAATGCAACTAAGCAAATAATCGGAAAAAATGTCTGTAGGAAGGATGAGGAGGAAATGTTTCCTAAAAATGAGTTAAAATATTTTTCATCTTTTTTTACAGCTGCTTTGCAGGAAACACTAGCATCTATCATAGATTAAAAAAAGTGAAATTGTCAAGTTTCGTGTGCTAGTTCTGTCTGAAGATGATATATTCTAAAGTTTTACATCCTGTTAACTCACGATGGTTTTAAAACAACAAAAAAGCTCTCTGGCAAGCATATCTAATTCTTCTTGAATAGACACTGCACTGTAAAAAATTACATTAAAAGGAAGTTACTTACATTACAAAGTGAAACATATGAAAGCTAGGAAATGGCACATTTACAGGTCTAAATCTGTTCTGAAGGTCTAATGTGGCAGGGGCCTGCTAGAAAATGATGGTACTTCAACGCATACTCATAGGTATGTCTTGGTCTCCTTGAGAATCAGTGACTGTAATGTGTTCTTCACACTTTTAAGAGTAAACACAAGAGAAGCCTCAACTATTGCAAGGTTTCGTTGCCTGTACACTTAATGGTGTCTCATGGAGCAGATGAAAAACATTACATTGGAGCTTCTCTGACTTCTGGATTGCTTGTTTGTGTTGCCTTACAAAATTCTGAATCCTGTTTGGGTTTTCTTTCCCCATTGTGATTCTTTGGTAAATGAGATCAGCTGTTAGGCTTGAGATTTGTCAGCCTGGTCTCACAGGACATGTGGTACAATTCCTGCTGTGCACTGCAAATGGACATCAAGCTAAATTCCAAAATACCCATCTAGTAGAAAAGAGTTTATTCACATCAATGATGAGACCAGACATACAGCTCTGTGTTTTGTTGTGTTTTTTTTTTTCTTTTGTATGTGTGTGTATTTCTATTCAATAAGAAGCATAAGGTTTTTTTTTAAACAGAAAAATACTTACAGCCAACAATTCACGTTTATCTAATGATGTAATTCTTAGGGAGAAGTGGAAATCAGAGAATGGAGGCAGTAAGCAATATGCTATGAGGTATATAATACCAAGGACTTAGGACAAAAACAGAGCATGTGCTTTGCTTCATAGTTCTTCATTGCTGAGTTTTGTTTTGTTCTGTTTAAAAAAAAAAAAAAAAACCTCAGATTTATTTTATAATTGTTTTGTACATCTTTCTTTCCGAGTTCTTTTGGTTGTTCATAGATTCTTGGTATGTATGTATGTATGGACTTCTCGTATGTATGTAACATGCAATATGCAGAAGAAGAAAAACTTGTAAGGAATGTATATGTGGGAAGAGTTTGGAGGGTGCCTTGGAGCATTCCTTCTTATTGCAGGACACAGTTTCCTAGGACATGATTTGTTTGGAGGCTTTCAGTTTTTCTCCACAAACTGATGTTTCTTCATGTCTTTGGAGCCACTTCTTCAACTGAGACTCCAAATGTCTCTAGCAGATGCAAGCGTGCTAGATCAGTCCCACTGAATGTACAGATGCCAGACTTATTGGGAGTGACACTAAAATTAATGAGTACACACTGCAATTTAAAGGATAATATTATGCAAATATTCCTAAGCATGACACATTAAAAGATAGTTAGATTTTATACACATCCATTAATATTTTTCCTTGAATATCAAGTAAGTACTACCTCCCACCTGCCATCTCTCCTATATTTTCACTTTCTGTGATGGTTAGATGTCATAAACCTGTCATAATGCTGTGACTAGGCTTTTTGGTTCATAGAACCTTGCATACTCTGCATTTATCTTGTGCTCAGCATCTTTTAAACTGATTGCATATTTCAAACTGTACCAAAAAGCCATATTTTTGTCATTTTTTTTCTCCTATGGGGCAGATTCTAAATTGCTTTTGATAACTTTCTAGCATAGAGCCTTGCTTTATTTTGCCTCTAACAAGTATATCAAAAATAATTTTTAACAGGTTATGTTAAGTCCATCATGCACTCCTACTTCAGACTTACATTTATGCATATTACAGTGTCACTTGCTTTGGAAAGCAGGTAGCAAGTCTAGGTGCTTAGGCTTTGGTGGTGGTGGTATTTAGCTCACAAGCTACCTAAGCCACCATTTTAACAGCACTGTTAAATCATAACAGTGGATTTCTTCCTCCCTGGACTTTTATCAGCAACTTAGGTCAGACTCCCCTAATCACTTCCAGTACATCTTTAAAAGTCTAGATCTACACTTTCATATTAAAGAGAGGGAAGAAAAAAAAAAAATCCACAGCAGCTTAAAAAAAAAGTAAAGAATACTTAGGCCATATCCTCTTGCCCCCATCCCTGTCTGTCTGACACAAATACATACTTCCTGTTTGTTTTAGTTTATAAACATTTTCAATTCTTAACACCTGAATGTTAATGTTATCATTTGACAACTAAGTAAACAGACAAATTGCCAAAGTCTATAAGCAGTCACAGTTCTTGTTGAATCTTAGTAGCATTTGAAATGTTAGTATTTTAATTTTCTGATCATGGCTGGCCATTAATGCCATTGTAGCTGTGCCATTAAGTGCTATGATTTCGCTTCCCCCCATCCAAAATTAAGAGCTTTTCTGAAGAAAGTATATGGCAGATTGGTTTCTTCTTGCTGTTGGTTACATGGCATGGAGGCTTGGTAAGTTCGTTATAGGGAAGCAGCTTGCTGAAAATTTGAAAACTTGTTCCTGTTATAATACCAGCCCTGCCTTTTTGGTGAGTACTAACAGGAAAGTCATGATCTCTATGACCATTTTGTAGCTGCAAGGGATAGGAAAGACAGGTGAAGACCCATATGTATAACACACTGCACCAAACAGTTCCCTCCTCTCCTGTCATCCTTCACAAGGTGATAACACGTTTTCCAAATTTTACTAGTGAATGTACTTTTTCACGTGAGTAGTCCCTTTATTTTCATAAATTCAATTTTATTGTGAAATACAGTGTATAATTCTTGATATTCTATTCATATGTACAGAAACTAACTCTAGGCTACAATTCACATGCATTCACTTAGATGAATCATATAAAAACAGTTATTGTCTACAAGCACAAAACAAATACATCAAACTGGGAAATCTACTTACAGGGAAAGTCAGAAGTATTACGTAGATACTTAATAAATTAACTAATAGACTTGAGTATAAGTCTGTACTAATGATGCACATAGCTGTAATGGACACAGTATGAAAATGCGATTAGCAACATCATAGTCAGGTATGTCAATATTTACAGTTTAAGTAGCATTGATATCCTTTTACAAAATTGAAATGATTGGATTTTATCTCTAATCTGAACAAAATATATTTTATGGAACATAGCATTTTCTAAAGTTTTTCTGTCTAAATTTGTTTTAAATGTAACTTTAAGGTTCTCATTTTTCTAGCAGAGAAAGGATCACAAGCTACACTGGAAAATGAAAAATTCAGAATAAATATTATTATATAATTATATACAGTTATTGGATTTATGTTAAAAATAATGGAAACATACATGTGGAATATAGATAAAAGATTGTTACTTATGATAAAATTTTATCGTCTGATACCTTGATTCAGCAAAACCCAAACATTTTTGGTTATACGTCTGCTGAGGTTTTCATTACTCCAGTTAGGAAGGACTCCTGAAGCGCTGATATCAGAAGTGAAAAAATGATAGAAATCTTGACATCTAAGTACGTTTGATATTTTGAAGGGAACACTCTGAAAAAGAGAAAGAAAGTGTTTAGATTAGACTAGCTTCCAATAGGAAAAGGTAAATAAGAAAGAGAAAGTGGCTGGGTATAATCCAAATAAACCTGGTTGGTGATGAGAAGTTATGAAATATAGATGATATAGATCATAGAGCAATTTTTTCACAGTCAGCATTTTAGCAGGAACAAGGAGATTAATTAAACTTTATATTAAAATAAACAGTAGGTATCTATGTGGTTAAGTATTTGAATAGCAATTGAATATTCCTAAAAGTTGTACGATATTATCAGTATAATAGACTTGATTGTACAGAATAAAAGAATTCATGTTAACCATGCTGTCATTTAAATAGTACATCATAGATGTGCTCCTGGGAAATAAGTTCCCTCAAAGCACAGAAATCCAAATTGTGAGAGAAGATAAAAATGAACAATGAAAATACTTTATTCCATGTAGATTATTATACTGCTCTTATCATCATAATATCTGATTACTTTCCGGTGGTGCATTAAGCTATGGGATTAGCATCTGCTGCTTAGTGTTCTGCTTTTGTATGGTGATTCTTGTAGGTTTGGGCGAGGAGAAACAGGGAAGCTGTGAAAACTTTCTTAAATGTTAACAAATTCTGCATGTGGAAATATAAAATAAAAGAGGTGGAAGGAAATAGCAATAATGATGAAAATCGTATCCAGTTAGGTGAAAGAGAACAGATTTGCATGTGTTGGCTGACACTGCAGACTTTTGGAAGGCTACTAAATGGGGCTGCCATTTGATCCATGAATGTTGCTCTCTCTTTCAAGAGTAGTTCAGAAATGTCTAACAGACTATTAAAAGACATAATTACCTATAAAAAAAGGTCAGAATTTTTGGCTAGTGGACTTTAATCAACCTCATTTTTCATTTGGGAAGGAAAAAAAGTTTCCAAAATCTTATAATCTTTACAATTCTGTAAGTTTGTTTCCAGAGCAGGAGGAGTTTGAGAGAGCCCTCCATTTGGTAAAGCACTGTTCTGTCCAGCAAGGAATTCTGGTAGCTGGGGAGCTGGCTACCTTGTGTTCTAGTGGTGCAGTGCTGAAGAGAGACTTAGAAAACCTGCATGCACAATATACTCAAAATATTAAAGGAATAACAGGCAATTCCTATTTGCTAAAAAAAGCTAAAAAATTAAGCAGTGTTCATTCAGTACATGGAAAAAGCTAGAGATTTAAAATGCATAAACAGGCAGAGGCTGAGGCAATTTGAACACTACAGAGTAAAAAGATATCAAACAATTAAAGGCACTCTTTCCACCAAATATAAAGGGAATTTTATGATATTTCAAAAAACTTTGCAATTCTCATGTACTTTTCCTAAAATTTTCTGGAGGTAGCTCCAAGAAAATTCTATTTTAAAGTAAAGATCTTGTACTACTTTTAAGAGAGTAATTAAATGAATAAATGAGTTTCTGAAAAAAAAAAATCATACACAATATGTATTTTTATAATACCTGTGCACAGTATGTGTTAAAAAAAATGGCCAACTAATTAAATGAATACTTCTTCATTGAAGATACCAGACTTTAAAATTTCTTGATAATTTTATTTAAATCCATATCTAACCTACCTAGTGAGAACAGGATCTCTTTGCATTGTTTTTATTTTGTGTTAGAGGTTATTCTGTAATTGTGACAATTGTCTTTCTCACAGCTATTACACATTTCTAAGTTATGTCAAACAAGAAATGGAAATTTCACTTTGTAACTTTTTCTTTAACTGGAAAAAGCATCACATTTGAAATTATATTGTTCATCCCATCAAATACTTTAATTCATAAAACAATGCAGGACTTGAACTTAGACCCAGATATCTTACAAAAATTGGTCTGGATTTTTACCTAAATCATTTTATGCCAAATAATGTTTTCACAAATCCTGGAAAGGCAAAGCAACGTAATTCATTAGATAGAAGAGACATTATTTACTGCTTTGAGTGAAATAAGATACTTAACAGTTAAAATAAATAATTTTTAACTTTTAGAGGTCAACTATTGATGGTCTAGCTTCACTCACAGTGTAGGTGGACTGGTATTCACATCCAGAGATACCATCAATAGGTTGATACCTCTACTGTTAAGCATCATACAAGAACAGTACCTTCAGAAATTCACAGTGTGAACTTGCCTGAAATTTGTATGGTTGCTACCTAAACATTTTGGCAAACTTCATGAATTGCATGATATATACAACCTGACATCAGGAACAGATTATCCTTCCTCTCCAGGAGAAGTAAGTATGTATTCTATTGGTAGTGGTTTCTTACAGTAACATGGAGACAATACCACAGGTGAAAAAACAAGACTACTCATCGGCTAAATAACTCTCTTTGATAAAGCCCACAGATCCACACTCTCTCTGCTATGGTCTTGGCTCCAGAACATGATTCGAAGGACAGCTTTCTGAGAGAGAGAAAAGGTGTGAGAGGGGTGAAACTCTGTCATACACTGTATTCAGGAGACTAACACGTTTCTCAGTGCCAAGCAATATTTTGACAAGCGTTCTTTGGCTATGTATGTGTGGGCATGTGCACAAACTATAGTATCTACAGAGTAGCTCAGGATGGACAATACAGCTGAAGGGTAAGAATTACCATTTATAAGTATTTTTTTTAAAGATTAAAAGTAATGAGGGGACTTAGGTCGCATATCAGTGACTCAACAAATGCAGACTTTTGGGGATGAGTTGCCAAAATAACTTAAAATACTTTTTATAAACGAGTTTGAGATGCGTAGTTTTTCTCCCAAAAGAAAAGAGCTTTCAGAATGAAAACCATAAGGGGAGGTTTGAATGAAATAGTGCTGTGGTAGAAAGGCTTGTTTGGCAAAAATGTTTATTTCCTACAATAAATTTTGCTTACAAATGCTTAGCGATTAGGATTTATATCATGACTGACAATATATAAAATTTTTGCCTCAGTCTTCACTGGCAAGAGCTCCAGCCACATAGTCCAACCCCCAGAAGGCACAGTCAGGGTCTGGGAGAATAAAGAACCACCCATTGTAGGAAGATCAGGTCTGAGGCCACCTAAGGAACCTAAAGGTATACAGTGTAAAATAAGGAGGTGATTGGTGACAGCCAACATAGTTTCACTAAGGGCAGATTGTGCCTGAGAAATCTGGTGACCTTCTACAATGGGGTTACAACATTGGTGAATAGGGGAAGAGCAACTGACATCATCTACCTGAACTTGTGCAAAGCATTTGATAATGTCCTGCATGATAGCCTTATCTCTAAATTGGAGAGACATGGATTTGGCAGATGGGCCACTGGGTAGGTAAGGAATTCGCTGGATGTTTGCACTCAAAGAGTTGCGGTCAATGGCTCAATGTCCAAGTGGAGATCAGTGATGAGCAGTGTTCCTCAGGGGTGCGTGTTGGACCAGTGCAGTTTAACATCTTTGTCAGCAACATGGACAGTGAGATCAAGTGCACCCTCAGCAAGTTTGCAAATGACACCAATTTGTGTGGTGCAGTCGACACACTGGAGAGAAGGGATGCCATTCAGAGGGACCTGGGCAGGCTTGAGAGGTGGGCCTGTGTGAACCTCATGAAGTTCAACAAGGCCAAGTGCAAAGTCCTGGGCCAGAGCAATCTCAAGCATAAATACAGGCTGAGAAGGGAATGGATTGAGTGCACCTCTGATGAAAAGGACCTGGGAGTGTTGGTTGATGAGAAAGAAGATCAACATGAGCTTGCAATGTGTGCTTGCGGCCCAGAAAGCCAACCATATCCTGGGCCACATCAAAAGAAGTGAGGCAGGGCGAAGGAGATGATTGTCCCCCTCTTCTCTGCTCTCGTGAGACCCCACCTGGAGCACTGCATTCAACTCTGGGGCCCCCAGCACAAGGACATGGATGTATTAGAATGAGTCCAGAGGAGGGCCATGAGGATCACCAAAGGGTTGGAGCACCTCTCCTATGAAGACAGGCTGAGGGAGCTGGGGTTGGTCAGCCTGGAGAAGAGGCTTTGGGGAAACCTTATATCAGCCTTGCAGTACCTAAAGGGAGCCTACAGGAAATCAGGAGAGCTACTCTTTGTCAGGAAATGTAGTGATAGCACAAAGGGTAATAATTTTAAACTAAAAATAAAAATAAAAAAAATAATTAAAAAGTAGATTAGATATTAGGAAGAAATTTTACATGATGAGGGTGTTGAGGAACTGGAATGGGTTACCCAGACAAGTTGTTTAAGGTGAGGTGGTAGGGCTTTGAGCAGCCTGGTCTAGTGGGAGATGTCCTTACCCATGGAAGGAGGAGTTGGAACTAGATGATCTTTAAGGTCTCTTCCAATTCAAATCATTCTATGATTCTCTGATACAAATACTATATTCCTTAAAAAAAAAAAAAAAAAAAAAAAAAGTCTACTATGTTGCCATATCTTTTGAGAGCAAAGCAGTACTTCTGCTTATTTATTTGGATTGTTGGGGCATCCCAGGGTCTTTGTTAGGCATAGAGACACCCATGAACGTCCTGAACAAGAAAGATAGCTGATGCAGTTGAAGACAGAAGGAAGTTGACAAACGGGAAAGTAGATCGGGGGAATGAGCAAGCACATTATATGGTTCCCCACATATATATAGGAGGAGCCACTTGGCTATTTATTTGAAACTGCTACAAGTTGCTAGTAGGTATCAGCAGAAGATATTGATCTGAGGTGAAAGGTGACATATTGATGGATGTTTTAGTTCATATTAATGTTATATGCTACTGGTTTGGTCATCTCTAAAGGCCTTGGTGAAGAATGGGATTTCCAGTGCTCTAGTGTTTTATGTTTCCATAATTAAAAACAGCATGTGCTATAGGTGGCTGTGATTTTTAAAGTTCCTGTGCTCAAGAAACTTGTGCATGCTTGGTTATATTGTTATGGATGGTTCCCCTAATTTCAGTGAGAAGGCTAGTTGTAGTAAATATGAATACAAGTAAAAGAATTTGCGTGATAAAGGCGTAGATACAGATCAGCTCCTCTCCCAGAGTATGGAAATAACAGATTAATCACTGGACATACTGAATCAAGGACATGCTTACTGCATACTTTGTGCCATCATGACATTCTATAGTTTATTTTGTAAAAAATCATGCAGGAAATTGGCATTCTTTATGAAAGTTTCTCTTAAATTCCCGGTCCCATGGCTGTTAATCCCCCGAGGACAGAACTAGATTCTGTTTGCAGAACTTAACTGCATTTTAACTAAAGGACTATTTTCTACATGTTTCATTCTGCTTCTCCCCTGCTTGATAGAAGTTATCCGGAAACGCATTCCAGAAATCTGGTTGCTATGTTTCATGTTCTGCAAGCGTTGGTTACTATAGTGTTTTAGAAAAATACCTTTTCAGGAAGCAGATATATAATCCAATATAGTCTGCTGAAGTTGTGCTGAATGAACCATCTGTTAACAAATTGAAAGTAATGTATTTGTAGATGAAATGATTCGTACACTTTAATTTCCTGTTACAATTGGAGAAATATAAAAAAGAGGGCATGAGAATATCTTTAGAAGCATCCGTGTATGTACCCTGAAGCTGCCTACCCTTTGAATACACCTGGTTATGAATGTCATGTGGCAGTGTAATAAACTGACCTTCTTCAACAACCAAGTCTTTCTAGAAAGCAAACCAGACAGTACCTGCCACCTAGACTGCACATTTCTGCAGATACTCTACCTCTGAGCCACTGGAACAATTAATGCCTCCTAGTTATTAAGCCAGGATGTGCCCAGTACTAATCAAAATCCAGTATATCTATATTGGATTACTCATGTTTAAAATAAAGGCCACTTTACATGTTGTTGTTTTAATAATGAATGCAAATTCCCATCTTTGATCCCAAAGAGCTAGGCATTATACAAATTTAGAGTAAAATCACTTTAATGTCCTTAAGTCCATAAAGGCTATGTAAACATCTGCAAGTAGTTTAGAATTCCAGGAAGATGTTGAAACAAGATTGAAGTACTCTTGTCACAATTTCTAAATAACAATAAAGGTTTTCTGCTTATTACTAGGGAAGATAAAAACACCTTCTAGGTACATGACCCTTCTTGGTCCTCTGAAATCTCTTTGGTGCTCTTCAGGCATTCAATAAACAGAATTTCAGACCAGTAAATAATGGAATATGTTATCTGTGTTTTTGTTGTTGTTGTTTTTTTTTTTTCCCAGTGGTTCAGTATACTTCAAGCTCTCCAGTAGTCATTCTGCACTTATTTGTAGTCTGTTACCCTTTGTGCAAGGTGGCAGCTTTGGCTGTCAAGTGTGAACTAAAACCATCTCTTAAGCTTGAGTGTGTTTTCAGCTACTCTATGGTAATGCTGGCTGTGATGCAGCTCCTGTCTCCCCATCAAGAAAGCAGTGTGATGTTAACATAAAATTCACTGTCTTATTTATTCTCTGGGGCAGCAGATATATGTAATATGAAATTCAATGAGCTGTGATGTCACAAATCATGTGAATTCATGAGTCATTACTAAATTGTTGGACTGCTGAATTTGTGTGTTTATTAAGTACACACAATGTTTGATATTCATTTTCTATAAAGCACTTCAGGAGTTTTTGAAAAAAATGTTCTTAATTGATTTACCAAATCAAAACTTTGGTGTAATAATTGCCTCTTTTTTAGCAAAGTTTTAATTGGAAATATTTTCTCAAGTACTGAACTTCTGATAAAGATGAACAATGACCAAGTAACCAAGGACCTGGTAGCAAAGAAACTCAACTGATTTCATGAAAGCTCATATTATTGCTGAGTGCCCTGTGCCAATTTGAATTTCACATAATGTGGAAATGTAATCTGATGAAGATTTTGAGTTACACATGCTCTATATGTCCTGAAAAGCAAGCTAACATAAGTAGCAATGCTCTAATTGGAACATGAATTTTCCATTTTTCCTGTGAGTTATTGCTTACAAACAACATGATGTCTCTTTTATCATGACACCAGAAAACAATAGTGTACTTTTTGTTTGTTTAATTTTGTCAGAAAATGCTGATTCATTGAAAACAAGGCTGCTTGCATTTGAACAATTCCCAATCGGAAAAAATATTGGAAAAGTATGTTGCAAAAGATAGTGCCTAGACATTTTAAATGACTAAAGTCCTTTTTTTTTTTTTTTTTTTTTTGGTATTTTAAATAAGTTTTCAGGCCTGTAACCTACTTTTAATGTATAAATAGTTCCCCTCCCCACAATCCAATAACCTGTAAATTATACATGTATAGTGGAAGCAGGAGTTAAGATCCAGAGTCCTCTCTTCCCTGCCTTTGATCACTCATAGCCTGCTCAATCTTCCGAGAAGGCTCCATGCCTTTGATCTCTTCTGCCTCCGTCTCTGTGTTGTTCAGGTTATCTGAGGATGTTTGTTGTTTTGAAGTATAGGTTTTACTCACAAAATTATGCCAATTCAAACTACAAAATTGGAAAGTGTAGCCATTTGTACTAAAAATATCAAAGAAGTAAAAAATGTAGGATGAATATTTAAAACATTTTAATGTATAAAGAGTTAATTGCTCCAATATAAAAATTTTAAAATCTAGATTGGAGGGTTTGTGCAATTTGAAGTGAGATTATTTTGCTGACTCTAAAATTTGCAGTAGGGAAATTGAAAACTGAGATATAAAAAACTGTTTCCTGTCCAGTTTTAATCAGTTTTGCTTCAAAACTAATTGATCCTTTAGTCTGCTGAATCAAAAACACGTCTTACATTGGGCTATAAGGCACATGTTCTTTCTTTTCAACTTAGAGTTATGGCCTACCCAGATTTTTTGGCTAACAGAACTCAACCTGCTAAGAATGTAACCCAGAGAAGTGCATGCACAGGCCTCATATTTTTGTAATTAAATTACCAAAAAAATGTGTGGTGTTTTTGGATATGTGCACGTATATACCTACCTGCAGGTGATGGTTTGGAAAATACTGTCCAGATTTGTAAGAATATAAGTACCTAAAGATGTATGTAACTTCCTTCCTGAAATAATTAAGAATGTTTCAAAAATACTTATTTTCTGTTTTTGCCCGAGAACACTACTCTGTGGCATTTTGAGGTGTGATGCCATATTCAGTTATAGCAAGTAAAGTGATGGATGACACACAGCACATACTCTACTGAAGGCTACTTTTGGCTCAAGGCAGCTAAAGGAAATGCTCCTTCAAATAACACTGCATACGATTTCATTTTAAGTTCTTGAGCAACCAGGATTCATAGAGGGTTGTATAGGAAAAGTATGTATGAGTAACATAAAAATTGTTTATCATTCATTAAGAAATCAATGGTATGAAGAATGTCCTTGCAGCATCTTTATTTTCCTGGGTTATATACAGATCAAGAATGAGTCCTAGGAAAATAAGTGGCTGTGGAGGACCCTTTCTACACAATCTGGTGTACAGTTGGGAACAGGAAGGCATCTGTGCATTCCCCTGAGTTATGTTTGTGTGCTCCCATATCCATGAGAACTTTTCATTTTGAAGCTTGGGACAGAATTGCTGTTGTGAAGATGTTCCCTGGTTATGTTTTCATGCAACTCAGCTAAGCGCTGCAGCAATATTTGAAGGGGAGCATAGGCGTGGGAGTTACACTGGGAGAGGTCTAGGCATTAAGTATCCTGCTAAATCAGAAATTAGTAAAACATATTCTGGCTGTGCTTGCCCTTGTTTTGAAGAGATGTTAGTGAAAGATGTCAACATTGTTTTATTAATCAGAAGTAGAAGGAGTGTAAATAATTATTTGGTGTTTACTCACTTTGCTACCTAGTTCTCTTTCCTCCTCCTCCAGTGACATTTTCCAGGAACTAGATCAAGGTAACTTCAGATTTTTGTTTTCAGAGGTAGTGGTCAAGATGATGGAAACTGTAGGCAGTATTTAGAAATTATCTAATTCAAGCTATTACTTAAGATTCAATGCAGAGTAGTTAACACTGAGCAATGTAAGATATTCCATCATGTATTAAGGATAAATGATTTATGAAAAGAACCTAAGTTTGGTATCTTTGGCTCTAGAACTGGAAAAACACCTAACTGCCATGCTGCTTATGCTTTTAGAAGAGTGACGCACTACAGCTTTTTAAATTTGGGAAATATATGTGTGTCAGAATTTTTATCTGATGAATTGTGATGATGCTTGTCTGTATTTGCATTTAGGCCTGCAAGAGACAAATGAGGTTAAGAGCACATAAGAAGAGTTTTTGTATGTCTAGGATTTGGTGTATGTGAGGGAATTGAATGCCTCACCTCTTGATTTGAACTTTTTTTATGTTTATGGAATAACAGTGGTGAAATAAACAGAAGATGAAGCAAGTATGTTGAAGGAAATGTGTGTGACAATGCTCTTCCTATCATCACGTTTGGTTTGATGTTTTATACCACCACAGCATTTTTACCTGTCTGAGGTACTGTCTTGTTGTTTGTGGAGAAAATGCCACATCTTTCTGTGCCTGAATGATCACCCGTAAGGACCTAAGTTTCTTAGAAAAGTGGAATAAAGACAGAGTCTGCTTTTTGCTTTGGCCTCATTATGAGTTTATGTCAGTCCCAGCCCTCCTCCGGCACCACAGCCATGCTGCTTATTCTGCCACAATTGCACTTCACCATGAACAACAGAAGGGTTGCTCCCGTCTGCAATGTTTGATTTTTTCATGCTGCAAAATAGTTGTTGGAAAATGCTCATTTGAATTTTCAGTAGCTGTTTCAATTTGTTATATTTGCATCCTTTTCTCTTTATGAATATCTGCACTTTTAAGGAAATAGCTGGTCTTAAAGTCTGTGAAGAATGCTTTTCTTGCATGAACAGGAACATTTGCTGTGCATTACTCATTTTTTTGCTATCAATTTTAAAATATTTTCTTCTGTAGTAGCAAAGCAGAAAGAAGGTTGTGAAGTTCAGGTGTCCAGCCAGAGTCAAAGAGACAAGATAATTTATAAATTTGTAAGTAAATAGGCTGCAGATAATGCGGTGACAAGTTTAGAGGAGAAGAAACTTAATAAAAGCAAGAATGTTGATGAAAATTTCAGGAACAGGAAAATTTTAGTTAAATTTATGATGAATGACATGTCTGGCTCTTACCATGGAGCATCTTGCTTAAGTCTCTTAATTTGGTGGTGTTAACCTTAAGGCAGAAAAAATGGGAAGGCACAGTGCCATTTGAAAATAACATGAAAGTAGCAAGCAGATGATAAATTTTCATTTGCATGCATTTTGCAAATAATTTTTATCACCTCTATATACTAGAGCCTTTGAGAGTATGCTCTGCAAAACAAGACCGTTTTATTATGAAGTGTTATGCCATGCAATACAGTATATTAAAGTTAGCCAGAAACATGTAATATATCCAGTACTTGCATTTCCTCTTTGCTTTGTGTGTTTTCAACTTTTAACTTGTAGAAATTGCAGTTATATGTTTGTTCATAAATACAAAACTAGCAAATACACAAAAGAGTAGACATTGCCTTCCTCAGTCATTCCCTCTCCTTTCTTTCTGAGAGGGCTGCTGTGTTTCTTTCCTGATCTCTCCTCTGCTTTTCTCTTATGCAGGGTGCCATTGCTCAGAGAAGGGTCCATTTTTTTTTTCTGTTCCAATTAGTTTACAAACTGCCTGCTGAGCTAGGAAGGCTGGGGTACTCAGTACAGACTCAGAAACCCTCAGATGTCTCTTTGCCTTCCCCTTCCCTCCTTCAGGGCGATGTCAGAACCAGTCCCCTCTCCTCCAGTGGAGAGGTCCAGTGCCACCTCCCTCCACCTGGCCGCCTGGCCTGCTCCAGCTGCAGGTGAACAAGGCCAGACGCTCTGGCAGATGTGTCTTTTTGGTTCCTTTTGAGTTATCCTTGTATCAGTTCGTAGGCAAAACACTCTGAGATCCATCTACATCTGTAATTGTTGCTGGGCACATATGCAAGTGATTTTTTCAGCAGGATTTTAACATTCTGCTTTTGAATATTGGTGAGGCGAGTGCTCCGTTGTGGGGACTAGCCACATGCTGAAATGCTTTTTGACATGGGAAAATAAAAGTGACTGTGCAGAATTTGATGCCTGTCGCTTCTCAAAAGCTGCTGCTCAAATTTACCTGGCTCAGACTGTGTATTATTTGTGGCAATAATACTGGAAAATGCCCTTCAAAGATCTGAAAGTCAGGCTGTTCCCTTGTCCTTTTACATACCATCACTGATAATAATAGCAGTAAATTTGAACAGAATATACATTCACTGTAGTTCAGTTGGAGATTTCTACTCAGTTTTAATGGAACCACTGTTGTCACCTTGGATCAAAATACCATGCGGGTTCAGAGGTTACACCCTCATCAGTGGCTTATTCGAAGACAACGATGTATTTTGGCTTAAATGTTTTTATGGCTGATGGAAAATGTGAGATGGAGTGAGCTGAGCTTGATTCCCCCATGCCCTGTTAGAAGAAAAAATAATAATAATAATAATAAATTTTAAAAAACTCTGTTTTGATTTGTTGACTCAAATCAGTAGGAAAACTATCAAAGTGATAAAAAGTGGAATCCCAAGTTGTTGTTGCTACATAATTGTTAATTAAAGACGGATGAATTGGGTTTCTGAGTTTTATGAGCCTGCAGAAAAGCATTTAGTTTTAAATAATAGGAAAGCTTATTTAATCTGGAAGACCTTTGTGGGAGAACCCACCAGGGCTCATTTTCACAACTGAAGCGTCACACCGTGTGGATGCTGCTCGTGGCCCCTGGAAATTAGGGCCACCCTTGTGCTCGCAGCTCTGGGACCACAGTGGCAAGGAGCGGAGGCAAGGAGCAGCATTTTTAGCTGCTGGCAGTGCCCAGGCAGCCTCCTGCAGCTGGCAGGGAAAAGAAAAGCATCATCTCTGGATTCAGAACCACGTGGGCAGCATTTCAATCAGAAAGGCCATTTGGGAAAGTTTACACCATGTCACGGTATCGAGGGCTTTCCTACTGCTGCTAGCCCTCAAAAGCTCCAGATCTGGAAAAGAGAGGAACTCAAGCCTGGGTTGATTTTCTGACACAAGCCCCTCCGCTGACAGGCAGCTCCCGTCCTTCGGCTGGAGCGGGCCCTGCTCAGGAGTGCTGATCCAACCTGGCAGGAGGAGCAGGTCGTCTCCCATCCTCCTGCGTCCTCTGCCTCCATCCTGCCTGCACTGTGGTGGCACCCTGGGGGCTGCTCCCAGTCCCCACCACCCAGCCCACTTCACCCTTCTACACACAGAGACTGCCCTGAATGCAATCCTTATCCCTGCCATGCCGACCCTCCCCAAAACCCCATCCAGCTAGGGGTGCAGGCAGCCCCGACAGCCCTTTGGCCTGCGAGGGAAGCACGGCCATTGTGGCCATCTCGCTGTGCCTCAAAGCCCCTTTCTCACACTTCTATCCTTCTGTAATGAGCCTTCGATCTCCTCCAGATAAACACAGTGAAACTGGAAAGAACAGCAAAAGTAAACACGGCAGCAGCAGAGCTGGGTGGCTGCTGCCCGTGGTGTCCCCGGGAATGTTTTTTCCTGTCTTCCTGCCACGGTTTCCAGCCTGTCGTCTTCCACTTTGTTTGCCATTCCTTAATTTCTAGCTGTAAGCTCTTTTGCATGCACCCTCCTCTTCACAGCACATTTGTGCAACTGTCTGCAGATGCTAATAGGTAGAGAGACTCCTCCCATGGCTCTGTTTTTATTAAATATGGAGATCAGACAAATTACCACATTTTTAACATCTCTTTTGTGGTAGCTATTAAGCTTTCTGGTGTAGAAGCATCAAGCAGATTTTTGTTCATTTATTCACTACACAGCCCCATAGATAAATTTTTCTGTGTAAGCTTTTTGGGTGCTGGGAGCACGTGTATTCGTTGCTCAGTATTTTACGTGGTATTTTCATTTGGAAGTGACATTTTGTGTGACATTTTACTTTAGAACAATAGATGGGCAATATCGAAATTTCAAGTCTGAAGCAGAGGAGTTATGTCTATTACTTAGTCTATTTAATAAGTTGTATCTTTTATAAATTCTTGTCTGATTTTGTCTTTTCAAGAAATCTGGTTTGAATGTATTTTGAAAACAGGAGGGTGCTGATGGATCTCAAATTTGCAGAACAACTGTCCTACTCCTCACTAGTGACAATAAGAGGGCTCAGATGAAGGAGTTTGTGCTGCTGGAAACACAACCAGCTTTCTCAGGAGGCTGCTTTGAGGAAGATTGCAGCAATACTGCATCCCCACTGTTACTGGTGGGTATTGCTGCACGCATGTATAATCTGTGCTAGATAAAATCAGGAGGTAATAAAGGGAGGTAAAAAGAAGAGATGAGAGATCTGTCATGTACTTTTTTTTTTTTTTTTTCTTAAGGAGAAAAAATGTCCCAGGGATGCTGCATTCACTCAGCGAAAAACGAGTGCTGCTTTAAATCAGAAAACTTGCACTGCACCAAGTCCTTTAGTTTGGGAACCATTTCAATATGTTATGAAGGAAAGTTGCAGACTAGGCATGTTTACTAGACCTTTAATTGCTACATTTAGTAGAAAGGCGCCTTTTTTTTTTTTTTTCTCTCCTTTCCCTCCCCTTTTTAATGACAAGAAGCCAGAGTTTGCTGTGCAAATGAAGCAGGCTTTGCGAGAATCAGATTCACTTTGGACGACTCTTCACATTCCTAGTCATCATTACATTAGGCAGCACAATCCCATCTCTGGTTGATGGGCAGCAAAAGTGGGCAGCCTGCCAGGTAGACGTTTCCATGGCTCCCAACCCCCAAAGGTGATGCGTTTTTCAGCTAATTCAATGAAGAGTGGGCTGAACTTTGGGTCTAAACTAGACAATAGCTGCCTTCGCAGTATCAGCAGAATGGTTTATGGGAATGCACTCCACATTTGGCAGAGAATCATGTGACCTTACGGCTGAGATTTTGTGATGGTGCCAACGGAGACTTGGAAAGCAGCACCCGTTCTGACTTTTTTCCTCCTTTCTTACATGGCTCAGAAAATGGTGGATCTTAATACTTGACTTTAGCCAGACTCAGCAAGCAATTGAGCTTTGAAGCACAACTTTGCCTTTATTCTGGCTTTTTTGGCACACCACCAGGAGGCTGTCCCTTTCACGCCTGATAAATTCTGCTTCTTATCTCCAAATAGAAAAAAGAAAGAAAGAAATATAAGCAGAATATTTAGACTTCATAACTGCATTTTCAAACTACGTGTTGTATTTTTTTATTGCTGATCTGTAGTTCAGAACAGCCCTCCTGAGTATCTGAAGGATAAAAGTTTTTTTTTTTTCTTTTTTTTTTTTTCTTTTTTTTCCCTCCTGTTTAATGAACAGGCGTTTGAACTGGGCAAACGGGGCGACAGCATTGAACATGAGATCATTGCAGCGTAGTGTAGCAAACTGGCACCCTGCCTTTTCACCCCTTTGCTTCGGCAGATTTGTGCAATCCCCATTTATAAAACCGGCACAGGGGCGAGGTGAATTTTCTGGTCTCTCCCCACCTCTCGCACTGTGCAGGCGGTGGCGGCAAGGATTGGTGCAGCTTTTGCGCAGTGCTTTGTGCCTGGAATTCCGAGAAGAGCGAGAGAGAAGACAGGCATCCTGGTCTTCTTCCGAGAAATAACAGGAGCCCTCAGAAGAAGAAACAAATCTGAGTTTGTCCTACATACAAGAGTGCAGAAAAAAAAAAGTGGCTCTCCTGCTTCCAAAAAAAAAAATCTGGCATGTTACACTGCAGAGACATCAGGATGTGTTAGAGCTTCTTAAAGCAGTGTAGCAAAATGAGCCCAGGAGATTGATTCTTTTAGTAAAAACAAAAGAGAAAGAAGGATTTTTTTTTGTTTGTTTGTTTGTTTTGCTATTGCTTATATAGCAATATTTGGCACTGGGTGAAAACGTACCTTTCATAACAGGTATAGCTTCTTTTCCTTTTTTCCTTTTTTTTGTTTCATTTTAAACGTTGTTGAAACTGAGTCCTTGTGTATTAATTTTAACATAGTCAGCTGTTCACACTTTTTTAAACTAACTTTTTTGGGGTGTGTTTGAGCTAATACTGCTAAAAATAGAAAGTAAACAAAAAATCGAGGATCTGTAGAAATGAGTGGCTAGGCACATTTTGTCTTAGCGAAGCACTGGAGTTATGCAAAGACCTTAATGTTACATTTATTCAGTGTAAGCTTTGGTTATTGCTACGAAAGTTGTGGGCATTTAGATCTGGTTGCTAAGGAAAGTAAATTCTTTTTTTATACTGTGACTCATGCTTTCAGTTTCTAAAGAGAGAAAGAAAAAAAATGTGCTAACTGGTAGGAAAGGATCGCTCTTGTAGCCAGTATATTAAAGTTATTATGGAGTTAATTCATATATGAGTTTCTTACAATTTGTATCTAAATCCATTACAAAGAAATCAGTGTAATAAGCACTGGAATAAAAGGCACATTATTGGGACATTCATGAAGTAAGCCTGGCTTGCAGCTAGTAACAGTGACTATTTTAAGATGTTCGGTAAAGCAGCACTTGTCCAGGAATAGCTGAAAACAGTATTTAAGATATCCATTCAGAGTGTTTGTGATAAGTGCATGCAAAGTTAAAGGAAGTTTTGAGCATATGACGCTTTAGTAGTAGACCCTGTTTCTTAGAACATTTGTCTGCTTTTGTAACATATTACTAAGCAGTTAGAGCAGTCTTTACCAAAATTCAATTTGACTGACATATTTTAAAAAGCTCGGCCAAATCAGTGTTTTATGTATCTCGGATTACTTATTTATATTTTCCTAGTCTTATAAATTTTCGTTAAAAATACAGAAGTCCTTGGCTAGAAATTACTTTGAAACTTAGGGTCTTTTTCATCAAAAACTCTTATATATTTATCAAAATATTTGTGACAGATACTTGTCTAATAAAAAGCTTTATAAATATATTTTGGTGTTACAAAATAGAATTGTTTTAATGTGTTTCACTTTTTATACATTACTGATTAGACAGCAACTCCTAAGATTATATGCTAATGTTGCTACCTTATATTTTTGTTGTTCTGCAATGAATTCTGGGAAACTATGGAATGGAGATCTTATGTATATGACACATATACTTCCATTCACCCATTTTGCACAAGAAAGTGTTTCTTAGATTTATGGTGATACCTCCCTCCCCAGTATTTCTGTTGGAATAGTTATGTATGTCATTAGTACCTATGTCTGTTGAGGAACTAGTGCTTGCATTTGTTTAAAAGAACTTTTAAAAATTTTATATCTGATTATATAAAACGAGTTTATTTCCTTCAATTTTTGCAAACATTTCTTGATTTAAGCATTTTAGCCTTTCCCAGTATTTTTATGCAGTTGCGTAGCAAACTACCTGATATATTCACCATTTGATAAACACTCTTTATTTTTGTTCAGCATTCTTCTTCACTTCTGGAATTCCTAATACAAGTAAAGTATTTGTTAGGTGTGATAGGATTAGTAAATGCTAAATGAAATAGTCCTTTTGCCAAATTATGTGTTCACAGCATGTCTTCCCATGGCTCTGAGAGGGGCATCAGCAGTGTGTCAGTTTTATATATTAAAAGCATAATTACTAATGTTGTGTAGGTTTCATGTTGTTCTGGAAACACTTTACATAGAACATATATATCAAAATCTTTCTCTTTCATTTGTTTTAGTGAAAGAAAAAAATTTCAGATGAAAAAGGAAACTGAAGACGTTAATTATACTAGAATTCAACGAAGGTAATACAGTGATCTTAAATATTTATTTTTTTGTTAAAAAATAAAGTTCATGGCAAGAAGATGAAGCAGATTACCTTTAAAATACTTTCTTTCCTTAAGAGAGACTACAAATATCATTTTATAGATATATATTAAACTTTTGCTATGATTACTTTCTGTTGGGAATATTACAGTTTGGGTAGCCTTTATACTTATTGTTTCCATTAAGCTTTAGAATGGATTGAAAGATCAATATACAATTTGTTCTTTTGTTATGCCTAGTAAATATGTATTACAGATATATATACTACTGTATTTGTATGACATATATATTTACATGACATGTATATATACTAGTAGATAACTATACTAGACCAGTCTTTGTGAAACGTGGAATACCTCTTCTATTAACCAAAAAAAAAAAAAAAGAAAATCTGAGAAGCAATTTATAGCACTTATTAGAATCATTCAGTAAATTATATATGCAGTCCGAATACTTATTTTTGATACTAAGATAAATATTCTAGTTTGAGTTTTTTCTTACATATTCTCTCAAGTTAACACTTAATAATAATAATAATTATATAATAATAAATAATAATACTAAATATAAAAATATCATTCCTTCTGAATGCTGAAGTGTTGTATATGAAGTGAAAGTGAGTTTAAAACATACTGTTATAGAATTAAAAAATAGTTGACATTATTTTTTAAAATGCAAAAGGATACATTGGAGCATGCAGGATTTTAATCAACTAAATTAAAAAAAAAAAAATAGGCCATTTAATAATGTTCAGCGGTCATTAGTGAACTAGAAATACATGTTACAGTCTGCAAGAAAATTTAGCATTGGCCTGACTTAAAAACTTTATTATTGGCAGTGCTTATTCTTTTTAAAGGAGCTTTATCCAACTAACGATGACAGAATTAGGCCTTCAGTGGGAGCTAACGGAAGGCAGGCATTAAAATCTTACTCAGATACAGATTTCAGTAAGCTGCTAAAATTATAAGAGACCTTATTACCTTTCTGTAGAACCTGTTTTTAAAATTTTACTAACTTATGCCTGTATTTTACAAATGCTTTTGTGGCTATATTGTTGTAAGTTACCCTGCTGTGTTTTAAGATACAGTGTTTATAAATTATTTTCTTTAAAATATGTAAGTTATAAAACTGCGTCTGTGTCTTACCTTTTTAAACTACTGATTATTGCTTCAGGATCTGTTTTGAGTCTGTTGCATAGGACATCCTACATTTAGGGTCTGATAATTTGTGTTGTACTGCTTACCCGTCATAAGAAGAAAGTATTTATTGTAGAAGTTAACCCTGAAGATTTGCAAGATTGCCTTTCTACTTGCAATCTTACTGGGGAATAACACTGATGGGAGGATTAGTGAATAAAATATACAAATTAACTTATTTGCTTTGATTAATAGGCATTGTTTAGTCAACAAGTTATTGTCAAGCAGTACTTAGATACTCTGTAACATGAAGAAATAGCTAAGAAGTCTTTATAATGTTGTTTGAGAGCTGCATGCCAGTGTGCCTCATTGCTTTTCAGATTTAGTGGGGTGATTTTTGTTTTAAGTTGTAGTACATGATGTGGTCTCAGACACAAAGGACAAACCTATATTGTTCACTTTTATGCCGTGTCCGATTTTGGATTCTGGTCTTGCATGCTGTGTGCATACTGCAGTCAGATTCAAGTTGTTGGGATTTGAGAGTTCATGAGTGCTCAAAAGGACATTAATTCCTGCTGAAGACAAAACAATGTTGCGCAGTCAATCTGGAAAAAAGTGGGTTTTATTCCTTTTTCAAAAAACAAACTAGTGACAAATGTTTGGCTTGTCCGGTGCATCCACCATTTATGCAGTTAAGTTTTAAAGTAGCCTTCTTTAGGATTAATTATAATATTTTTACTCTTAAATACTCGTCCTTACACTTGCTTCATATGTTTGTTTGTTTAAAGTCTTCTGTGTCTCAATTTAAAAGGAAAATGCTAATCAGCAATGCCAACTGGCATAAACCCGTAGATCCGATCTTGTGTTGAAACGTACTGCACAAGCTCGCTTCTATGGGTCTGTGTCAGTATGGTGATCTGGCAAAAGTTTATGTAGCATGCACTTCAGTGGTATTTGACAACAAGCCCAAGTGAGCATTTCAAACAAAACTATATATTGTTTTTGGAATGCTTCTCTTGTCCGTTGCTTTATCTTCCAACATAAGTAATTTGTTCTGTTATCTGGTGCTTTAAGCAACCTTTGGCTTAATATCTTACTAAAATTTACAAAGAAACGTGAGGAAATTGTAAGGTTTTCAATGAGGGAGAGTAGGATACACAATTTGCTAGCTTTAGTAAATATATCATTATAAGGCATTACACTCAAAAAAAAAAAAAAAGAGAGACACTTAAATTTACATTTTATTTTTATTTTAAAATAAAGCCAAATGGTCATTCTTATCCAGAAACCTAGTTGCATCGTTCCTCTCAGATATATATGCATATATATACATACAAACCACACACATTATATCTTTATACATATGTAAACATGAAGGAAGATAATTTTTACCTCTGCAGTAGAAAAATCTAAGAATATGCCTTGTTGTCTAAAAAGTGGGGAATAACTTCAGACTATTTCAACAGTTGAAAGCCTACCCCCATGGGAAATATGTAGGCCTGTGGCTGCTGTCACATTTCAAAGAAATGCTGAAGAAGTGAAGAAGACTTTATGGTCACCGTCGGAAGCTGTGTGCATCCGGGTTGAGGTAGTAGGTTGTATGGTTTAGAGTTACACCCTGGGAGTTAACTGTACAACCTTCTAGCTTTCCTTGGAGCACACTCGAGCCATCGAGGAATTCATCATCACTTTAATCTGATCAGGGAAAGTATGCAAAAAGGTATTGTGTCATGGCTGTACATAATAATCACTCTGAGGCTTTATTGATGTTGAAATAGTCCTGATTACTTGATTATTTCATTTACATCCTGTTACGAACAATACTAACATGTTCTCTTAATGGACTGTGACTGTGTACTGCAGACACTTAAGAAAGACTGATGATGATTTTAATTCCATTAACAAGAAAGCTTTAAAATTTCATTTTGATTTATTCATAAAATTCATAAAAATACTGAGTATTTAATGCTTTATTCTTCCTCCATAGAAATAGGTTGTCTTACATAGTTGATTATATATTTTTTATATTCAGATGCACATTATTTTTAAAGGAAAAAGAACAAATCTTTCTGTCCTTACAACACTTTCCAGAAAATATTACATGCTGCTACTTGGGTAGCAAGGGGCAGTATCACAAATCGGTCTCAATTTTCCTTGGGTTTATGACATTCTTTTTTTATGCATACACAACCCAATGTTACATAGACACTGCAGCCCCGGCTGTGTTTCACTGTTGTGTGATTCATATGCCACTCAGCCTGATCTCATCCTGGAGTCTCAGCATCCATGGCCTGACACAGCTTGTCAGCCTACCTGAGTCCTGACCCCTAACACTCTCATCATTTTTGGCCCCGACAGACATTCTGATGCATCTTTTGAGTCCTCCTAACCAGGAGGACTTTGAGAAGGCGTGTTTCCTGCGTGAGCTACCCCGAAGTGATGGGCACCACTCTAGGGAGGCACAACACACACGGCTTCCTTCTCTGCCAGCCCTGGGCACCCACCCTATGGGGTGGCAGGGTGCAACTGTGGGTGGCCTCACCTCCTCCTGGGTGGGCTGGGTGCCAGCCGCAGAACCAGCCCTCCTCGGGCCCTCTGCTGCCTCTTTGTCCCATACCGTTTTTAAAGAAAGGGTGCCAGAACACACCGAGGGGCAAAACGTATTTTATCCCAGTCAGAATAGAAGATGAAGGTGTGCTTATGGAGTTCTGCTGATGTTTATGTCCTAAGCTGTGCATTCCTGTTTCATGGCTGTTGTTTTTTTTCAGTCTTCCTTATCTTGGAAAAATCCCATTAGATATATATATCTCATAAGTAGATATCTTAGCAAAGAAATTAAGAAAGTGTTTTCACATTTCTGCCGTTCCCAGAAATGAAATGAAAGGGAAAAGGACTGTGCTGGTCTATCAGCCATGATTTTTCAAGTGAGGCCCTGCTTCTGAAAATGTCCTTAAAGATGCATTCAGTTCTCATCACTGTGGTAGAAGGCATTACTGCCACATAAAGAGCAGACAATGATGCTCATTCTGAAATAGTTGAGAAAAAACAATGCTGTATGTATTAACACAGTTCTCCCTGAAAAGGGGAAAGGAGTAGAACTTAATCATTTACTATTAATGGTAACAGTGATAATTCTGCCTAAAAATGATTTAAGATTTGTTGATATAAGGCAAAAGAGTTGAGCCCTGCCCCGGTGGTGCTGTGGCTTAATAGCAAATAGTTCTTTCTATGGTTTATTTTGTACCTCTGCATTTGCTGCTTTACTTTTATTGCAGGTGACCAGACCAAAATGTTTGACAACCCCAGCATGCATTTTTATTATTTTTTAGTTTTCTGCAGCAGCAAGGAAAGTTAAGAATTCTTATATTAAGTGGATTTGATGCTTGCTCTTATTGTGATTACTGTTCTCCTTTTAGTTCTGTCTATTCAAAAAATCAGTTACTTACAGGTCCCTACATTTGACTTTTTCTACTCCAGCTTAAGGCTTGCCTAACCGCTTTCCTAGATAACAAATAAAAGGAGGAGATGAACATGGATTTAGTCTCTCTTTTTAATAGCTTTTTTTTTCAGTTATTAATGTTTGTAAGAGGAAATTGGTAAAGAGGATCTTTCTGACAGTTAGGGGAACATACAATGGATTTTAAGCCTGTCTTAAAGTGTGTGGGAACGAGGAGAGAGCATGTTGAGTGAATCACAGCTACTCCAGGCTAATGGAAAATGCTTAAGGGGGCAATGGCTAAATGGGGGTGTAGAGAAGAGACCTCCATCAACCAAGGAAACTTAACAGGGACCACTCACAATCTGAATAAAAACTGTAATATCCTCTGTGGATTCAAAAGGACTCTGGTCACCAGTATGTTTTCTTCCCCTTCTATTTTAAAATTTTTCTTTTCTACTTTAAGTCCACTGTAATTCTAATTGCTGTTTTCTGCCAGCAGAGCAACAGGTGTTCAATCCTTTTATATTAATTCTTCAATTAGTTGCAAAATAAGGGGGATTGCTTATACTAAGCTGAACCAAATAGAAATGACTGATGCAGAAAATGTGGGAATGTTTCATCTGACCTTAAAATGCATGATAAAATTGTAATTCTATCAGGCATAGTTACAGGTTGCTATGCAAATTTCCATTGCAGCATCACTAGCTTTAAAAATATACATTTTCTTTCTCTGTTCTTTCTTTCTTTATTTATTTATTTTTTACCCTGTAACGTGCAATATATTATTTTGGTAAGAGTTATCAAGTTACGAGCAAAAATGAATGAGACTGAGGTAATTCTGAAGCAGATTAAGGTGGAGAATGAAAAACAAAGGGAAAAAAAAAACTTCTATTAAGAACAGCTGGATGGAGTTAGGTCTTCTGTGATTTCATTTTAAAGCCATAAAACATATTGTCTCTTTTAGGCAAAGTCTGGTGTGTTTTTTTTACCTTTAAAGTGCTGGTGGAATACTATTCAGTTGTGTAGCATTCAGCATTATGTTGCGATGTGACTTCTGCAGCAAATAAATGCATTTTGTAACATGGGTTAACATGAACGTCTTCCAAATCTAGGGTCTGTCTAGCAGTGTTTGTTCCTATAAGCAAGCCATACTGGTATGCCTTTACTTTGCTTCTTGGATGTAGGAGAAATACCCACTAGGATATCTGGGGACAAATCCTTAGGACCAAGCAGTCTGCAGCTTCCATTGTTATTCTGGGGAGACACAGGTGTTTGGCACAAGTTTGGTCCTACAGAACAACTGCCTTCATTACTACGGAGACACTGACCGGCCCAACACCCTTTTGTGGCCACAATTTCCTTGGTAAAGATTAAGCATGATCCAAGGCCTTAACCCTGGTTCCGAACTCAGAAACTTGCAACTTGGTGAAAACCCACTTTAATGCCAGATCCTGTTTGCCTTAAGAGCTAACTCACTCCAGAGAGATGGGGAGAGTTTGGATTTCCATCTGCAGCCCAGAATGCCTCTGTCCAGAGTCATGTCAAAAGAAAACATAATTAAAAGGACATTTCTGAGTTAATAACTGTGGGTCAGATGCAGTTACAGAGTTTGGGTGTTTGGGGCCCAGCCTTTTTGAGCCCTGTCAGTGGAATAAAGCTGCCATTAATCCAGTTGACCAGAGTAGGAAAAGCAAGCTTTTAGCAATTTTATGTTGTTGAAATAGCATAGAACTGTCAAAAACTTATAAGTGAATATGGGTCAATATAGCTAATATCGTGTTTTTAAGCTGTTAAAAATAATCCAATAGATTTGTATTATGAAAGCTGAAAGTCATTATAAAATGTTTTTTTTTCTTTCTTTTTTTTTTTTCCTGTAGCTGATGCACTTCCTGTTTTTGTCATTCCACTTAAGCAGAAGAGAATGATGCATTTCACTTGTTTTCATGCTTCATCTAACTTCCTCATCTTCAAACAGGTTGCAGTTCTTTAGAGATTTTTGGGAAAAAATGTGGTAAAATATTTAAAAGCAATCCCAGAAAATGTTTTCATTTCAAATCTGTTCTTTAAAAAAAAAGTAACCTCTAAAACTTGTTTATTGAAACTCTTCAACAAGAGACCTGTGATAGGTCATTTGACTGATAAAGTTGGAGTAGAAGTGCACTTGAAATTTTTTGAATTGTTTGGATGTGGTTTCATATGACATTCATTTATCTATTAAGAGCAGCTTCTGGTATTTTTAATAAAACTAAAATTAAATACATCTGGCAAGCCCTGTTGCAATGTGAATATTGCTTTTATAGCATAGTTAAATACAAGACTGAAAAGCTAATGCTTTTGCATTACATAGCACAGAAGAATTAAATGATTTCAGCCTTGTCTTTTCTCACATAGTAAAAATATTTACATCTGAGTGATCTTTTGGTAGAGTAATTTTGTACAGAGCTTCTGGATATTTCAGCTGTATTTTATTGCAAATTATATAATTTATATGGAAATTTCAGATAAATTCTTACTCTGTTTTGTTCCTGCCACCTCTTCTTTCCTACACTACTTCTGGAAGCACTAAGAGCAAGGCTCACGTTGATGAAGTCATTTTAGGAATATTTACTAAGCCTGAATAAAACCTCAAAGATGATGCCTCTCTTTTCTAGCATGACATTCTCTTTTGTTTGGAACTGTGTCCAGTATCCTTATTTCTCTTCTTGCAAATGTGATTGACAGCCTACTTGATCTTACAGAATAATAGCCGTGGATCCCATTGCTCTCTTCTGCCTTGTTTGCACCTCCTTTTAAACAGAGAAATCTCACCGCTAAAATGCTGTACTTTAAGGCTCTCTGACTGATGTAGTTGACTGGTTTGAGTAAGACTGATGCTGATATGCTCCAACTATTGCTCCAAGAGCCTTACCAAAAGGATACAGGTAGAGCATAGCAGATTAATCCTTCTTCTAAGAGTCTGAACAGCCTTTTTGTACTGCCTACTTTACTTTTGCGATTGGGCAAAAGAGGGGAGGCATTTTCTTTTTTTAACGTGCAGCTAACATACTACACTATTGCCTTCATCTGAGAGTTATGAGTCTGCTCAACTAAAGCTTTATCTCCATGGTTGAGAGTGAATTATCTGGTTTTATCTGTGGTTTATCTAGGAAATGCAGGCTCCCTCATTTTTCTTTTTTCTGTCTCCACATACTTGTCGTTTATACACAGCCATTTTTTTGGTTGGTTGGTTGGTTGATTTTATTCATTTATTTGTTTATTTATTTATTTATTTATTTGATTCTTAATTTCCTGACACTATGATGGCAATGTCAAAGAATATACTGGCAACAGGGATGGTCAGGGAATAATACACTGACAGCGTGAGAGAAGAGTGGGATCAGTGTTGTTGCATGTTTATAGTTAGCAGACTGCAAAAGCTTTCTCAAACCAAATTCTCCATGAGGCCTCTCTGCTAATGCCCGTCCAGCAGGGAAGGAGAATAAGCTGTTTGGTACTGCTACCTTTGTAGGTTTAGCTTGAGACCAATGGGTTTGACTTTGCTCAAGCTGTGTGTGCGTGGAATATATTTCAAGCTAAGTCCCTGGACGTTAAATACACTATAAGGCTCACTTTTCCCTAACATGCACCCAGCCTTGTGGTAACTGCATTATAAAAACAGACTTACAGGCCTGCGAAAAGCTAACTGTCAGTCCCTGAAATGTTTTGTATGTATGCATATACATACATGTATGTATAAGTTTTATTCTGCATTGCACTACGTTGATTAAAATAAACAAATAAATAAATAAATAAATAAGCACTTATTGGGGGGTACATCTCGTATATTTCAATGTTTGCTGAGACAAATTTGTTAACTTCCCAGAGGAGGATGAAATCATCAGATGGGAACTTTCCTAGGACAACTTCACCATCCCTTGAAAGAACTTCCCCTTTAGACTAGGGACAGTATTTGGGCCGCAGTAATAGTAATCGCTGTAATAGTTGGTTTCCTGGAAGGTTGCACAGGAAAGGTGTTCAGTCTGGGTCTGGAAGTAGAGTGCCTGTGACTGGGAGAGTTGAACATAGGAACAAAGGGAAGCCTTATGGCTTGAGCATGTCTCCAAGTATTCACATGTCCGGGGTTGAGAATTCATGACTACCATTCTCAATCACAGCTTTTCCCACGAGTCTTCCGCTATTGGGGGATATTTCTATCTCCAGCCTCTCTGCCTCTTCAGAAAGCGCAAATACACTTAATGTACACAGCTGAAGGGGATTTATTCTGTAAGTTCTTTGAACCTCTCAGATTCACCTGTGTTAGTTGAGTGTTTCATGTGGAGAAGAATGTCTGCGGTGTAGACTTTGTATTAAATTATGATTTATGCTATGTTGAAGTAGCCTGTGACTGATCTACTGAAACGTGCTTCTATTCACATCCTGTGCAGGTTACCTACCCAAGGCAGTTTTGAGCATGTTGTACCAAGGACACCACTCATAGTGGCAAAGCTAGTTTACACAGCAGCTATGCCTCTGGACCCTTGCGTTTGAGGGCCTCTGCTGAAGCCGGTGTCATTGTGTGCAGGCATCTTTGTGGGCTCGGGTGCGGGGAGCCAGTAGACCAATGCAGCTGTTCAGCTCCACAATTAGTGATGTGTTTTGCTTCTTTGTCCAAATGCTAACAACTTTTGATTTAGGCTAGATTTATCCAATGGAACATATCTGACCATATCCACTTCCAATTTCTTCAGCCTTACTGCCCAAATATCCTTTTCCAGGTTGTGTAGTGTAAAGAACTAAGCTCAGACCTCCTAAATTCACATATTGTCCTTGTGTCTCTTCACTGGCTTTATAGGAAGGCAGTGTCTGAAAATGCTCAGTAGTAATCAGTGTATATTGATTATTGCTCACATAAACTTGGAGACCAGACTGCGTGCCTGAGTCCATCTGAAGTAACACAGCTGGAAATCTCGGTACAGCCACAGGGAGGTTTTGTTAAAAAAATATTTTTGTTTTTAGATAGCATTTACTCAGGATGTTGCTTATGAAGGACACGATTCCTGTGGTGATAAAGGGGTTTTTGAGAGGCATTATTATAAAATACTGTGAAGTATATTGTCCTGGTGAATTATTCAGCTTCTAATACAAGAAGAACGTATAGATATCTCTACTGATATTTTCATTTTGAAGTAAAAATGTACCTGAATGGCCAAAAAGGTAATTTTAGTGCCAAATCTAAGAACTGAACTCATACTTTATGTAACATGCTGCTACCTTTTTCCCAAAATGACTTGGACATTTAGGAGCCTGCATACTGTTGATTTACAGCATGTGGGCAACTTACAAAAGAGAAATCTCAGACACATAGGCATCTTTACAGCTTTTTGACCCGAAGCTTCTTAATGATCGACCCCATTGCAGGATGTTAAATACATAAACTTCTTGGTGTTGCCTCTTTGTCATGCTTCTGAACATGAGGTTCTTGTCTAAACATGCAGTCCCCATATATAAATAGTGCCCTAATTTCATTCCTACTGCTGTTGTAAAATGAGATAATATGAGCAACATAGAGACATATACAGCTTTGAAAAACTGGAGTGCTTCGTAACACTTAGTGAAGTTAAAACTCAGTTAAAGCTTCATGCTCTGGCCAGCTTGAGGCCAACAATGTAAACAGAAAGCAGCATGCACACCTGATGCACCTGTGGATGCTGCTGCCAGCCGTGCTGGTGCATGCAGCCCCTTCTCTTGCCCCTTCTTTAAGGAGCCCCTGATCTTCCCTGGGTATCCTGTGCTGTGGTCTGCAGTGGGAGATGGCTCTATGCCCGCTCTCCTGCCGTAAAGGCACCTGAGGGCAGGGAGTGCTGGCTGGGCAGGCAGCCTCAGCCCTTGCACCATCCTGAGGGCTGCCGGCAGCCCCACTCTGCTGCTGGGGCAGGGGCAGCTCGCATGGGAGTGGGGATGGGCATGGGGATGGGCACAGGGCCGCTGCTGCCCCACAAAGGGTGGGTATGGGCAGCCTGGTGCTTGTAGACAGGAGTGAAGCATGGCTACCAGACAGGCGCAGGGGTTGGGCTCTGGAAGTAAACATGCAGCCTGTCTAATGAATGCGTTCTTTATTAGCCGTGCGAGCTGCTGGAAATACCAAAGTGGATCAATAAGGGCTGTGGTTCAAGGCTGCGGCGTGGGGCTGCACAGCTCCCAGGCTGTGCCCGCACCAAGGTGGGACCTGGTAGCTTGGAGCAGACAGCTGTGTGAATCTGCAGGCGGCGTAGGGCTGTGTTAAGGATACCTTCTTAAGCAGGAGAAGTGGCTGCTGTTCGTTATTGTGTAATTTGATTTGACTCTAATTTAATGGCAGTCCTTAGTAGGCAACATGATTTGCAAGGCTGATTTCCAGTTTTATTGATCGGGCCTTTAATTTATTTGAACTTGCACTCAGATGCTTCATCAGAGGTTTAATGTAAATCTGAGAAAACAGCTTTGTTAGGGCTTTTTCTTGGCAGAACTTGAACTCGGGTGCTTCAACAATAATTCAGTGAGGTTCAGTGTGAAAATATTTAAAGAAGGAAAATTCTTCCTTAAACTTTACTTTTTAAATAATGGATTGGCAATGTTTTTCCTTTTTTGAGGATTTTTTTTTCCATAATCTTATTTTCAATATTTATTCAAAGAAAACTTAAAATCTCAGTTTTTGAGTTTTGTAAAATAATGGGCTTTTAAAGCAGTCTGAGGGATCAACTTTGCAAAACTTTAATTGACAATAAGTAACTTGTCACTTTTGGAAATTTTCTATGCTTTTATTTGTTAGTAAGAAGAATTTACCATACACAGAACATATATTTCAGAACTAGCTACCACAGTCTTCTATTTATTTTCAAACTGTATGTTTTATTCAAAGAGCAGAGATTGCAAGACATGAACATAGATTATCTGGTTTTGAAATTTATCAGTTAGTTTTTAAAGATAAGACTTCTTTCTGAATCTTTAGCAGTATGCATTTATAAATTTTAGAAATGAATGGTCCAAACAGGGAGGAGCTAACAACTGATTAATTAATGGTAATTTTTCATTACCTTTTCCACAACTAAACCTTTGCACCTGAATTCATCAATGAAGAAAGGAGAAAGAGGCACAGAGTGTATCTGTGTGGGAGGAAGGAAGGAGTAGGGAGGATGAATTATTATGTGATAAGCATGAGAGGATGTAAGAAGAGGAAGGAAATTGAAGAGGCATATAGAGTAAGAGAGAATAAAAGGAATGGGACTATAGCAACTGCATTTGTACTCAGGAAAGAGTCTCTGACCATGTAGATGTGAGGAAAGGACATGAGGACATTACAGCTTTGCATTGTTTACTTCATCTGTCTTGATACATTTTTGCAACTATTTTTTTTTTCTAATTAAACCATATAAGTTATATCTCTAAACATAGAGATATACAGACAAAATTTCATATTTGTAAATAAACAGAAGACCTCACAGCAATAAGTTTTTGTATTGCCTATTCATTTTTTTTTTTTAATAAAAAAAGAAGTCTAAATTAGAGGGGTGGTAAGTCTGAAGAGTAGTAATTGAGTGTAGCATACATTCCAGACATATTGAAACCATCTTAAAATTATCCCACATTCTCAAGTATTAGGAACCCACAAATTTCAAAGCTGAGGATAAACTTAAAATCCAGTGTGAGGACATGCAGATAACCATAAGTCTGCCTAAATACTGACACAGTTAGATGATGTATCTAATGATGTCGATTAGTTCAGTCTTGTCTAAGACAACACTAAATGATTATAGCACAGCTATATTATTACTGCACAGTGTCAACATTGGGGAGAATTTAGCTCGTGTGGGTGCCTTCCTTTGCTCTGCTCAGTTTATTTATATTAATGAGAAATATAAAACACTCCAAAGCCTCATGTAAAAAAGACAAAGATAACCCCAGCTTTTATATGGACTGTAATTAATCAGCAGCCTGTTACCACAGAACTTAATTTAGGGAAATTCCTAGTTAGAATCAAGAATGTTAAACATTTGCGTGAATAAGAACAGTATGTGCAGTGGCGCTAGAAGTAGCAATATTTCTGATTCAAACCATGCACTAAAGAGTTGTTGAGGTTACAGAACTTCTTTCCTTTTAAAATTAAGTGCTTTATGAGAGAATGAAGTTATTGACTGCTGATCACTTCCAGACATAGAATGGTGGTCTATCAGCCCATTCCAGAGTGCAACAGCAGTTCCACATGATGCATATTAATGGAATAGCTCATTAATTCCCCAAATATCACTAAACTGGTCAAGTCATTATAAATTTCCATCACCTTAAAGAAAATTCAGCTGCTTCAGATTTTTCAGCTCTGTGAAAGTTTCTGGAGGTTATGGAACATGTTAAAACAGCAGCATCTACACTGAGAAATACCAAGATCTTAAGCTGAGCTTTTTTTGTTATTAAACCCTATATATTCAGCATCCAAATGGAGTTTGAAGATTTTTGTCCAGATTCTTATTTTGAGAAGAATGTGTTTATTTATGAGTTATCAAATAATGTTATTACAAATTGCTACGTTCATTGTAAAAAATAGAGTTTGGGGCTATAAGGCTGATTTCATGTTAAATTAAATGGCTAAAGAACAAAACAGGCTGTTATTGTGGTAATAAAACAATGATTTCTTTGTCTTGATCTTCTTATTAGGTATCCTCAAAGATTTTGTTTTATACAAAGCTTTGTAACATAAAGGCAAGTGATTCACATTCAAGGCAGTATTGAGAGGAAAAATAAAAATATTTTAAAATAATATTAGATATTAACAGACAATCATAATTTACTTGATACTAATTTCTCGTCAGAGAGTATTACAAATATTTTTCACTATTTTAAAAAAATATGTGTTGCAAAATTCTACTGAGTGCTCTGATCGGTCAGTTGTTTCTCTTCTTTCCATTTAATAGAAAGGAGAGAAATTTACAATTTATAGTTGCTTTCTGTCAATATGTTTCCTATACCACGTCTCTTAAACGTAAATCCCCAAATGTGATAGAACATTTAAAAGGCCTGATAGTAGAAATTCTCACTTAGTAAAAAGTTACTTCAGATCTAGCATTAATAAAAACAGAATTTTTGCATAAAGAAATGTAAGTATTCATAAATATAAATCTATATTTCACTTAATATATGTGAAAGTAGGAAATACCGAGAAGTCAAATTCTCTAAAATGGATTAGGCACATTAGTTTTATTAATGTCATTTTTTACTCACAGTATTGCACTGACAATAAAGGCAAATTCTTCAGACTTAACTTTGCATTTCAAATGTGAGGGCATCCAAATACTATAAAAATATAAATCCTGCCTATAAGAAGAAATAAAGTCCTTAACGAAGGAAGTTAAAATGTGCAAATAAAATTCTGGCACAGTCATCATTTGTCAGTGTCCGTAGCATAGTGCTTAAAATACTGGACATGTAGCTATCTTTGTTAAATGCAATAGCATATGAAAATGCTTGTTCTTTTTAAAAATGCTGTGTAGCTTCAGATCTGCAGAGCACTTCAGCAATTTAAAATCTGCTTTAAGCTTTAAACCTGTTGATTGGAGCAAATGTGCGATTATATATACTTGACAAATGTTTAGGAATATTCCTTAACGAGATCATGCACATTCAGTTCTCATTCTGTGGAATGTAAGGGAGACAGACCATTATCTAATATCTGCATTTTTCTTCTACCTTTGTCTCTGTATACGTGGTTTTCGTTCATCTTTAAGAGCTGTTACAGAATCTAAAAAATCTGAATGGTGCTAAGAGATGTAACCTGAGGATGGTTTTTTGCATGCTGATTAAAAGGATACAAATTCATGTAATTTATAGTTATGTTTTGGAATATTAGCCTTTCTTATGAATTTGAGGCTAGTTAAGAACAACAACAACATGTCCTTGTTCCAGGGTGAGATTTTCTTGAGTGTAATTTCACCAGTTCATTACTTTTTCAGTGTAAAAGTTTCTTCATCTATACTCAAAAAAGAGGAAGACAAATAAGTGACTTAGGGAATGTGGTGAATTCTTGTCCCTTCTTAAACCATGAAAGCTTTTCTGTAAACTTGGACCTAGGAGTTCACCCAGCTGCAAAGAAATAGTTGTGTGTAGCCAGACAATGGTTCTGTGCTACAGGGAAATAGTTGTGTGAAGACTAAAAGACAATTAGAGAGGAGACATGAAACTACAGAAAATGTACAGATGAGGTCTTAACTAAATCAAGTTTTTTAGGAACAAAAGAATTGTTTTTTCTGTTTTTTTTTTTTTTTTAGAAATTGCAAGCAGAAAAAGTATTATTTTTTTTAAATCAGTCTGCCAAGAGAAGTGGGCCTTGTTACTAGCAGTAGGAATGGTCAAAGTCAAAGGAGAAATGAAACATTAATGACCATCTATTAGACAAAGAAAATTGTCCTTTGATATTTGACTAGACGATCTTAAAAGGCCATGTACTTAAATGTCTTAGCATCTTCTGAATAACATAATCCAATAAGTGTAAATTTGAGTGTTAATTTGAAACTGCACAATAGCAATGCAGTTAAACAATTAAAAAAAAAGGGAAATGTAAATAATTATCATATAAAAATATAATATAAATCTTTTTCATAATTTTCCTCTAAATAATGTTTGCAGGTGAACTCTCTAAGCTGTTATCTTTCTGTTAACCGTATCATTTCGGAAATAGAGTCTGTTATCTAAAGATAAGTCAGCTTCATATATAGAAGTGCAATGGCATCCACTCAACATTATTGTTGTAATCAGAATGTGGAAGAAATGTAAAGCTATTAACTTCCAAGTCTGCAATTCACAGCGTTATGAAAAAAATCACTGGACATTTGAGTGGATTAAGTGTGATGCACCTCTAAACATGATACATTCATGTATAAGGCTTTTCAAATACACACACCAAGCAATAGAAAATAGGTAGAAAAATACAGAAATACACAAACTTTCAAACTTCTTTCTTCTTCCCTCCTAGTCTCATTGAAGCCTTTAAATGGGCATTTATATTCAGGAAAGCATTCAGATTTGTTACTCTGAAAGCAAAAGTCCTTGTGTCTTTTTTCTTTTAAGTACCTCTATTTAATGAATTTCCATAAGCATTTCTAAACAGAAGGGATGTACCTGGGAGTCTGACATCCTTTTGTGATGTGGCAAAAGCTCAGAACAATTAAGTGACTTGACCAAGCTCCTGCCAAATGTCATTATCATCATCAAGATCAACAGACTAACCTTCTTATTTGCCAAGACCAAGACTAGTCCAAAATATGCACGTAAAAGTTCTTTCTAGGCAGTTTGTTAAAGGTTTGGCCTCAATGTTCTAAATTAAAAAGTAGCATCTCACAGTTTGAAGGCCATGCATCACATATGAATGTTTTCTTTATGAGTATGATGTATTTTGTGTTACTCTATTTTATAATGTAGTAATTATGCAGCTTGCTCCTCAGTTCTTGAAATTAATGCATATCATATATTTAATAATAACATAAGTTTAATAATACTATTTCATTGTCATAAATATTAAAAGCTACATAATGTATGCACATATAAAGACTTCAGTAATGAAGGTATTTTAAGTAAACAGCATTGATTGAAATTCAAGTACTAAGGCTCAATGGATCCTGAAAGCACAGCTGACTGTACAAATAGGACTAAAATTGGTTTTGTTGATCTTCACTGTCTAAGATGACAGGAATATGGCATGTGAACCAGTGATGGAAAAGTTCAACTTTTTCTCTTTAAGTAATCTGCAGCATTGACTTTTCATTAAGGAAGGTGAAGAAATGCTCATGCCTACAGCATGCAACTTCACCTGTTCTTTATCCTCACCTGGCCCTTGGTCCCTTTCTATGGCAAAGAGCACCAGAGCTGTCAGAAACATCCCTAGAAGCCCCAGGTCCATCTGTAGGAGAGCTCTCTTGCCACAGGGAGCAAGAAAATGCCCATTAGGTCATCTTCCAGGCCAGCCCTGTGGACCGTGGGCACTCTGATCATGGCAGGACACAGCTGGAGGAACCCAATGTGCTGTACTGTGTAGGTGCCAAGGAGGACCACTACTGGAGCTCATGGGCAGCTGAGCTCTCCTTACTCAGCTAAATTAGGTGAAGAGATGCAGAGCAGCCCAGGATAAAGAGGGCTCCAAATTGTCTTGCATCCATTGCACTCCCACATGCCACAAGCTGTGAATTGTATGTTCTACACCTTAGAAATGACAAATTGAAAGTTTTATGTGAGGGGTGTTCTCTTAACTCTAAAGAATGTGGTACAAAGCGAGGTAATCACAAATTGCAATTTTCAGATATGAATTTCACACAACTGTGAAATCCCACAAATGTGAGAATAAAGTTTAGCACATAAGCGGGAAGGGTTCATCTGGGAAATTTACAACTCAAGACTATAAAAAAGGAAAAGTTCTGAAGGGTTAAAATAAAAGTGTCTAGGTCTGAGGATTTTGATTCTCCTTGGAGTTCCTCAGTTGCTTTGCTTGTTGTATGTTAGTACTAATGTAATTAAAAGGTCTCAATCTCTGTATTCTGAGAGGGAAAATAATGCTTGGTTCTTGCAATAAGCAAAATTATTATTGGAAAAATGTGATAAAGGATGTGAACATTTCTTATTTAGATTTTTCCATGTAATATTTTTTTGTACTGAAGAACTGAATAGCAGCAAATACTGTGACCAGTTTTTGGAAAACTGTTTCAGATTAGTCCAGTGAAGTATATTTCAGGAATATGGAAAGAAATAGAAAGAGACTAGGAATTAGAGGAGGATATATTTAGACTAAGACGGTAAAATACTAATGTAAATATGGTAGTAACTAGGGCTATTTCTGCAAAGGAAATGAATTCCTCACTAAACCACAGGTTGGTTTTGTTTGTTTGTTTGTTTGTTTGTTTAACCAAGATGTTGCAAAAGAATTAAAAAGAGAATCAGCAAATGGACTATTTTTGGACTTCAAAAGCTTTCTCCACAGGACCAGCTGTTAATGAAGCTAAGTAGTCACTGGGGATGAGGGAAATCCTTGTCATGGGGTAAAAATGGTTAGATGAAAAAATCTAAAGTAAAATATACAGCCGCCCTCCTCTATGGCAAGAAGATTACAGTGGCATGCTCCAGTGTTCATTCCTAGGAGGGTTGCTATTTAAAAAGAGTATTAATGAATGGCAAAGAAAGTTAGGCAATGAGATGGCAACATCTGCAAATGGAACCATTAGCTATGTTGCTCAAGTCCAAAACACGTTATGAGGGGAATTTCAAAAGAGAACCCCCAGAAATACAGCAGTGGATGACACGATGTCAAAAATTGTTCATTAGTGATGTAGGAAAGCTAGCAAGCATTGAAAGAGGTATTTTGAACTATTCATGAACTATGTTGGGTTCTAAACACATTAAAAATACCAGGGAAAAAGATCAAATCATTGTAGACTACTCAATAAAACCTATGATCTGTTAAATTTGCAGCAGCCTATTCCCCTCCCCTTAAAAACTGTCCAAACAAAACAAACCCCACACTGCAAAACAAGAAGCAACTGCAACAAGATCCTATCTATGCGATATTGATCTACATACAGTACAGTTACAATGCAGCACCATCTCTTATTCTGACCTGGTTGGTGAAGAAATAAACAAAAGGAGAGAAGAAAACACTCTCTTTCCAAATAAATTTGTTGTGCCTCTTTCCAAAGTACAACACTAAGTGAAGACTCAGTTAAAGAGAAGAGATGCAAATTTTGTGATAGGACTGCATTTTCTTCAATACGTATCTAAATGGTTGTCACTGCAAGAAAGATCCAGTTCGTAGGTGCTTTCATTCAGCAGGGCAATTTAGTTGCATAAAGCCAAACTGAAATCCACGTGCTTGTAGGGTCAACCACTATAGGGTGCTGAGTATCTCATACAGATTCATCTGCTGACCCAGAAGTCCAGAAGGGGAAGGTGTCTGTGAAGATGTTAGCTGAGTACTTCTGTCCTGCTGTTCTCTCCATGGGGCAAGATTTACCCTGTCTGCCCTGTTGTTGAAACAGCTGAGGGGTTTCTGTGAGTAGTCCTTGTTCCTTGCTTATATTATAATTATTACTTGGCACAGCTAAGGTTTACATAGTTACACCTGTAGTTAGCCAGACTGTTGCTTTTCTGCATCTGCCAGGCACATGCTTCATGTGTCTCCCTAGAGTTTAAAGGTAACGGTAATAGTAAATCACATATGGTGTAAGCAAATGAACTGTATGTCTGTGGAGGAAATGTACCAGTCTTACTATAAGCAGTCACACATTCACAGAAGTAATCTTTATGCAGTATACTTGCCCATGGAATACATGAGAGGAGACTAAGGAAAATGTGAAATGAGCATCATTTTTAGCTGTATAAAAGAAACTGATTAAAATAGATTTCTAGGAGAAAAGTGCATTATGCAGTAGCTCAAATAACTGTATGGATTTGGAGAAATCCATAAAAAGGTTTTCATTAAGATGTCCATGATTCAGTCCCTCGTTGCAACTGTTGGTGCATAGGTTTTAGTAGGGGAAGGAGGTAGGAGGTGTGACTTCCTCTTTTGTTAAATTAGGTTGAACTTGGTATAGGTGGAACATGGTCACACATATCTGTTTTTCAGCATAAATGAAAGATCCACATTTTGTCTAAACCTACCTTGCTGTCTAATCTTTCACCAGACTGTTCTACATCACAAGTACAGCAAAGAATATCAGAAAACCCCAAAACCAAAGAAATGAGTTGAAACCTAGTAACAGTTACTTTTAACTGCAAGGCAAGTCCCTGCACTCCTTGCCTTCTTTGCTTCTTTCTGGAAGTTGTGTCTTGCTCGACATCCTCTCAGATACTTACAGACTACCATTTTATCTCCTCTAAATTGCCTATTTTCAAGATTAAAAGCATTTCATTGTTGTATTGTCAATAAATAGTCCATTAGTTGTAAAATGATATTTCTTGTTCTTTTCTACATTTTATAATATTATAATACCCTCATAAAACCTCTGTTCCCTGAACAGACAGGCCACAGAACTGTCACTGTGGTGTTGTTATTGCTATCTCCTTTCAAGCCCTATCAAGGCAGGCAAAAATCCACTTTCCATTGAATTGCTGCCATGCTCTGAGGTCCTTCCTAGCTATGGATCCTTACCACTAATGTGGTTCTCTAACGTCCTTATTTTCATATAAAAGTATATATGAACTGGGGGTAAAAATGATCCATTAGGCTTGCTGAACCAAAATAAAGGTATTTAAAATTATTTTGTAACCATCTCTCCTCATCTCTCCTGATTCCCTTTCTTGTTTAGCATGATGATTAACCAGTTTTTACTGAACTTTTTTTTTTTTTTTTCAGAAAGTTTTCTCAAGATGTTGTTGAACAAATATTTAAGAAAGGATCAATTATTGCTTATCTGCAGTTAGACGTGTTCAGGTCATGTTTGTATACCCAAGCATGAAATAAAATAGTGTCCTGAGTTGTGATATTCAGGACCCCACCAATTAATTTATTTTGTGTTAATGACTGATCTCTGTTGTGTCTTCCCTGTTTTGTCTGTAAAGCACATACTTGTACTGTTCTTTAGGCTGGCACTGACACCACTCACTGTGCTTTTCCTGCCGATCTTCTTTGAGAGTTGCTAACAGCATGGTGATGGTCGTTTATGCTGTGATTAAATGAAATTCATTTCAGTGCAGGCTGCTTATGTACATACTTAAATTCAAAAAACTATGAAAGCTATGAAATGGTATGGCTATGAAAGCCTCTTCAAAAAGTTGAATTTCATATATGAACTGTATATTCTCACTTAAAATTGTAATAGTTACAATCATTTAAAATGTTATCAATTTCATTCAACTTGATTAATCTTCTGCAAAATAATGGACAATGTTTTTGTTTCCATGTTTCCTCTGACAATCTTTATTCTACTTTTTTTTTCAACACAGAATTTAAACCATTACTCAGGGCTATTTTAGAATGACAATGAGTTTCATTAATCTTATGTTAAGATTTCCTTTCACTAATCTTTAGTGGTCCTCAGTAAAGTCAGCATTTATCCATGGATATCTTGCTTGGTGTCATCTCAGGTACCACTATTTCTTATGGTAGATACAGGGAAATATCATTGATGTTCAATGCCAATTTGGGTAAATTCTGATTGTAGTCCTGAAACAGAGAAGTGGGCAAGTAGGCCTAAACAAATGACAAGACTGGGTTTGCACACACAAATTCTTTGCTTGAAATCACTTTAGCTGATTTATTTTGAAGTGAAAGGGTTGTCTGTGAAATAAATGTTACAGCTCCATTAAGTCTATTCTATCCCTTTGGGAAATAAACTGTAAGGTACATAGGTACTGTGGATTTTACTCCCACACCTGTTAACATCATATTTGAAATTCTTACAAATCTAAAGAAAATTCCTGTCTTCAGATTAGATGATAAGAAAATTCATTTCTTGCCTTTTATAAGCAGAATACAACCTGGAGAAACTTGGAGTGTGAGGATTCCAGGACACACCATCCTGAACACAAGTAATCATACTAAGGCTCTAGCTGAATGAATGTGGAGTGCTGCTTGAGACTTTACGGTCTTTCCTTATTTTTGTGTTTGGTTGCTTGGTTGCTGATGTTGTTTTTCCTCCAAAGGTTGATGGTTTTAAAGGAATATGAAGTACTGGATTTTTTTCTTTTCCCAAAATGTATTTTGCTGGTAGAAAAAAAGGTAAAATATGAGATTAATAATTATTAATAAAATAATAAATAATAATAAATAATTTTTGAAGAGGCTTTCATAGCCATACCATTTTATTCATTTACCCCACTGATATTCTGGGAATAGGTGAATAATCTACAAATACGAAGGAGAGTTCAAAAAATAGTTTTCCCTGGAAATTAGGGGGGAAAGTGCATTTTGTTCTAATGTAGCTTACTGGGCATTTAGCAAGGAGCGAATGCCTGGTATTTAAAATTAAAAGTTGCTGCTGTGAGATCACTAGCTAAACTAGTGACAGGAACACAGAAGAGAGTTTTAAACAATCGTAAACCTGTAAGAACTGGTAGAGAGATAGAAGTAGAGGTAGAAGAGGAGAGGAAGAAACAATACATGTCCTAAGGTATTGTTTGCCTCACCCTTGCTGATAGTCCTCACTGAATAATGAAAATGCATGTTGACTCATTTGCCGAATGTTAAGAATGAAGCCAATGTAATAGTGCTGTTTGGCAAGTTGAACTGCTTTAAATACTGTGCTTTAAAATGCTTTTGAAAAATTCTAATATCATCAAGGCTCAGTAACCCTTTTGTATGGAAAAGGGTCATGCGACACCTCTCTGGCAGGTGGATTTATTTTGCAAAGCAAAATCACTTACAAGTGAGATTGAACCACTTTCTGATCACTTCCAAGTTAGATTGAACCATTTTGTAAGATCTGGGTACTTTCACAGTTGGCTAGATCAGAATCTGTTTGCAAGCCAGGAAGGCTTGAAGTTATCTAACTAAAATCCACGCGAAAATTTGGTAATTTATTTTTTCAAATAAATATAGTTATGGTGTCTATACCCTGTACAGCGTCTCAATAATAATAATAATAATAATAATAATAATAATAATAAAAGAACACTAGAGGAATCTCTTGTTTGCTGGTTTATGTCTTTACAAGGAACTTTATCTAATGCTCCAGTAATATGTTAAAATATGGTAGTTTATTTGCTTAGCTTCCTGTGTGTTTTATTAGGAGAATGTTTCTCTGTTTACAATAGTCTGTAAAATATTTTATAACATGTAGGTCATAATAACTTTTACCTATGCTTTGTCAGACACATAGAGAAGGTATCATCAAAGTGGCTTTACAAATATAGTTGAAATACCCAAATTTGATATTAGATGTTGAATTTTTCACTTATCTCTCTTTGCAAAGTTCCAGGGATGGATACCAAAGGATCCTAGGATGGAGAGAGAAAGCAATAGTAATTATTTAACAACACATTATTATTGGCTAGCTGCTACTGTTGGGTTTTGCTGGTGTTGCTTCTGTCTTTTGGGACCCCTGCACTCCTCAGCAAACTTCAAGTACTGATTGTTTGAAGTAATTCACATATAGATAACGAGAGATTCCTTGCAGCAAAGAACTTAAGTTCAAAGGCTGAGCTTTTATACTGTAGCTAGTGCTACTGGTATTGAGCATAGTGTGGAATTTGACTTTTATGAAACAATTGCAATGTGGATTTGAAATCACTGTAATAACATCCATGGAAAATAGAGAGGAGTTGGGAAACAGAAAAGTGTTATTGAGTATAGAATAACAATTCATTATTCTGTTATCTCATTACCTGTCCTACCTACCCTCTGTCCTCCCTCAGTTCCTGTAAAGAGGTTGTTACAATTCATTTTTCCCACCTGGCAGCTTTCTTAGCAATATCCAAAGCAATTCTCTTTCCTTATAAACGCCTCATACTCTTTTGTTAATGGTATCATCTGTGCTTGTCTGGTCCATAATCTTTCTTTGGCATCCATCTGAATGCAATGTTGGAGACAGGATGTTGACCAAGGAGGCCCTTGGATCTAACCCATTATGGCTGTTTTTTATGTTATATAAAAGGCTAAAAGTTTGCACTTCACCTATTGCTGGTTATCCTGCTGGCATCTAACCTACTAGCATAGAAGTATATTCTCTAAAGTGTAGTGCAGCTTTCCCTTCTTCACGGAGAAAACAGAAGCATTAAGAAGGATTTACTCAATTTCCTTGGGTGCTGTCCTAAGCTACAATTTTGTACCCAGGTCAAGGCTCATTCAGCAGGGTTTCAGCTAGTAGTTAGAGTGAAGATTGTATCTGCTACTGTCTTTGAGCCTCTCTGAGTACTTAGAGGAAACTGTGCCTTTCAAGGTGTCATTGCAACCTAATAATCAAAAATGCCTTTATTCAAGGCAATGGTTGGACTTGATCTTAGAGATCTTTTTCAACTTACATTATATTGTGATTCTATGATTCTATGATGCTTGTATCTCCTCAGGTCAATACCCAAGGTCATATCTCCTCAAGGATGTGCAAATAAAGTACCTTAAGTTAATATTTTATGTCAAACTTATATTGCTAAAAAGGAAGTTATGCTTTGGTGGCTATTTCAAAGGTAAATTAGTGTGGACTTGGAAAGTTTTTTTTTGAAAGTTTTTTTTTTTTTTTAAACTTGTGCAGTAATTATTTTTCTGCTTGGTTGCATACATTGTCAGTATCTTTCAGCCAGCTGGTGGGTTCCAAGGCAGAGTCTGTCATATGCATGCATCACATAAGTTTCTGATGCACTTGCAGATACTGTGATCTCTAGAGAGACATGGTCCTTTTTGGGCTGAGATTCTCAGACACTGTGATGAGATGTTCTGCTTAGGAATTCAGCACACAACATAGACCTAGCAGTGGATCGTGCCATTCCACCTTTTTTTTTTTTTTTTCATAAGTAATAGATGTGATATGTTTCACAATGATATGTTTCATCTTATGTTGTTGCTCTCAGATTGCACGTGTGAGAACACAGCATCTCAAAAATGATTTACAAACATGGATGCAGTGTCTGATGGCACTTTATTTGTGAAGGAAGAGGCATATGTTTGCCTTGTGGTGCGTGCCTGTACATCAAAATGCAATGAAAAGTGTACTCACTACATCACTGATAGGCATGTTACTTACCAAATTAAAAAAAAATAATAATAAAAATGCTGTATTCTGTATGGAGATAACACAATTTATTGGTTCTCTCTGTATGGTTTATGGCTATAGTGGACATCATGAAAATCCTAAGCCAGTCTACTTTACCTTTGTAAATAACTGACTGAGAACACAGTTCTATATTGGATAAGTGGAATAAGATACATGTAAGTACTGTACAAGTAACTACATATATATTGTACCTACCATCTCTTTTTGGCAAAGTTCAAATAAACTTATTGATAGTGTCTGAAAATCAGAGATCTAATACTGGTTTTAATTCCATTGTCACAACTACCCATAGCTCTGCCATAATTTTCATTTCAGGAGTATTGGAATTTCTGAGACCCTCCTTTGTGTGTTGCATAATTACTGTTAATACCTGATTTTCACAACATTTATTTGTAGCCTTGACATATTTACAGGACTGTTGCTAATACCTCATTTACTGTTCTGACCACCTTGAACAGCCCCCTGCATGATTCTTTCAGGAGTGTCTAGTGTTTTCTCCTCTGTATCTTCTAATTTCTCTCTGTCTGTAATACAGTCTCATGTCTTTGCTTGCGACAGTATTTTTAATTCCGTATTGCAGAGTTCAGCATAGGTGCCTGGGTGTGTAGTAAGGCTAGGGCACAGACAGAAGATGGGGACTCTCAGAGTCCTAATGAGGTGACTTTGAGAGGCCACGGTTCCCACAGCTCCTGGCTCCAACCTGGAACAGGGCTACTTAAATCCTGCCTAAGTTCAGGTTGCCACTGAAAGGAAAGCTCCGTCCTCTTGCCAGTGGCACTCATTTCCACACGGCCTTTTGAACTGTCACTTAGCTTATGTGGCTGTTTAACAAGCCAGATCAAGGACTGATCCAGATGCAATCTAATCTTTCATTTCTTCTGTTTACTTTTTGGGTCAGTTCCCTAGTCTGCTTTACGATGCAGCTGTAAGATGCAAGTGTCAGCACAAGCAAGGTGGAGGAATAAATGGCCAAGGTCAGGTGGGAGGGCAGAGAGGGCCACCTCTTCTGGCAGATGTCCTGATTTATTCTACAGATAACATGTCCTGGGTTCCAAACCTGCGGAGAGACGGCAAATGGGAACGGCTGCCTTGCACGGGGGCAGGAGTCTGCCAAAAAGGTGATTGGCAACATCACTCATCGTTAAATGGCAGCAGCTTCTGGCTCCCTGTTCAGTTTCTATTGACAAGCTCTATCTTTAATGTGGGAGAGGTATGTGAAGTCTGGCACCCCAGCCTCAGAAAGTTTCTCATCCCTGCTGCAGAGCATTCAGTGGAACAGGTTACATAAAGGACTGCGGGCAATGTAAACTGGCATAATTAAGTGCCTTGTAGAAGATAAGCATAATTACCCAAGCCCCCAGGTAGAGGCACCCATAACATTTGCCAAACAAAAAATCAGATAATTGGAAGATCTGGCTTAGCACATTCTGAAATTTGCATGTCAGATCTAAAAATCTCTGATTCAGTCTTTCTAGCTTGGTGAGTTATATTTCTAGTTGAGAGCTTCATTCAGTGGGGCTTAGGTTTTAAACCAAAAATATAAAAACCACTGAAGTCTTTGCCTCAGGGTCTGCCATGGGAGTAACATTCCTGGGTAAATCAGAATACCATCTGTACTGCCAACTGTGATGCGAAAGAGTTGTGTGAGGTTCTTTAAGCAGCTCAAGTCACCTAACTAAAACAGACAGTGTCTCTGTGCAGGCTCCTTTACTTTTCCTAGACGGTGCCAGGCCTCTGAAGGGTGCATGTGATTGTGACTCAAAGTTACCCTGATCTAACTTACCTGAAATCCTAAGCAGGTATGAGGATAATGTTACACGAGGGGCCATAGGTGATGTCTGAATTGGATAATAAATACTAATTTGTTCATTAAAAATGGAGGCAAATAGCTTTGACAATATGAAATCTGAACTAGAGAGGACAGCTGATAGCGAAACAAAAGAACTGTGGTAAATGGACGGCAACTAAAGTTTGTGCTGTTTAATTGTGTGGTTGATTTTGGCAAAGATGATAATGGGAGGTGTTGCTGAAGCTCAACCACTGGTCAGTTGCAGCTTACATTCTGTCAAATTTAACTCACTTTTGTGATATTTATATTAATTATAGGCAAAAACTAAACCGTAGTTAAGAATAAATACACATCAGAGACTGAAGGGAGAGAGCTTTCCAGAAACATTGTAATTAAGTGCAAACTAAATACTTTTAATTCTAGAATGTTTACGTGAATCTATATATGTTAGCATATAGAAATGCACATCTAAATTCCGTGAAGTTTGCCCTGGAGTGATGTAGCAATTATCTGGCTATGATTTGTGCATGTTAATTTTTGCAGATAATTTATCTGATTTATTTGACTATTACGGACATTTTTTATTATTTTTTTAGTTCTTTTTTAGTTTTCCTTCTTTAATACTTTCATAACAGAACACAGATAGCATATGTAACAGTGTATTCCTATAATTATAAGTGAGAGAGGAAGCACAGACAAGAGCAGACAACAAGTAGCATGAGCTGAAGGTGAGGTAGCTACTCATTTGAGCTGCAAGGAGGAGGTGGTGGGGAATAACATCAAACCAGTGCAGAGATGTGGCCAGAATGGCAACTAGAGAGGATACTTTTATCAGCATTGTTTCAAACCAACTCTAACAGTAAGTATTGAAGTAAAAGAAGCAGTTGAAGTAGTGAACCCTGGCTGAATTTTGAAATACCTCTTAATCATGTTTAGTAAATGAACTGCATCTTTAACAAAGCAATCGGGGCATGTTCTGGATGCGTCTTGCTCACTTGCTTGAGTGCATGTCTGTTGACACTTCTTGGTTTGTTTTGTAATGTGGAGTGCATGTTTATGAATTACAAACAAAACCTAGCGCAAGTACTTTCGACGTTTTAAGTATTTTTGTTAGTGGGGCCTGTGCTAGGCATGAAACGTCTTCTTTGGAAATATATTTGAGTGTCTGTTCTTTGTCTGAAAAATAATCAAAAATACAGATTATATGAGCCTTCAATATTCATTGTTATTTACCTCTGCAAGATTCAGCTGGTTTGCTTTGTGATTGCTTTTCCAAAGGAAATGATGCATTGTAATCAATTTACTGTATGCAGTTTTAAATGTCAGGGACATTTTTGTTACTTAACTAGCAGACTCATGCAGAAAGGGATGATGCAGGCTTTTTGAAGTAAGGCTATTTTAAGGATTACCTTCTAAGAGATTTCAGGTTCAACATGTCTAAGCACAGTATATGCTTTCTTATTGTTTGCTTTTTGAATTTAAAGTTGAATGGCATTTTAGGCAATAGCTAAAATGCATGAATTGAGGTATATTTTTGATATTTTATTTCATTCCATCACTAATTTTCTGACAGTTCTTTTAAATGTGATAAGTACACGAGCTATAGCTGTGATCACTTTTGAGTACTGACACTGTTTGAAAGTTCTTGGGGAACAGTAAACATTTCTTTATTACTAAAATACGTATTTGAGTGTATAATTCAATTAAAATGTCACAATCATAAAATGTTTAAAGAAGAAAACTGTTTTTTTGCACTAATTTGAGAAAAATAACTTTTTAAATGGAACTCCATGTAGCTTTTGTAGATACTTAGGCCTCTCTTCACTGTTGGTTGAGTTTATTTAAAGAGCTTTTCTAGTCACCTTTGAACCCAAATGATTTCTCCAGATGTACAGAAGTGAACAATGTAAAAATCTTGCTGCTTCAGCAGAACAGGATCCAGCTGGCAGGGAACTGGATCTGCAAGTCATTGGTTACAGCTGTGTTTCGATTTATGTGATGGTTGAAAAAATAAATTACTGGATTAAATGGCTAGAAAGAGGACTCTTTGTTTAGCCCTTGTGTGGGGACTGAAAGTGTTTACGGTGCTGTTTTCTACAGAGCCTTTGCGAAGTAAGCTGGACAAATAGACTTATTCAAAACTTCTCTGAAATGTTGCGCATTCAGCTTTATTTCTTTGCAGAAGAGACTGTATGTTTTTGTGTAATGCTGTCAGCCAGCAACCGTTTTTAAGGTCTCCTGGCCTTTGAGAGTGGTGGTAGCATTTTAGCAATGTCTTTTAGGCATTGCAGTTTTATCACTGGAAGGCAGTTTCCTTTAGTTAAAGGTTTTTAAATGCATCTCTTGGCATGCACACAAATACATGTAGGGACTCTGTCAAACTCATAACTTTTTAATGGGTTTAATATTTCAGCTTTGTATACTACTTACCTTTTGCTCTACATAATAATGTTGATGTAACTGTAAATCTGGTGCACAACAATTTTCAGAGTAGGCGCAATGAAATCAGAAACTAATGCCAAGTGTTTGGATTATCGTATATCTTATTTTAATGTTTTAGCAATGTAGGTGAATAATTTCTTCAAGACGGTGATTATGTCTTATTACATGATATCCTGATTCTGAAAAGATTTACATGCTTAATTTTATTGAAGAGTTCCACTGCCTTTGCTAAGGCTATATTGTGCATAGAGCCTCTCACAGCTTTGTTAGCGATTTTACTAAGAAGCGTGCTAATTTTTTTTTCATGTTCTTCTAAGGGCATGGCTCTGTGAGGTCCTGCGAGCTGCCTTTTCTTTCTGAAGGTAGCTTGAGTTGAAGGAGTTCAGACGTAAATTCTCGCTGTGAAGTCCCGACTCCACTGAAGTCACTGGGCATTTTGCCACTGACTTCTCTTACGCTACAATTTCACCTCTAGAACTGGATTTTAATGCTTTTGCTTATAATAAATATCACAAGACCCATGAGCAATTTTTCTTAAGTGGTGCAACTGTTTGTGAGGTGAGAGGCTACCAAACGTGAATAAAAGGTTTGATATTGGACCAGTTTTAAAGGCTGCTTGCAGATGCTATGGAAAGATAAATAGTAGCATATAACTTTCAGTCACGACAGACAGTGACCATATAGTGCATTTTTTAAAGCTTTAGCTGGCTTTCAACATAATAGATTGCAAAGCCAGGAGCTTTTCAGCACTTATATCTGTTTATTCAGCAATATTTCCTAGCAATTATTTTAGGCTGACCATTTAGTTTCATTTTACAGTCATAAAGCAGTCAGTAACTGTAGCTGGGTATCAGTTACATTCTATTTATTAAAACATTTCTAAAACCGAGTATAAACATGGAGAATTCTGGTTGCGATTAGATCATAATTGTTGTTCTATTGAGATCTAATTACTTCTCTGAAAACATTTTGCACAAATCATTTTCAAAGGATTGCCTTTATAAAATCCTACAAAACGCTGACCAAGAAGAGCTAAATACCAGAACAGAAGTTCTTTTCCAAGTCAAAAATGAAATCAAACAAGTTGGCCAAGTTCCATCATAAACCACCCTCAGAAATACCAGGGAGAGAGGCTTAAAATATTTCTAATAGAATATTTCCCCTCCCCCTTTTTTTATTGTTGTCCCCGAGCAGCATTATTACATTAAGAAGCATGCGACAGAAAGTCGTGGTGATGCAGAATAAATAACCATAATGTATCAAAAGCAGACAAAGGTGTGATTGATCTGTCTGGAATTGGCAGACTCTTTCGCTGTGTCAGGCTGTTTCTTTGATCAATGAAGGTATAGCCTCTGACCCTTAAAAAAAATCAATGAGATTGATTGAAAGGAGAGAGGGAACTATGAGAATGCAGGATAGCTTTAACCTTCACTGTCTAGAAAATTTAAAATATTCTGGTTTTGCAGGCATTGAACCTGCTATTTTGTATTTTCTGATTAAAAAGGTTTGCTGTTCCTCAGCCTTCTTTTGAAGCCTCTTAAAACGAGCCTCTATAAATGGTATGTTGGAATGTTTGTTGGAAATGTTTCTCTTCAAATCACATTGTTAATAAAATAAGAGAGTTTTTATCTATAAAACAAAATTCTACCTTTCATTAATAGAATACCTTTAATTTCCTTTAATAAATCTGATTCTTATTCAACATGCAGGAATCCAAGTATCAGTGCTCAGGAAAACAGTTCAGATAATTTCAGTGATGCTATTCATTTGAATAAAGATACTTGAATTGCCCTATTTACAGGATCAGGCCCACTGCTGATTGCAACAGTAGCACGAAACTTCAGCAGGGAGGAAAGGTGGGGGGGTGGCTTCAGGGAATAAACAATATATTTTGATGATCTTGTTCCACGTAATCTTGAGGTTTTATTGATTATATATGTATTTATACATATATACCTAATTATTAAGGAAATAGTAAAGATGTCATATTGAAAAATTTATGAAGTGAGAGTTTTAAAATACTGCTCAGGACTTTACATCTTTTTTACTGAATAGACTGAAAATGCAAACTCGACTGTTAAGTCAAAAACAGTTTTATGAACAGTTGTTTAATTTTAGTACTGGGCCCTTTCTTCACCTTGTGCTGATGCTGTATTAAGCAGTAACACAAAGCAATTAATGAAGTAAGGCTAAAAAGTGTTCATAAATAGAAAACATAATTAATTCATTATTTCATGCTTCTGAAGCTAAAAATAAAAAGAATAAATATCATAGTGGTTAGTTTTCACAAAAAAATTACTTTTTTAACTAAAAATGTCAGTGAAGTCAAAGTCTATTGAATAGTATTCATATACTTTCAAAGTAATTCAGACTGCAATAATTTGTGCTGTCATATGTCTGTGTTTTAATTAAGGGCAGGTAAACTGACAAGTCAGCAAGGAGACTATAATAGTGTTCCCTGATAGGAAGAAGCTTACACAGGGAGAGAAGGATATTGCTCTTTTTCCAGATTTTTGTTTGTATGATTTCCTTTCTGTAATAGATGGTATAGAATACATGTATTTTTAATTCTGCATGATCAGGTGGGAATTTCAGCCAAGTAACAAAAAGCACTGTCATTAAAAAATAAGGCAAAATCCAGATGTAATGTTTCTAAACAATAAATTTAAAAGAGGGTAGATTTTTGTGATAGATCAGGGACTAGATAGATTGGAATTTTTCTAAAGTCCTCATCCCTTTGCTGTTCATTGGTAAGGTGAGGAGGTATTGTTGACAATCATACAAAACTGTGGCATATGCATAGCTGCCGGTCAGTCTAACAGCCTCATTCTTTTCAGTTACTTAAATGCTACAGTAAATGAAGCTAAATTGTTTATTTAATGGGTATCCATTTCACATACACCGTGATGAAGCAACTTCTGCTCTTAAAAAAAGAAGAGGGATGAGGGTATTACCTCCCACTGTAGCACATTGAAAATGTGAAGATGAGAACTGCAAAATCAAAATAATGTTTGATATTGCATTTCTCCCTTCACCTGAGACACACTCTGATTCTGCTCCAGTAGTGTCTAGTTCTTGTCACCCCATTCTCTTAACATTATTTTTTTGTTATTCCAGACAATCTTTATTTTTTGCAAAAAGTATGTATTAATATAGCAAATCACCTTACTCTTGCTGTCTGAGAAACAAAAGGCTCATGCTGTATTTGAATGGGTTTTGACATCTAAAATTCACGTCCAGCCTCACCACTCCTCCTTGTCTGTCCATAAGTAATAATACTGGAAACACCTCTTTTTTTTCTCTTTTTTTTTTTCTCTTTTTTTTTTTTGGGGGGGGGGTGCTTTGGTGAGGGGTAGTGATGGCTGCTACTCCCATTCTGTTCATGTACACAAGCTGCATCTTTACAGTGTGGATGTGAATGCTGTCCCCTTGTGGATGATGCTTAAAGTCTTAACTGCTGCCTGCAAAATTGAGCAGTACCCTTCAGATAGTTCAGTGTGCCGTCTGGTGCTTCTCATTCATTTAGCATTACTAAAAGACAGTATTAAGGTTCTTTTTGTATCTCATCCCTCTGTCAGCTAAACCTTTCCCAGAAAAGATGTGAAGCTGAGGTCATTTTTTTCCATCTGCGAGGGGTCAGTTCCTGCAACAAAGCAGCTCCCAGCTGAGGTATAAGCCTGTTAGAAGGCTCCTATGCTAGCAGCTGAATCATTTTCAAGCCCAATTTTTTATATTTCCACTAATGAAAACATCTGGATCGTGAAATGCAGCAATCGATCTCTGATGCTAACCCGCCCAGGGCGGCACACGGCCCTGCCCTGGCAGGTGCCATTCCCCCAGACACCTCCCCTGGCCTCGGCCTCTGCGGCCAAGCACCTCGTGCTGCCTCTATACCCACTCCCAGCGCTTCCAGGAGCACAAATGCCTCCCCGAAATGCCACTGCCGTGGCACAGGGGCAAAATCTGTGACCTGGCATTCACAGCGCCACGTGGGCTGGGGCTGTGCACTCACTCTCCCCAGCTGAAAAGCAGATCCGTGGTTAAAAAAGGTGTGGTTGAGCTTGGAAACAGAGGCAGTGCGCACAGACAGTGATGTAACTGTAAATGTAATGGGGCTCCTTTCACTATTATTATTTGAGTCTATCAGCAGAATAAATCTAATTTGAGAAACCAAAATTCTGCATACCTGCTAACCATCTAGTAACATTTCTTTCCTCCTGAGAAACTGAAAGAGGGATATGTGACAATTGCTAAGGCATTTTTATGAAAAGCTTTTCCCTTTTCAGGATTTGCACAAGAATAAAAATGTTAAATTGATGAAATTTAATCTTTGCATAGCAAGTAACAATTACAGGCAAAATTTTAAAGTGGCTCTGCTCGTGTTCAAAGCCGCTGGCTCTTTTCTCCTTACATTGCGTGGGGATTTACTGCACCATGGAAGCACAAGGTGACTGGTTGGGCGATTCCATGAAATTCAAACGTGCATACAAAAATGTCTTTTCAACTTTTTCACACTTGCCCTCAAACTGAAAATGGACTTTCCTAGTGGTTGATTAACTAGAAACAAGTTGTTCCTAACTAGGTTGGGTGGAGAAGAGCTGTGTGGTGTTGGATTAGTGGAAGGAGAGTGAACGGCTTGTTTAATTCAACTAGTCTTCTATTTGTAATCTCCAAGGAAACAGCTGAGTTGAATGTTAATTAAACAGCAGTCTTTGATCCACCCAGCCACTCCCGGAGGCATAATAATATGCGCACACGCAGCAAATATATAATAGGTGCATTTAAAGGAGTGCATCTAACCTTACCATATTCACACTTGAAACATTTCCTGCTGACCTGTTCTTATGTCTTTTAAACAAGGAAAAGGAAAATGGGGAAAAAGGCTAAGCTAAACTTGGGTGATCTGAAAGGTAGGGCAGCAGAGCAAATATGAGCTCCCATTTTGAGGATGTAGAAGGGTTAATGATTAGAAGAGTGGAATCAGGAAAGACCTTAAGCCCAGATCTATGACAGTGGTAATTGAGCTGATTGATTACGACATCTCGTTTCAGACGACTATTGATTTAATCTAGTCTGCAGTCCCATTGGCCCCAGAGGTGCTCCCGAGTGAGGCTCAGCACTTGAACCTGCGTACTCTTCCCTACTCACCATGTGGATATAAATTTCCAGAATCTGCAGCCATTTATAATTTTCACTCATCTTCATGCTTTTATTCAAATGTTTCTAATTTTGGCAGGCTAGTGTTTTTAACCATTGAGGGGGCAGACACAGGGAAAATGAGACAGCACAGATTGAAGAGGTGTTTCTTTTTTGTAAAAAAAAAAAAAAAAAAAAAAGGCAAGACGGAGAGCTGGGGCTATGTAGCTAGTATTTGCATCTGTTGTTTCTGATTCGCAGAGCTAGCAAAGGCTGCTTTTGGAGGCAGTCCACAAAGCTGGGCTATCAGTAGGCAGTTTGCTGTACACGCACGTTCAATTATTAAAATAGTAGACTTTTTTTTCTGTCTGATAGCCATAGCGAGGTCATGACATTAATTTATCCAGGGTATTGTGGGTAACTATACAGAAAAAAAGCATAAAGGGCACAGATGCTGGAGCAGCAAAAAATGGATGGGTCTGAGCAAAAGGAGATTAAGAGGCGATGACCAATCTAATGTACGTATAGCAGTAAGAAGCCGGCATCCGTCACAGACTATTGATGGCAATAAGTATTTTAAGCCATGCTGTGCATGTGTTAATTTTTTTTATACCTCAGTAACTGCTAAGCTGAATGCTGTAATCCTGTATTTTTTCAGTTTCCCAAATCTGATTTCAGTCTTGCTTTTGTTGTCTCATGCTTGGCGCTCTCCTCTCGCTCTCTGTCTCTGCCTGTGGGTGTGTGTCTGTCTCCGTCTTTGCCTTTTCCTGAGATCACAAACTTAACTGTTTCCTAATTGTCTACTTTCTTCCGTCCTTTATCGGAGACATTAATTACTGCTACAACAACTGGTCATAAGCCTATACGAACCGGGGACTCGGGGTGGGCACCCTGGCACCGTGGCTTACTTTCTTCCCTCCGGACTCATGCGACGTTTTCCGAGGACCTCGCCCGCGAGCGGGTGCCCTTGGTGTGGGCTGCCAAATGGCCGCCTTGGCGGGGCTGCGGCGTGGCGCTGCGTCCTGGGGCCTGTCTGCCCGGCTGGGGCAAGCGTCCCCACCGTGGCCGGCAGCCTGGGGAATTGGCTGGAGAGCAGCGCCGTATCACCTGCCCCCCTTTGGCAAATAATTTTTCTACTGAGAATCGCGGCAGCGCTGTGGTGTTGTCTGGGAAAATAATGCACAAATTCTGCTCGCGTAAAACGGGAAATGCGGAAAGATTGTCAGCGCCGTAAGTCATTAAAGTACCTTGTCTTAAGAACAAAGGAACGAGGTAAAAATGCACACAGTAAGTGTGCTCTGTAGGTTTTCATAGCCTGTCATACAACCTGTGCCTGTTTCAGTTAGCAGCCTCTGTGCTTTGTTTTGCATTGTATGATTTATATATACCTCTCGAGTTCGTGTGTGTGTATGTATTTGATCTACATGTGTATGCACAGACTGCTCTACCACCACAGAGTAAATAACATACATGTACATACACCAGTGTAGCTCAAATGTGCATTTTCAGTATTTCGTACCGTAGTGCGTGTGCATTGCCATTGTTCTCTCACAGTGCTCCCTCGGACTCAAACAGCTTTTTTTTTTCTTTTTTTTTCTCCTCCCAATTAAAAAGTCTAAAAAAAAAAAAAAAACCTTAGTCCAGTTAAATACCTACTGAAGTCCAGGAACTTATGATTTCAGCACAGTGAATGGTGATTCAGCCCCTGGCAGTGTTTTGGCTATGAGACAATTCCTACTTATAAAGAGCACAATGAGGGTGGGGGGAAGATAGCATTAATTTTGAGGAAGATTAATATTAGTCTTTTTAATGATCATGATTTTCAGAAGAAAAGAACCCTTATAGCTATTGAGAGCTGTTGTGTCCTTCCCACCAGTATTTATGCAAGCAAAGGAAAAAATGAAGAAGGCGTAGAATAAACTCCTAAGTCTGTTCAAGAATTACTGGCATTATTTCTCTCTACATCACGTGTGAGCCTGGGTTGCCTGCTATTCCTGAGGCAGAGGATCGAGGATGAAAGTCTGTGTGTCAGAGCCTGTTTTCACAACTGCATTTGGAGATCTGTCTTATTGATTAGGAAAAAAAGGGGGTGGGAATAGGAGTGTGAGGTGAGGGGAGGACCGACTGACTACTGGCTTATTGCAGCTCAAGACATTTTCTTCCGGAAAGATGTCAAACAACTGAGACACAGCAACAGAGGAAGTAGAAAGGTGGAAAAATAAGAAGAGGGACCCTTTGGAAGAAATGAAGGCATTCCTTATGAGAGCCTTGAGGCTTTTTTTTTTTTCTTCTAACATCTGACCCACAAGGGCTAGAGTGACAGCGTCATGCAAATGCTGCAGTCCAGCAGGTCTGAGAGGGTGGATGCTAGAGAGTGAGTTAATGTTAATGATGAGTGCAGTGAAAATACCAGCCGATACCACCCCCTCCACACACAACCGCTCTGAGTCAGCATCCGCTGCTTTGCCTTGCCTTTTTGTGCGTGCGCGCGTGTGTGTGTGCATGTGCGCGCGCATGTGTATGTGTGTGTGTGCGTGTGTTGGTGACCGTGTGTGTGCATGGGAGGTAAAGCCAGTCAGTCAGTGAGAAGCAAAGGTACGTTTGAGAGCAACTAAAATCTGACTGATTTCCATCTTCAGAGCATCAGATGTATTCCCTAAAGAGGATGGGTCTATGCGATGGGGGTGGTATAATTATGTTAATGTCATATTTATAGAGGGGAGAGATTTTTCATTCTAATTATTGATTTGAAAGCTGTGGTCAAAATTGTTTGTTAAATCATGATCAGCTTGAAAGAAAGAAATGGAATGAAATCTAGGGACTGCTATACATATATATATATTCTCATATATATATTTTGTTTCGTTTAACTATTTTGTGTCTGAGGCATAAGTGATTGAATGGTGCACAGTGACAAAGGAACGGCTCTTATGTAATGTTGCATTCTATCATCTACTGAAATATTTTAAATAAGTCAAAATGTTCTGAAATTTGAAGTAGCCTTCTGGAGGGGAGGGTGAAGGGCAGGGGTGGGGGTGGGGGGCACTGGCAAATCTTTTCTTCAGCAGTGCTCTCTGTGCAGCTTTCTTGTAAATGGATGATTCACCTGTTCGACCAGCAGAGATTCTAATTCTTCCCCCCCCCTTCTTCTCTTTTTTCCTTTTTAAAGCTGAACGGCTTCCCGAAGAGCACTGAGTTTTCTATACCAGATTCTGCTCCAGTGGCTAGGACCTTTATGGCTGCTGTTTCTTTTGCTCTGGGCTCTGATGGAGGAAAAAATAATAATAATAACACCGTGGATCCCGTCCCTAAAGTAGAAATTTTCTTTTTCCTTCTGCAAACAAGGCTAAAGATCGGAGGAGAATGAATGCGAAAGTAATTCGGGATCGTGGTCATGCCATTAAAAGTGTTCGGCTTCAGAACGAAATTATTTGGGAAATCCTATCATTTCTTCTTACTGTATCGACAGTATTTGAAAGTTGTGTGTGCTTTGAGTAATTTGGTACAAGTGACAACAATCTCTGCATGTCAGTGTTTTCTACAGTTTATGGAGCGAAAGCTCGTTTTGACATTGGAAAGGAAGAAGCTTTTGCTAGCAGTCTGTAGAAGGATTAAATGTTGAACGTGGGGAAGAGCAAAAAGTGAATACATGCCCAGAGGTTATCCTTGCATTGAGAAGGGGTTTAAAGTACTGTGTAACCCAGGGCCCACCTGAACAGGGGGACTGAAAGTATAATGGGGAAATATATCAATTAGAAACTCCTTAACATGCATTTAATCCTTCTTTACGGCATTAAGGGAAATAAAATAAAATTGCTACTGTATGAATCTGCTGGAAGAAGCACATTTTAACCCATTTTTAGATGCTTCCTTCCGAGGCATTATAATATGGCTACTTGTGTGTCAAGGCAGTGAAGATTTTTGCTGTGTTTTGATTTTGCTTTTCAAAAGTTATGGACTGTACTCTAAGAAAAGTCTGTTCAGTCAGCTGATACATTGTCTTGAATGTATGTATGTGTCTTGCCTGCTTATTTGATCTTTTCTGCCCCCTACGTGAAACTGTGGTGTGTTTATTTGGGTGGGAGGAGGGGTTGTTGACTGGGGGGGTTGTTTCTTGTTTTGGTTTGTTTTTGTTTGGTTTGGTTTGGTTGTGTTTTCTTTTTTCTTTTCTTTCCTTTTTTTTTTTTTTTTCCTACAATAGCAGTGAAAGTTTTGCTGACAGCGATTATGACTACTAAACAATTCAGATTATTGGAAGACGAATTCTACTGGATCATATCAGACTTTTCCTAGTCCCTGAGACCCTAACTTGTGAGGTTTTTTAGCAACAATCACAAGTCAGGCTCTTGGGACCTAGGCGGAGGGGAACCAGCAGCTTTGGACTATGATTGTTTCTCTGCAGAATTTAGAGAACCAAAGAAGCCTTCCCTGTCTGGAAGGGAAAAATGAAAACATACCTTTGTTAATATACTGGAAAATATACAAAATGTGAAGCATCAGACCTGTTCCTAAAAAAAAAAAAAAAGAACCTGTTATACATTGTGCAACTTTAGCGTGTTACATATTTATGCTGAGAAAACTGGACTAGATCCCATGTAATATTAGTATTAAAATTTAAACTGAATGCCAGTTTGTACCTCCAAAAACAAAAACAAAAAACCAAACAAGCAAAACCCACCAGATACTGAAATATACAAAAGGCTTTCAACCATAATATTATTATTATAGACAATACTGGTAGATAATTACCACAAAGTATATTTTCAGCTGTATTGTTACAGCATTTAATTAACTTTTAAAACATAGAACACACTGATGCTTGAGGCCTAGAAACATTCATTCTATTGTTGTCTGAGAAATGATTTCAGTCTACAGGAGAACTATTGCTAAGCTTTTCCTGTAATATGGGACAAAGATCGTTTTATAGTTAGTTGCCATTATTTTTCTTTGTCTGAGTGAGAACACAATATCAAACTTAAAATATTGTCTCAATTTACATTTTAATCTGATAGAGAACATTGGTGTAAAAATCATACTACAGCATTAAGATGATTTTGCAAACAGAATCACATTCTGTGTACCTGTTAAATTTAAACAGAGCTGGCAGTACTCTGAGAACCATACTCAACTTCTAACCTCTTCAACATTTTGCATTTTTTTCCCCACTGGCAAAAACTGTGAGTTTTAGGTACTTACACTGACTTTGCATACGAAGATTTACAAGGGCATTAGTTATTCTGCGCTGTTCATTAGTCTTGAACTTCTGATTTACAATGCATAATTTGATTTGTATTTCTTAATATTTTATACATGGGTTAGTTCTGATTCATTTTTCTCTGTTTCCTGTGTCTAAACCAAGATGCTGCAGGACCTTGTTGATACATCAGACTTCCCTGAGACAAAGGCTTCACACGGATCAGGCATCTAAACTATTTGTTCATTTTAGAAGCGGTATTTTGGCTGCAGTGTTTTTTTCCCACTTGTGTGGGAGGAATTATGTTTTATTGTAAGCATCAATACTATTGTTAAAATAAAATGTTCTTATCTGCTACTATAATACTTTTTCTTGTTGTCTTGTTTTCTTAAGAGACAGAAACTGTGCTGTACACGGTTTCCAAGTTGCTCAAGATATAATTTGTGTTTAAATAGTCATAAAAATATTGTCTTGCCAATTATAATGATGATACAGCTCCTGTAAATATGCAATTCTTTTCTTCATAACCATCAATTCCACATACTCAGAACAGTGAAAAGAGCTACTTGCAAATGTTCAGACATAGAGGTAATTTAATTTTTTTTTAAACACAGATGTGTTATTGAACATCACTGACATCTATTCAGGCAATATTAAAAAAGTAGACCTCAATCTGTATATGAAAAAACTAATTCACACAGCTAGGTGCTACACCGTTGAAGTAGTTCAGTAGCAACTGACATGTATTATGTATAATAGTCTTCTGTACTGAAAACAGTATATTGAAGGTACTGATCAGGTGAACATGTACTCTGTTCATTCAAGCTATATAATGAGATAAACATATTGTGTATAGGTATATGCATGTTGGTATACAATTTAAATTACGCATAGTATTTATCAAAATAAAATCCTAACAGATTTAATCAGATATACAATGCACATGTCTGTATACATGAAAGACTTTTGATTGCATTTATGTTTGAGTCAGCAAAATTTACTTGAATGCGGATGGTTCACATTCGGTATTCATTTTGCTTTTAGTACTGTACGTACAATGAAGGTGAAACTGTAGTGCAAAATGTCTGCCTCTCTCAGAAGCCAACAATCTGAAGATTTCAAGTATTTTTTGCTCTGCAGTGAGTGTGAGAATAAAATGAGCCATGATAAACCCCTATCTGGCTTATTGGGTGCTACAGCAAAAGCTGTGAATATGCAGTACTGCCTTTGCATTACTGCTTGAACTGGGACAGCTCTGGTGGCTCTTCTCTGCCCATAGTACTCACTGCTGCCCCTTGCCATAGAGATTAAGTTGGTACGGTGCCTTCCTTTTTCTCTCCTCCCTCTTCTTCCCCAGTTTCAACACAGCAAAACCACCTCTGGTGCACATTAAACTCCTTGTGGTGGGGCAGAGGCGGATGGAGCGGGGGAGAAGCCCAGCCTTTGCTCAAGCAGAATTCCCACCAAGATCAACAAGACATCTCCCCGTCCTGGGACTATGTGACAATGTCTGCAGACACCACATAGAAAGCAGTCTTATTTATGCTGTGACAGTATACGAAAGCTGTCTCTATTAGTGCAAATAAATAGAAAGCATCTTTGGTATACTATGCATAGATATATGTACAGAATTTCAATATACTCTCATTTCTATATGACTTTTTGTTCTTCCAGTACAAAATGCTTCTAAATGCTATTTAATATGTGATTTCAGAGTAATCAGCTTGTGCTACAACAAAAACAAAAAAAAAAAAAACAAAACACAAGCTCTTGCAAAGGAGAGAGAGAGAGTGAAAATGATGTGTGGTGCATACAAAAAAGGAATGATATTAACAATTCGATGAATTCCTAGTTGGTAGACCAGACTGAGCCAGACGCATATATTAACGGCTGTCTGCTGCTGATGTGAGCCTGCTCAATGCGGTGGAAATGAAGGATCACCTAGTCTCTGACACCAGCTTATTTGTACGTTTTAATTTTAAAAAGGAAAATCACTGTTTTACATAAACATCTTAACCCCTGCATGATTTTCTTTCTTTTTTCCTCCCTCATATTGTTTGCTAATTTACTGTCAACTTAAAGTGCTGTTTAGCTACAGCCCAACAAAACATCAGTCAAAAAGGAGAAGGAAGTATTAGCTTCTCTTTTGTCTGCCATGTACAACTGGGTTATTATTATGATAATTGTCTAGTTTAATTTTTAGTCTTCATGAGAGATGCAACAATTTTCGAGAGCTTCATTTCTGAAGCATTTTAAGTTTTAAGAAGATACCATTTCATTTTAAACCTAAACCAAAAAAATGCTTTACAGACCAAGCTAGGGTGATTTGATCAATACCTTTCTTTAACCTGAAAGTCTTTAGTGCCTTAATGTAGTATTACATATATGGGACAGGATTTCTATTCAAACCATATAAACACTAGGAACCATTAATATAGTGTTAAAGACTGTTACATGAGTCAGGAGAATTCCAATCCAAGATAATTACTGTTGGAATTAGAGGAACGAATATTTTACTCAAAGTTGTATAACAAGAATCTACAGTTACCACATTTCAGAGCATTGCTCTACTCACTTGATGAAAAATGTCAATTTTTCATCAAAGTTTATTCATTTTCATCAAAGTTCATTCAAAGTTTTTTCAATCAAAGTTTAACAAAAGATGTTATACATTTCCATGGGTAATGAAAATCAGCACATTCACGATTAGCTAACACAATGTTTTCAGTGTGTTAATAAGCAGTGCAGCAAAAAATTTCTGTAGGCAGTAAAAGTAGCCATAATTTTGATTTGCCCGTATGATGATTGTGCTCAATTCCTGACTGGATACTTAATTTCACACTGAAATGCAGTCATCTCCTCTAAGGAACTGTCTGTAGTCCACAAAAAATAAAAAATAAAAAAGAGAGAGACAGATACGCTGCCTGAGCTCTACAGCTAGCTAGGTAGTCAGACAGATATACGTAACAAAAATATCTGGAATCCTATAAAAATGCCATCTGAAACCATCACTCACAGAATAGAATAAATTTATTTTGTTATGTTCCAGTATTTTTGTCCAATGTATCTGAGACATTCATCACCTTGTTAAATTTTTTCCTTGTTTGATATTTACAATAGGCATCTTCAAAGTTTGTTGATTGTTGAATGCTGCATCACTCCATTCCCAAGCACCACCAGTTATTCTTACCTGATAGATTATATTCTTACCAGCATCTAGCTGTATTAATTTGTGTGCAAAGCTATGTTTTACTTACAGTGCCTGAGTAACAACAGGTGGATGGACTATGGAAGTGTATGAGAGTAAGTGAACAAAAGATTGTTAAGACCAACACTGATAAAGTTATTTTATCTTTATAAACATTTTTAACCTAATAAGCAGGTATTAAAATTAATCACAAAATCATCCAGTTGATTATACACTAAAGTTTATCTGGTAGGCTTTCAGGATTGCTATCTTTACTCCTGTTCTTGATTATTTAGGAATTAAGGATTAGTCTGTAAATGCATGATAAACTAGATACAGTAATGATCACTTGAACAATACAAGTATCCTACAGGGAAAAAGGCAGATAATATTCTGTATTTTTCTTCTACTTGTGAGTGGTTACAGCTGGGCTGTGATTCTCTGCAAGGGGCATATTTATTTAAATGGCCAAGCAAACCAATGGGGTTGTGCTGAGCAGTTTAGGACTGGTAATTTTGGCTATGGTTTTGGGTGGGTTTCTTCCACCACCACCATCCCCACCCCCAGCCTCTTTTCTTGGATGTGTGCGTGTTGTGCATGGGAAGGTATGAAGGAAAAACAGCTATTCAGCAGAGACGTGTCCCACCCCTTTAATTAAGGTTTTCCTGGACTGTAAAAACACTGGCAATGTGTAAATCCCATTTGGTGGTGTTTTTTTTTGTTGTTTTTGTTTTGTTTTGTTTTTAATTTATTTTAACAGAATCTGAAGTATTATATTAAGAAACCACAGCATTGAAATGATATGAAAATAGTTCCACTAGTAAGTCACTAGATACTGAAAGGGTTGGATGGCATCGGCACAGAGCCAACTGGAAGATTTTTTTTTTTTCCATTTAATTCCTTTCACCTAGTAGGCTCCTTAAGCATTAGGCAGAACCCAGTATGTGGCTAAGTTATTGCTCTAGTGTTCACACAAAAAGCACAGTCTTAGCATTTGTAAATTTTCTTCAGGGAGGTTTCTAATCTAGACAGCATTTGCGTTTGGGGATTACACCACAGTCTGTTCCCCACCACCTCCCCCTCTAACATGTAGCCCTTTCAACTTCTTCAAAGAAGTGGCGAAAAGTAGGTTCTTTTATTAATAGCAGAAAACAAACCGACTGCTGGACTTCCGTGGCAGAGCTCACATAATGCGGCAGGGTGGGAACTGTAACAAAGAATGCTTGAATGCACTAAACGTATAGTGAAACCCCATTTACATTCACTGATGGAGCTTAAAGTACAATAAATGAGAAGTTTAAAGTAGGAATAAGCAGGACCATGAAAAGACTTCAGTGAAGGTAGATACTTCTTGAAAAGTTTAGCACAGGATTTAATTTCCAACTCAAGCCTTTCCTAGCAGAATGCATTTCTTCATAATACATCCCTTTACTCAAAGCATCTCCACCAGATGAAGGTAAATCAGATGAAGAGAGTATCTTCAGTGCATAGAAAAGTAGATTGTGTTTATCCAATTTATATACTGATTTCCACACAAGTGAGACAGTTAGCAGTGGACCAGTCTTCATGGTTCACTGTCTATTCTTCTGCACTCTCTCTCCTCTACAAAGTGCCTTTGATCTGAAAGAAACAAGTTTGTGCCTGGAAATAAGTTTGATTGTGAGATCCTCCTGTGAATTCTAGTTTTACTTCTAAAATTTATGTATGCATGTTGGTATATGTACACAGTAGAACTAGATGAGTTCATTGTTTTTTCTGCCAAAGATTATTCTGGGGGATAGAATGACAATATTACTAAGTAAAGGCCATTACATTATACTGCTGTCACCTCTCACCTTCCCTTCATGTCCACCAATTTAATCAACTCTGCTTTAGACCCTCCACAGCTCCAGTGTAAGGCCCTACAAGATGCCAGCTTCATTCTCCCGAGTTTGAATTAGTCACACTTTCACTTCTTACCTTTATGTGTCTCTGCGATAATTCTCCCCAAACATGAAAAACACATAAATTGGCCCTACCTGTAACTTTTTGGAGAATCTGCATCGCCTCCCTCAGCCCTGTTAAGAAACAACCAGTTGTCAGAGATGATATATTAGGTTACTAGTTGTAGCAGGCTGCTAGTGCCACCCAGTGACCCCAGTCCTGCCGGGGAGCTGGGCAGCACCTCATCCTCTCTATGGGCCCCGAATAGCACCACCATCAGCAGTGAGCTAGCCTGCCGTGTAAAATGGTGGGGGCAGCCATTTTGTGGTCAGCTTCACAGCTTTTCACGCAGGTGGAGGGTTCATCTCTGTGTTAGGAAGATTTCTCACAAGGCTAAATTTCTCACAGTGCTTACAGTTTCTTCTAATGTATTTGTATACACACTGGAGTACTTGGTAACTTAGTTTGTCTGCTAGTTTTTAGATAAATGTAGGAAGTCTTTTAGATCACCGTAGAAGATGATGCTGTTCTGGCGTTTATTATGTCAGCAAAATACTGTGGATATTAATTCTCAAATGCATGCCTCATACTGAAATAGAGAAATATGGTCAAAATATTGATGTTTTAGAAGTCATTGGGGCACCCAGTTCTAAAAATAATAAATAAATAAATAAAAAGGATGAATATTTGAAAGGAAGACTGGTTACCAGTGTAATGCTGGAAACCTCTCCCACTGACTCACAGGGTTAGATTTCTTGTGGGTGTTGCCAGTATCTGGCTATTGCACTTTGGTAGGCTTTTATGAGTTAATAAATTCCAAAGACTGCAGTTTGGCTTTCTAAAATTTGGTGATCATTCCTTAAATGCTAGTGGGAAATCAAAATTACTACATGCAATAACTAAAACTTTTTAAAACCCTTCAAATGTTTCCAAACTGCAGCCTACGTGCTCTTCTTTTCTACACCAATGGCTGAAGATTCATAGTTACTTCCTGGCACCCAACGTGACTGTGAACTATTCACTTCAACTCTGTTTCAGCGAGTGAACCTTTGCTTTCCTTCCCTGAAACATTGGGTGTGCAGACCCTGAAGTCTTTTGCACGGGGACTGCTACTCACTAACTGTGGTGAGCAGAGTGGAACATAGACTTTGGTTATAGCTCTGAGGCTGCAGTGTAATGCAATTATGATAGTGAAGCATTCAGTGGTCAGTGTGCTATTTTTTTTCTGTGTGTTTGCACCAACTTATAGCTGTGCCTGGGAAGACAGAGGTGCACATTTAAACAAACCAGATCTCTTATCCCAATATTCATCTAGTCTCTGTTGAGACTCTTCAACTTTTTTTTTTCCCTAGATTAATAACTTTAAATGCTCCCAATGCTTTGCTACAGTAGCTAGTAAAACAACAACAAAAACGTAGCAGCTCAAAAGAGTCACTGAGGTCAGCATTTTTCTAAAAATTAGTCTTACATGTGTCTCAATTCTATATTACTTGGCTATGGCCAAAAAATCCTTCCCTGACATCCAGCTCAGATTATGAAGTGACAGCAGACTTTAATATCTGTGTCAGTCTTTTCAGTGGACTCTCCTGTACTGTCGCAGAATTTGTACCTCAATACGATCCCATATCCCCTCTGCTTCTAGGTACCATTTGCAGTTCACTGCACCATGAAACATGGTACTGCACAAGGCTTGCACCTTAAATGCACTAAGCAAAGAAGAGAGTCAGACATCTCCTACTTCTTTCCTCCATTTTTTATTTTTTTTTTACCTTGCTCTCCTTCCATGTGTCTCCCACACACAGCAGAAATATCATATGTCTCCTGCCAAGGCAAACTCAATCATCTAGTCTGACTTCCTCCATAAAATATGCCAAAGCATTCACCAAGCAACTCCCACATCAACACCAACAATTTCTGTTTGGTTAACATGTATATTTTAGGATTCAGGATGGCAAAGAATCCATAACCATCCCAGTAGTCCGTTACACCACTAATAAAAACTTAGGCTTTGTTTCTAATTGGAAATTGTTTAGTGTCAGCTTCCAGCTACTGATTTATTTATTAATTTTTCTTCTTGATAATTTAAATTGTCATTTGCTATCATCTCTTCACTTTTTCATTGCTAAATTAATGAGATTGTCTTCAGTTCCTTACTGAAGATGGCTTTTTGGATAGATCAGATCATGTCACTATCTTTTTTTTGTAAACCCTTTCCAAATTGTCAATATCCGCTGCACATACTAATACCAGGACCAGACACCCAATGTTAGGAATAGTATCATTACGTGTGCTAGTAATTCTTCTTTTCTTTTGCTTGACTTACTCATATATCTTGTTTATTTTCTCATTCACTCCACTATACTGAGGCCACAAGTGTAGCTGAAGATAAAGAGAGAAATAGATTTGAAAAAACCTTGTCTGAGCTACTGAAGGTGCTTAATTCCAGTTGAAATTAGTAGGAGTTTAGCACCTAAACTGTTAGGTAATTCTGTTACCTTTATGTAAGCAAAACTTTATGTCAAGGTAACAACTAACAGAATTAGCTCATCAGTGTTTGATTAAATAACAGCCAGGTAACTTTCAACCTCCATTATTCTATGTATTGAATAAATTGTGTTTAGTTTCAAAAGGAAATGACAACAGGTGTACTATTCTTACTATTTGAAAACTTACTTGGTTCAAGCATTTTCTTACTTCTAGTATACTCAAGTTACAGAAATAGATTGTACAGATGGATTAAAACATACCCATGTGCTGAAACCAGGCAATCAGTCTCACATTTTACAGGTATTCATCCAAAGAGCTAAGACACAGTTAGCTAGAGGATTATTTTTAATGTGTTTCTTCCAAGTTCTGTAACCAACTCCCTTCACAATGTTTATTTGTCTGATCTCAGTAAATCTTCAAGCCTACATGTTTTATCATTTCTCTGTCAAGGCTTTGGGAAGGAGAGGTGTGAGAAGGTTGATCCTTAGATAAGCAATCCAAGTTGGTTAAGAAAAGAGATGGCTGTCATCTGTAGCCTTTCCAGACATAGCAGCACAGTCTCAGACAGTCACCTGAGTATTATCGTTTTGTCTCTACTATAAATCACAGTCTGGTAATGGCCAAGGCTGACACCTTGACATTTTCAAGAAGAGTAAAAGACCTGATTTGAATGGAAATCAATTTCATTTCACAAATCTTGGGATACTACTCCAAACCTCATCTTGTTCTTTTTTGTGTCTTATGCAGAATTTCCATGATCTCAATAAAGGATTAGTTGTGTTTTACAATGACTTTCATTTCCAACATACAGTTTAGTATTATTGAAATATGTGTGCATAAGCAGTGCATCATGGGACCTGTTTCTATGTAGGCGTGGGAAGGAAACTCACTTTTCTGACAGCCTGTTGAAGGTGGTGGGCACAGCTCCCTTGGGTGATGGTGCAACCTGGAATACCTTAACCTTTTACCACCTCCACAGGCAGTAGGTAGCTTGCACTCAGATGGAAGTAAAGGAATGCCTCAGAGTGTGTGATCTCATGTCCCTTTTCCTGTGGAAGTGAATGTATGTGGGGTGGATTACCCAAAACTGCTCCTAAGAAGTAGCAGTACTGGTACCCCAGGACTTCCTGTTGTGCAATAAATCTTCATGCATGTAATTGCCTTTCTTTCTTTTTCTTTTTCTTTTTTTTCTTTTTCTTTTTCTTTTTCTTTTTCTTTTTCTTTTTCTTTTTCTTTTTCTTTTTCTTTTTCTTTTTCTTTTTCTTTTTCTTTTTCTTTTTCTTTTTCTTTTTCTTTTTCTTTTTCTTTTTCTTTTTCTTTTTCTTTTTCTTTTTCTTTTCCTTTTCCTTTTCCTTTTCCTTTTCCTTTTCCTTTTCCTTTTCCTTTTCCTTTTCCTTTTCCTTTTCCTTTTCCTTTTCCTTTTCCTTTTCCTTTTCCTTTTCCTTTTCCTTTTCCTTTTCCTTTTCCTTTTCTTTCTTTCTTTCTTTTCTTTTTCTTTTTCTTTTTCTTTCAGTGACTGATGGTCCAAAGATGACCCTGAAAGATTCTTTCCAATTGTTGCATGAGGAAATATCACACTTTGCAAAATGTCCATTTTCTCATTCAGCAAAACAAAACAACCTGGAGGACACTTTGATTAAAAAATAAATAAAAAATGGGGGGAACATGGCATGATATAATACACATATGATAAACTAAGCCAACTGAACCTAAATTTGCCAACAGATGCATTCCTGAGGTAAGCTGAACAAGGAAAAACATCCTTAGCTTACAGAAGATTTAAAATGTCTGATGGTCATTCCATGTTTAAGCCCCTTGAACAGAATAGTGTGAAACATATAGACATGTATATAGCAACAGGTATAAAATCAAAGGTAAGGATTTTTCTTTCATTCTGTCTTTCTTGCCTGCTGCAAAATACTCATGGAAAAACCCATAAGAACCTCATTAAATCCATGCATGTATACCACAGACCTAGTGCATCAAATGACTTTCAAAGGCCATAGATATGTGATGTCTAGACACTGTCCATTGGTTTTATCTCAGCACATCTTAAGAAGCAGCAAAGCAGAGGGTGCTGGTGTGGAAAGAAATGTTAACAATCTAGCAAATTGCTAGCGTCTAGCCCAGATTTTTTTCTCTCTGACAATAGCCACTAGCACATTCCCAGGTAAAAAGATAAGATCAGGACAAGTATAGTGATATTGCTCTGCTGTGTTTTCCTGCCCCCTGGAGACTGTAATCCAGAGACTAATAAGTGGTACCAACCCTTTTAAGAGCCCTTGGCAGACTTTTTTCCTTTCTTCTATGCATTTGTTTAATTATGTCTGCTTTATTTGCGTCAAGCCTTTTGGTACCTTAATAATAGTGTCTTTTCTTGATTACAAATATCTCCATGTTCTGCAGATACATTTGTGACCGAAGGGGACTGAGAAAGTGTTGGAGCCCTCCGTAAGTAGTTTGCATAGACTTTCAGTACACTACCCCTCTATGCAGCCTGCATTGTTATGCCCACTTAAATTGTTTTCTCTGTTTTCTTAACAGGTAGGATTTGTAATGTGCTGTTACATGACAGATTTTACCTGGGGACAGTGTTTTTTTTTCTGATATATACAGCTTATTGGCAAACTTTTCCAGCCACACACTGTTCTGTACAATGAGAGATTTAAGGTAGATTACATGAGAACTGTGATATTTGGTGCTGTGATGTTCTCATGACTGTTTTTATCAGTGCAAATGATGTCCTGGAAGACAAAGGCTTCTTGCAGCCTTTTAGTTTCCATAAAGAAATTCTTTGGTCTTGGGAAACTCCAAGGGAGCTTTTGTCATTGGCTTCAGTTGCTAAGATATCATGAAATGTAAACGTTTTGAAGAGTGGCCACCATTCTTACAAGGCACTTACTTAAACTATTTCCACTCCCCCAAAGCTCCATACCACAAGGTTGATCCTTTCTTACTTACATATCCCCAGATTACAGGGGGGACAGTGTAATGCACACTGGCAGGCATTTCACACCATAGCAGCCCTTGTCAGAACATCATACCTTACAGAGTCACAGATTTTCAGGAACAAGGTGAAAAGTTTGCAATGACGCCTGTATCAAAGTTGAATGCTAGCTTTGGAAAGGATTTTATATCATCTATATTAACAGACTGAAAGGCTCTATTTAGATTTAAGAAAAGAAATACAACATTTAGCTAGTTTACTCAGGATCTAAAAACTGCAACAAAAACAGAAACAAATCAAGGAGCCTCACTGTATATCATTTAACATGATGCAAAACTATCCTGGCATATTTTTAATGGAACATGAGTTTAAATATTAACTGCTTAGCTTAAACAGAGATTTTAGCTTTTGATATAGCAGCTTGATTGGGTGATTTGTGTAGACTATACATGCACTTTTTAGAGTAACCATAGCATCACAATTTGTAAACTGTGATTTTATTCAAGACTGTCTGAAGTAATCAACACACCACACCCCATTTTTAAGGTAGTCATTGAGTTCTCGTTCCAAAATCAAAATTTAATATCTAGTAATAAGTGCTGATTTTAGGAGGATTAGATCAAGTAAAGCTACTCTGCTGTATAATGCCTGTTCATTAGGACATACTATAACATAGTTGATGAGGCCAATCAAAATGGGCTCATATGGTTACGTGATATTTCTCTCAGACCTGACAGCATAGTAAAAATGTTTGAATTTAACATTAGTTCAGTGCTGTGCTGAGCAATCTAAGTAAGAAAATACAATACAGCCCATATAAAACTCATCCAGCTCACCCACGACAGACTAGGCCAGTTCTCCATTGCTATCTCCTTTGCCTAGTCATTTATACTGTGCACAATAAGGGTGGCACTTTTCTCCCATTTGACACTGGGATGTTTAACTACACAATGCAGTAGAAAAGCAGCTGACTTCTTACCAGCCAGCTCAGAAAACTAAGAAGCTTTTGGTTGAGGTAGCCCCTGTGCCCAGCACACCCTTCTAACTGGGCTGTGCTGCTGGTGGTCAGCCCAGTGCCAAGCCCAGGCTGCCAGACCCTCTGGAGAGGCCCATGGCATCAGTCAGCTCAGGGCTGCCTTCATCCTTGGAGCACAGGGAGCACCTTTGCCTCTGCCTGTCTTGTGTGTCCTGGGGGGCTTGTGTCACATATTAGAAGTAGTGAAACTTACTTGTCCTAATGATAATGACTGCTAAAGTTAGTACTTGGGACATCAGAGGAGCCATACGTCATTCGAAATGTTCAGAAAATACAGAGAATCCATAGGTTTCTCATGCTCTTTGCCCTAGGGTGTCTTACTGGTGCCGCTCCAAAAGGCCCCAAGTCCACAGGGTCTGTGTGACATATCTACCAGCCTCACTAGATGTCTTAGGGCACTTTAGGGTATCTACAATGACAATAGACACCTACACATAGGAAACTGAGTGCTGTCCCATCCAATTGGGCTTCCATGAATTTCACAAACTAATTACTTTTTTTCAGAAAGATGCATCTCCCTTAAAATATTGCAGTGTGACTACCACAGCCCATTTCATTTTTGGAGTTTGTATTTTCTGCGGAAGTGGTCTAAAAACTCAGCATAGTGAAATCTGTCAATGGATGCTTGTATGTAGCTCAGATTTATGTAAGCTGGAATTTCATAAACAGATGCAAATCCAGAATTTCACCACTGTCACTGCTGTAATGGTCAGATCCTCATTCCTTTTCCTTTTTTTTTTTTTTTTTTTTTTACTTCATTTTTTTTAAGTTGATTTTGAAAGGTAGGTCGCCTCTAACATTTCTACCATGACAAAATTGTGCTCTCCTTTTCATTAATTGGTCTTTTCCTGCTGTTTTCTACAAACTTCAGAAGATCAACTGAGGCACATGTTTGGATTTCAGATGTGTAAATGAATACTGTGTCAGTACTCTACCCTTCTTATAGCTGCAATGAGCAGTTTACAGTGTACAGTCTAGGGATTTGTTAGTGATAAACATGCCTCTAACATCACAGATGAGGATGTTTGCTTCCTCTCCAGAAACATCTCCAGTTATAATAATGGACACATCTGAAGTACAGCTAATAAAGGCGGCTCCATTATGTAGTGGTACCACAAACCCACTCTGGGGCTGTCCTTTGCCTCAGCCCCTGTGTGAGTCTGTCTTTCCTCAGCAAATCATTGTAATTGAGAGGGAAAGGGCAGTTCACAGTTTTTGGAAGTACTATTTCAGACTGTCTGCAGGCTCAGACGGGAAACAAATGCATTTGAGTAGCAGTGTCAATTTTTTCTTTCTTATTCCATGGATGAAACCAGGGTATTTTGTGTTTTGCTTCTTTAAATGGAAGCAGAACTATCTGGGAGATAGTTCTTTGTAGGAAAGATTGAGGGGCATTGTTAGAAAATTTCTCTCAAAAATGAGTTATCAGTTTCCTGATTTTGCTGCTTGAACAATGAATATCAGTGCCTTAAAGCCAATTTCCAGCAGCTACAGAAGACTCCTAAAATCCTTTACACAATCTGAAGAGACTCAGCGCATTCTCAGACTGGTTGAAAAGCACGCTACTAGCATTTCAGAAATACAGAGTTCAACAGAAGAAAAGCACAAGGTCATTTATATTTCCAGTGATGAAAATGAGGCCACATTCATGAACAGCATAAGCAAGCTCAGGTCCTCTGACTTTAGCAGACCTCTCTTACACCAAGTGTCAGGTTGGCTTATTGAAAATAATACTGTGGTCCCCCTTAGATCCACATTATTGCTAACAAAACCTGTGTGTGTATAGAAAGGTCATGCTCAAATTCTCTTTAGATACCAGACACCTCTACCAGCTCAATCAAACTACTCTCTGGACTGGGTATTAATGGTATTTACAAGGTCAGGACACTAGTCTTAATGTCTTAAACAATATTGAGATATGGAAAGACCAACATAAGATGTTGCTTATGAATTTTGTGTTTGTTTGTTTTGTTTGTTTTTGTTTTTGTTTTGTGTGTGTGTGTGTTTATGCTGTTTGATTTGTTTTGTTTGTTTTGTTGTGGTTTTTTTTTACATCTTTAGAAAACGTCTAGAATACCATTAACTTTTTTGCTGAATGAGTTTTTCTTCTTTTCATTACTTACACAGCACTGTGCAGTAGCGATTGATACATAACCCACTTCAGAAGGCAGCATACCTGAATGCATATTACTTATTCAGTCAGCACTATGACTAGAATGAGAGCTTTTTCTGAAAGAGGAATGCCAAATCTGGACTTCACTTTACAAAAAAAAAATATATATATATATATATACATATATACAGGGTAAAAATATGAGGACAATAATATTTCTTAATCACTCTCAGGTTGGAAACCATTTTGCTATCCTAGCCCTGTGAAATACTATTATTTTTGAGAAGTGTCTCATAAAATTTGTAATGGCAAGAACATTTTGAGTCTGAATAGCATGCCTAGCATGCCGGTGTGAGAGTCTGAAACCATGCAGTTTCTAGCATCTGGGGGTGAAGTCTCACTGTTAGCAAGCTGCTCTGGGTTGCACAAAGAGCTAGGCAGCAAGCTGAAGACAACTATGCAGCAGTGCAGACCACAAAAAAAAAATTGATTTGTTTTGGTTTGAATTATATTTTTCTAACCATGGTGCTTCATTTAAGATCTGTCTTTAACATGTACACACACAAACAGACATAAGTTCTTTCATGAAATCACAGCTGATCTTTTTGACATCAAATCCACATCTCCAACAAAAACAAGCAGAGGTTGGTTCTGTGGTCCCCACAGCAGTGAGGAACATGTGCATGTAGGGGCACATAATGCCTTTCGGAAAATGCATTTCAAAACGCACGTTTGATTTTGTGTTTGGTACGTGCTTGTATCTAATTTTTCGTGAACATCTTTGTGGCTGCGGTGAGGAGCCTGGCAGAGCAGGGTGGTGGCTTTCCACAGCTGAGCTGCGGGTGGGTGTGCATGCCAGTCCAGCTCAGGGAGCTGCTGAGTACGGTGCCCTTTGTTTGCTGCTAGGGCTTTCTGGTGGGAAAAGCCCCACATCCATCACTGGCAGTGTTTGAGAGCACCGCGCTTAGCTCTGGAAAAATGCATGGTGGGAGGACGGGACCACTAGCCCCATGGCTCCCAGGACGATGGGGCTGTTGTGCTTCCCTTTGGTCTGTTGCACATCTCCTGTAAGGGGCCATTCTCAGGACGTTTTGCTGAGACCTGTAAACTCATGTCACTCATGACTGCAAGTAGTTCGAAGATTATGGTCTCCAAAGTGAGAGCTTTAGTGCTTTGCTCTGCTAAACTTTTCTCGTGTGTATAATTGCTTGTGGAGGAAGGAGAGGGAGGAGGGGAAGGTGATGGTGAAAACTGAGGGCTTGACTGGCGTGAAGTGATTTTGGACTAGCGGGAAGCAGGCGCCTGTGCTCTCCAGCCCCCACATACTTGTAAGTCTGTGTGTGTTGAGAGGGGAAAGAAGCTGATATTGTTCCCTCTAAAATTAATTCCCAGTTAGCCAGTTACTCCTGGTTTTTAGCTCAGAGCACACTGTAATTGCATTTTTCATTTCAGTAATTATAGAGGATATTAAAGTGGATAGACAGTTGTAGCAATCCAACTCTTTAGACATATCCACTTGTCCAAGATCAAATGGCTACAGCATATTTAGGGTTACAGTCTCCTTCTTTTCCTTCTTGTTCTCTACTGCAGTGGATTTTTTTTTCAGCGTTACCATGGCAACGCTATATCTGGCTGCCAGCTCTGTCGTAAGTTATTGAACTGAGACTGGCTTTTGGTTTAGCAGATAATTAGGTTCTGTCTCACAGGTTCATTTTCCTGTGACTGGGACGTGAATATGACCTACAGCTGGCCTCAATTTCAGTGTCACAGACAAAACTTTAACCCTTCCTAGTCTTGTCACTACTGTACTGGCTGCCGTCGGCGGCTATCGCACACGTTTTCCCCTCAGTGCTCAGCACAGCACAGCCTGATGAGTCCTCGGGGCTCGCTGCCCAGGTTATGCTAATCCTGGGCAAGGCAGAGAGAGCCGGACAACGTGTGTGAATGGAGAAGAGGGTGGGTAGCACCAGATGAATATGGGTTGTCTGGTATGTAGATTTGCCAGCAAGGTAAGTTCACCACTTGATTAGCAACCCTTTAAATAACAGAAATGCAAAGGGCGGTGCCGGCATTCTTTGCCTGACCAAGGAATGTGAAATACTTACAAGGGATCTGTTTTAGTACACGGCACCCATCCTCGGCAAGAGGGCAAAGCTCTGAGGAGCATCCTTGCCACTTCTGTATTAACCTCAGTGCTTTTCCTTTTCTCCTCCTGTGAGAAAAGAGGACCCGTCTGCCCTGAGCATCCCATCCCTGGGGCGGGTGGGAGCACAGCACCTCATCAGGCACAGCCTTTAGCTCGCACAGTGGGATCCGAGGAGGGGGAAGATCCACCATTTTCCTTAGCACCTCGCTTCTCAGGCCTGCTGTTTTCCCATGTTTGTATCCAGAGTAACGTGATCTTAGGTTTAGGGCATATACCCCTCATCTCTCTGTGAAAAAAATTGCACAAAAAGGTAACAATCAAAGGAAAATTCCATGAGATTTCTCTACCAGATACTTCCTTAATATGTCCATGGGATACGGCAAAGTTTTTCCTACCCTGAAAAGAGCAAGGAAGGTTTCTCTCCCAAAGCCCGCAGATCCCAGAGGGTTTTTCGGAGAATCATGAGACCATTGGTGTAGGAGTCATGCAGCTATTTCTCTAGGGCTATGGCTTCGCTCTGGCTATCTGGCAGCACACACCACAGTGCTGCTGGGACTCGCCCCATCTGTGTTTCCTATTGACACTTCTCTTTCTGGGGAGTCTCACAATAAAAAAAGGCTAGCTGCAGAAACTGATGGACTTCCACTGCTATTCATCACAGGGCTGTCTCGTTGGGGCTGTTCTCTGTGCGTGCTACAAACACGTGGATGGAGATCCTGGCAGAGTGGACACTTCTCCTCAGCTTCCCTTCCCCCTCCCCACCAAATTATTTCTAGCAATGCCTCTTGATCGGGAGGTCAGAGTATTCAGACAGGGGCATCCTTTGTGCCTCTGTGGGATGTATCCTCCTGAGCTAATCTCCCAGTCTGTGTTTGTTGATAAAAAATAGTGTGTTTAAAACCTCCCTATTATACAGGACAAAGCAAATGGCATTTCCTATACCAGAGACAGTGACTCCTTGCTGAAGATAACACTGAAAGCTGCAGATTTAGCATATGTATAACTGAAATGATCAAAAAAGACCCTCAAGGTATTTCTTGATTAGCATATTTAGTGTGGATTAGGACTCCTCACAAAGATAGCGTAGAAGTTTTGCTGAAGGGTTAAACTAGGAGTGGGAGTAGGCTGGAGGGATGGGTCCCCCTTGAATTACAGAAGAGAGATGTGAAACTCTGCGTGCCGGTTGGCTGATAAATTATCCAACTGCCGGCTGTTAATGAGCATTGCCATGGCTGAGACCCCCGGGCTCGGAGACAGCAAGCTGGCGGGTATGGCACCAGCAGCACGTCACAAAACAGGGTCTATTACTGCTCAAAAAGAGGGAAACTTGCCACCAAGCCACTGTAAGGAACATTTTCCATTATAAATCATAGAAAAACACAGATATATAATTTTGTTATATATATAATCATATATAACTAAACCAGAATTTATTTCTTTGTGTGAGCAATTTTTATGATTTTTAGGCTTTTTTTTAAATTTATTTTTATTTTTTTTTCCCCAGCTTTTATACTAATAAACAGACTAAGTAGTTTCAGTTTTTGTTTAGAGTCAGTTTCAGTGTCTGGCCCTCATATCCTGGCATAGTCCTGTAATGTTTCATCTGTGATCAAAGTTTAAAGCCAAATAAAACACTGTTTTCATTGGAACCACTAGAGAAATCAAGCAAATATTGCCAGTGGGATTAAGTTTTATAAAATATAGATAAGAAATCTGAATGTTTGGCCTAAAGCAACCTGACATTGTCCTGACAGCATTTGCAAATGAGGGCATGGAAACGAGCTCACAAGGAAAAAAATAGAGGAAAATTGCATTGTTGCCCTTTTTGTGATTTCCAGCTGGAACAGGCTGTGTTCTTAAACCAAGAAACTGTAGTGGAGGTAACTGAGCCCACTCCTCACCACGATGTAGATTCTTTGCCACAACTGGCTGCAAATCAGTTTCTTCCAGAGGATGCAGATCTTGGAAGTCCTCCTCAGTCCTTGAATCCTTCATAGCTGATGGTCTCCAATGTGAAAGACAAAGCCTTGCAGGATTCGGCCTACTCTCAGGTGCTGAGTCCAGTGACGTTGGTGGTTCTGTTTATTCCCAGAGCAACTGCTAAAAATCAAACAACACAAGAAGTACAAGCTAGAAGGAGTCAATTACAGTATTTCTGCACTGTGGCAATCAGTAAATACCTTATAAGTTTATTTTGAATGTGAGACTTCCTTTGCTGTTTAAAACTTCCTTCTTCTTTTCTTTTTTTTTTTTTTTAAATTTCACAGTGTGTCTACAAAACAAAAAATAAATAGAAAAACAACAAATAAAACAACCAACCACCCAAATTCTATTTTGTGTCATTCCTTCAAATGTTTGTGATAAAATCTTTCAGCACAATGTGGCTAGAAATGGTGGAACTCTTTCCACCTTCTGAATTTATATACCGTAATGAATTACTGCTCTCTGACAGAACCTGATTCCGTATATTGCCTCTATGGTAGATGTTGGCTGCTAAACTTACATGTAATCATGTCTTAGTATGTACCTTGAGTGGGCTGTGAGAATACTTCTTAAAGTATTCATCCTTTTGATTTCTTATCATTTTTTATCTTTACTTTGAATAGTACTTCCAGAGGAGCAAAACTAAAAGTCGCTTAATTTTAATATTTCATTGTGAGAAAATTAAAAGTGCTTCAGATACTTGGATCGATACCTCATATCCATAATAGACTAGCAGTAGTGCAAAAAATGCTGGGTTACCGTACACACACACGCGCGATTGTTTTTATTTTAAAACTATCTTTTTTTTCTGCTTAGTTTATCAGGAAAATGGAATAAAATAATATCACAGAGTTAAAGAAAACTCTCCTAAAGCTACTGGTCAATCATGATGTAATTGATAAATTGATATGAATAAAGAAGAAAATATTGCTCGAGTATCTGGTAGGATTAAATCACAAACATATGCCAAGAATGAAAATTGGAAAGTGATCTTATTATAAACTTTCTAGGAAAAGATTATGTAACTTTAAAAAACAGCTATGATTCCAATGTTTTCAAAAGAAAAATGTTCATTTTTTCCAAAATCTAAATCTTGTTTCCATTCAATAGTTGATAATGCTGTGCCTAAAGGGGGCCTACAAGAAAACAGGAGTGGGACTCTTTGTCAAGGACTATAGGGATAGGACAAGGGATAATGGCTTTAAACTAAAAGAGGGCAGATTTATATTAGATATGAGGAAGAAAGTCTTTACTAGGAGTGTGGTGAGGCACTGGACCAGGTTGCCCAGAGAAGCTGTGGATGTCCCACCCCTGGACGTGTTCAAGGCCAGGTTAGATGGGGTTTTGAGCAAAGGTGGGAGGTGTCCCTGCTCATGGCTGGAGGGCTGGAATTGGATGGTCTTTAAGGTCCCTTCCAACCCAAAGCATTCTATGATTCTATTAATATACCATAGTAGAATCCATTTAGATGGCACATAAGCAAACCCAGCTGCAGCCCATCTATAAAATGATGGATAGCATTTTTAAAGTTTCATTTTTGAAGATTTTCTGAAACCTATATATATATATATATACACATATACATATAAAACCTGCTTAAATGAGATTTCATTTCAGCTCTGCAGAATAAAATTGATTTTTCATTGTAAAAGAAACAAAATTGGAGCTAATTGCTCTAACAAAACTAATAATAACGTTTTAAATATTTGTTCCTAACCTAAACAGAGCTTAAAGCCAGAGAGGCACTGGTGCTCTGGTGGGGCACTATCAAGCCTAGGAAGACAGTGGCCGCTCCCAGGGATGGACCCCCAGCAGATGAAGGGGAAATGGGTGCTTCCCATCAGCTATATCTTGCATACTGAGTTCAGGCCAGGTGAGGTAGAGGAACACTCAGCTTTGCAGTACCTTCTTAGACAGTACAAATGATTTTGCATTTCCTGAATGCTTTGGGTTTGGACAAATGGTACCATGGAATTCTTCTGGGTCAGATACAGTGGCTTGAACACTGAGTTATCTTGGTTGCTGTAACAGAGCATTGACAGTCATGCATGGCTAGGGCAGCACTTCCCCTGAGCAAGGAGGTTCTTTTTAATCTTTAAAATGTACACTTTATTTTTAAAAGCGTGATGGTGGAGCTCACTTATTTATTAAACAGTGAATTACAGTCTGTATGGTTGCCACCTTAATCACTCATATGTAATCATTCTTACTGGCTCCATGGGTGTGACCTTTTCTAAAATAATTTCCATGCAGTAATAGCAATAATATACTTTAGGCAGTGCGTTTCTGGAAATCACTGCACTTCTCAGGTGACTGAAGTCACTCATTCTTCGTCCTCATGCTTCACAACACATCTGAGGCATGAAATTATTCCCTTCCAATGTGATGCCTTCTCCCAATCTTATTGCTTAAATGATTTTTAAGGATTAGTGTATCAAAAGCATTGTGAGAAATTCAGAAAAGAAAAAAAAAAAAAGAGAGAGAGAGAGAGAGAGGATAATATTTTGCATTAAAGTTATCGACCTGATCCACATGTCACAGTGATTTTATTCCAGTCATGAGAGTCTTGATCTAATATGCACCCATGGTATGTGTTAGTAAAAATATGGAGAGCACAGTATCTTTCTCAACAGTGTACTATAAACAAAAATTGTGTCATTTATAGTAGAAGCTACCAGAATTGATGAGTTTATATATTTACAAAATGCATTTTTCTGTCCACTGGTGGGTATTACCAGCTGTCTCCTGTATGCAGGTACCATTCTTTGTTCCCAGGATTTTATGCATTCAGCAGTGATTTCTCTCTAAGTCATTTCAGCATGTCTTGATTGATTTGTGGACAAAATACAAATTCTCATGAGATAAATGTATCATTACCATTTAAAATTGTATTTTTTTTCCATAAAATGTTGTTGTTTATTTTCCATTAACATTTGAGAACAAAAGGCTGGAGTTTTAACATTTGTTGCAATGCTGACAAGCTACAATAGCCCCCTTGTTTTGTTTTGTCTTGTTTTTCCAGATAAGCAGCTAATTGCAATATGAGGATACTGCATTTGTTTCATGTTCTCTACAAAACAATGTGTACACAGTCACAGAAGCATAGCTTCTGTGCATTTATTTTGATGCAAGCAAAGACTGTAAAAGGCCAGCATGCATTTTAGCTAGAGAAGTAACCCTTCTTTTGGAGTCTGATCCAAAGCTCTCTAAAGCTAATGTTTGGAAAAAATATGTAATTTAGTAAGTCATCTCTTAGTAAAGTCCTTATTTACAAAGCCCTGGTAAGCACTGCTCTCAAGTTTAAAGTTATATACATATGTGCACGCTCTGATTAGTCAAAATTTTAGCTGTTTCCATTTTTCCCTCAGTCACAACTTTCAGAAATTGCAAGCAAATGCTAGCATTATTAATAATAATAATAATTTAAAAAAAGACCTCTTTGGTACCAAGTCTGTATCACCAACCCAACTGTTTCTCAGTTTGAAATCATGTATATATGTAATAAAATATTTATCAGTAGTATCTTACAGCATCAAATGCAGCAAAAAATGATTTTATGCTCTCATATAATCCACCATTCATATACACATAGTAAAACCTATGCTATAGGTTTATAGATATACATAGGTTTATTATATATGTATATATGTATATAGTGTCTGTTTAAAAAGTATTTTTCCTAAAAATATGTTATTCCTCTGTATTTATTCTCTTCACTCTCCTGCTGCACCCAGTCTCAAAACACTTTTATATTCCAGGTATAATGGCAAAAATAAGGCGAGAAAACATGATTGCTTTTCCATGCCACTAAGTAACTGCGTTCATTAAAATTAAGACGCCTCTCTCTTTATAAGACATCTAAGACATGATCACTGAACTGCTTATGACATTTTTTTCCACAATAGAGGTGAAAAATATAATAATTAAATATGCCCAACATAGCAGACTGGTCTCTCTTTCTTTTCACAGGTGAGAGAGAGCATCCCAGAAAAGGCAAGCTAACACATGTTATACATGCAGTAACTCTGATACGTATGCTGCACTTTATGCAGATAGCATGATAATGATGACTTGTAGAATGAAGTCTTTAATTCAGGACAAGAGACCTGGCAAAGTTCTCTTTGAAATTTGGGCTCCAAGTACTTCCTTGAGATTCTGACACTGAAAAGTTCATGATGGTTCATTTGAGACAACTGCTGGTGTCAGTTCTATCTCCACTGAGCAATTACATTAGCTTTTACCAATACTGAAGGGACTGGGAAATAAATAGCATACAAGGGAACACCTTCTCAAGAAGCAGAAAAGAGTGGTAAGGTTTGGCCAGGAAGGACCACTGTGGCATTTGCAATGTCATTATCTGATTAATTTTTGGACAAATAGGTAAGTCATATCCGTAGGAATCTGAGGTAGCCTGTTTGTGAATAGTGGACTCACTGAGTTTCAAGCAAATTGTACTGTTATATCTTTTCAGAAATTGAGACTTCATGTCTTCATCCTTTTTAACTCATTGGTTTTGGAAAGTAATGCCTCCTGCTTATGGTTCAGGAAGGGAACGGAGTTGTTACCAGAAAATATTCTGTCTGATCTGCTCAGCCTGAATTATGAGGAATAGATGGTAATAGGAAACTTCACAAGCTTTCTGGTTGCACTCTGCTGATCCTAATGGTTTGGATAGCCTAGAAAAGACTTTCATCCTCTAGTTCCAAGCTGAATGGAAATTCTGGATGCTATAGAGGTGAATTCTTCGCCTCTTCCTACTCTGAATAGCTCTAGTATTTAACGTACTGTGGGCTGCAGTGTTATGAAATGAATGCAATCACAGATAGCTGAGTGGTTAGTTTCTGTACTCACCTGGGAGGGGTTTGGGACAGATAGACATGTGTTTCGCATCTGTTGGTTTCTGGAATTTTGATGCAGTGGTCTTTGGCTGGTTCTTTGCCCATTCATATTGTACCTATTTAAACTCCAGATGTGAACAAGAAAAATTAATTCCTTCCTATCCCATCTTTTAATACTGTCAAACGAATATGAAGCTCAGCTCTCTGGAATATATTGCACAATTTTTATTTTGTTTAGTGATTATTAATATTTACATAACTGAATGTATACATATTTTTTTGGGGGCTTTTCACAGTATATTACATCTCCTGGGATGTGAATTTTCTGCATATCACTTTATAATGAATAACTGTTGTTATTTACATTTTCTTTCTGGACATTTTTGTATAATATGCTATCCCTTTTATTATTCATAACTAGAAAATATCAGCATAATTTTATTTGGAACAGCTGATATTTTGATAGAAAGAAAAAAAAGCTTAGATTTTTTTTAATTATTCTTGGTTTGTTTTTCTTTTCCTTGTAATACCAGATATCACCTTTGATTAATAACAATCATATATAGGCTTTGTTCCTCTTATCTGGGTGTCAGCAGTAATTGGAATCTATATCCATATCCTACCTTGCAATCATGCTGCAAAAGGCCAATAAATTCCCGCTGAGTGTGTTACTTGTTAAATTTAGTGCATTACATTCAGGGTAATGAATAAAAGCAGTGGGCCGTTACTGTCTGGTTGGCAGAGGAGGAGTAGGAACAGCCAGACTCCCCTGAGGCCCCGAGCAGGCTTAAAACTGTGACAGGCAGAATCAAGAGACTCCCTAAGCATCACAGTTCAGTTTGTCTCCCTTAATTTCCTCTTCTACCAAGATTTTAGGGGAAATGGAGGGAGGTGAAGTAATTTTCTGCAGGAATACAAAATACACTCTGCTTCTATACCAGTACTCCCTAGTGCAATTTCTCTTCTAGGCAAGTGTGTTTAAAAGTAATGTATCTGTGTTAAGCATTCAGCTGATGACAGGTTTGACTTTGTTTTACATGTATTTGTATCTTATATAGATGTATATATAGTTTAATGTAGTTAAATATATATATATAAACTATACACATAAAAGTAGGATTACAACCAATGCATATTAACCCTCTGCTGGATTGCTGAAAAAACCAAAAAAAACAAAAACAACAACAACAACAACAACAACAAAACTCCCAGACTTCTCTTTTGGATGTTTCAGTTATTATTTGTCTTATACAGAAATAGCTGTGCTTCCCTACCTATGGCAAGAAATTTTCTGTACTTCAGTCCTGAATGTGGACCTGGTAATTTCCTGAATTTTGTTTCTTTCTGGCATGCAAAGTTACAGTGTTAAAAAGATGAAAATTGATGAAATAAAGTTATGGAATAAATGAAGTTATGGTACATAATAGAGTCCCAGTGCAAGCATACACAGAACCACATTGATGAGACTGGCAAGTAGGTTTTATTCTCCTTCTGTAGCCTCCTTTTGCATTTTTCTGTTCCTCTGGACTTCTGAAGACTCTCAAGGGAGCATGTTATTGCACTCTCCTGTCTTGAGAGACTGTTTTGAGCCCTTCCCATGCCTATGCAGGCACTGAAGTCAGGAGCAGAGAGAGCCTTTTGTACCCATGTGTGGCAGTGCAGGAGAGAAGTGGCATGTCCATCATCCCTCCTACAGTTGGAAAGATGCTTTGGAAGGTTTCCATAGCCTCCCAAGATAGTTATGCATGCCTTCGGGAGACCTTGAAATGGATTCTAAGATGATCGCTCTCAGCCTTGGTATTTTATAGACCTTGAAATGGACAAATTTGGGTCTTTGAAATTATGGTTTGAAGCAAGATTTGGACCTTTACTGAAGCAGCTGCAGTCTGTATAGATACACCTGTCAGGGCCAGGTGTAGATTTTCTCAGCAAATCTCCTGAACTGGAAACACCTAATAACAAATGAATTAGATAAGTAAGTATCATGTAGATCCCAAGTAACTACGTTTTATTTCCTAGTGAACTAAAATCCAACAAACAAAAGAATATTATAGGAGAGATTTCATCTCTGTTACTTTCAGAGGCAAAGATTTTACTTATTTCAGGGTTTTATCCCTGTGGAGTTGCTCTGTTGAGTCCTTCTGAAGTATCACAGGTTTTGACAGTAAAGGAAATGTCTTCCTCTTTTTCATCGAGAACAGGGGCAAGTTTTCAAAATTACAAAGCTATCGTGGGCTTTCTGGACTAAAACAACCACAAAACTTATGTCTTCAAATCATCCATTCAAATGATTCTTTGCCTTATAGTGCTGGAAGTTTTTATGTACTTACATTTTTATCAGTAAAGCTGTTTATGTGATTGCAGCTCTGCTTCTGGATGACAGTGTTGAGCAGATAGCAAACTGGTAGGACTTGGACAACTTTACAGACTACGAAGTGTGTTTTCCTCTATCTATATCCCTTGCAAACCCTGTTTTGAAACACACAGCATGCCTATGTAAAAGAGACTTCTATAAAGCACAGTCAGAAGATGGGATGCTCAAGAAACATTAGGCTCACAGTGTCCATGGCTAATGCCCTGATGGTCCTGGACAATTGCTCGGGAAAAGCATGGGTCTTCGGGCAACATGGCAGGAAACTCCAAGCAAAACTGCAGCCATTGAGGATGCATGGGCAAATGGTACCTGCTTCTATTTCACCTCTTACTGGAGTTTAATTTTTGTAGTTTAATTGTTGCTGATTAGTTTTCATAGTTTTACTAATACTGTAGTTTAAAATTTGTTGAAATAAATTGCTTCACAGTGAGGAAATTTTTAATAAATAAGAAAATCTGATGGCATAAGATAAACCATGCAGGCCTTCAGCCCCCATATTTACACGTGGAATGTATTACTATGCTTCTTTCTTTCAGGGTTTCGAAGAGTCTAGGTTTAAATTCTCTCTCACTTTTTTTTTTTTTTTTTTTTTAATAAAATGACTGATAGGGGATAGCTGTTCTCTGGGATTGGACTGTATATTCAGCTTGGGTACTATCTGCATTTGGCAGTTCAAAACCACAAAATGCCTTTGTCACCAGAGGGGAGAACAAGATCCTCATAGTACAAGGCACTGAATCAGCTCAGGTTGATGGAGCTTAATGTAAACCTTTCTCAATATGAAAAGCAGTAATTTATTTTAGAAAATAGTAATGTTTTGATATGGATGACCTCATACAAAATGAAATATTTGGTGTAATTTGATGTTTTAAATAAGAACATGGCTCATGCTGCTGCTAGGAAAACCCCTTTCCTGAAATTGCCCTGTTTATTATCCTACCCTTACAACATATCCTGGTTCTGTCTGGCTATCACATTAAAACTTAAAATGACAAATCAACATTTCTAAAACATAAGCACACATGCACATGCATATGGAGCATACGCACAAGGAGAGTTTTTAAGTTTAATTCTTTAGGAGGATTGTTCTGGGTTCTGATGTGGTCCTGGGGGAAGCCTCCTAAGTAGTTTACATTTCATTAGGGAATTCAAACAGATCTTTGATTCTCTCCTTTTTGAACTGGAAAACACTGCAGATCAGTCCAGGTCCTCTAAAGAAATCCTTTTGAATCCTCATGAAAAAGAGGTTAGGAATATCTGCTAAATTCTGAGTAACTCCAAATGTCTGAGAGCTCCAGTCCCTGATCTCAGGTCAGTCAGTGGTTTTGCTCTGTGCCAAGCATTGACATTTGTTGTTGATGGATTTTTATTTCACCTTCTCATGTTCAGCATTCCTTTGAGCTGGAACATTTAGTTTAAGGCTGTCTGGGTGCCATGGATAGAATCATCTTTAATCTTCTTACCACCAGAAATTCTGCAGGAGCATATCCAGGTGCAATGGTTGTTGACTGGCTAGAAGTGTTTTATATCAAGCCGTTAATTTTTGCAGAACTCTTGTGGGTTTTGTTTTTCTTTTAATCTGTATATTTTATGCACTTCTCATCTCTACCTTTTTTTTTTTTTTTCTATTTCTCCAGGGGCAAAATAAACTATGACAACAATGTTGAACGTAAAGTTCTATATAAACACTTTGATTGTTTTAAAGGCCCATTATCTGACACGAGGACTTCATGTTTCTCAAGCATTTACTTTGCTTTCTGGACAATGTGTGCCAGTGAGGTCCATATAAGTAGAGCCAAACCAATATATCTGGAGAAGTAATCAGCCATAGTACTGTATTTGTGTCCCTTCCAAAAAAACAACTCTGTTGCTTCTACTGCCAAGATCTGGCAGGTAGCTTTGAGGAGATTAATAGCCGTGGAGACTGTTGTTATTGGTACCTTTTTTTGCTTTCCTACCCCTAATCGGTTACATTCCACATGCTTATTACTCAATAGCCTGAATTTACTTAAAAAAGAAGACTAGCATATGGGATATTTTGGTCTGACCATGTGCTTGTTTATAACTTTATGTTCTTCGGGTACTGGGGGAACAGTCCTCTAATGTACTCAAGGGATCAAAATCAGCCATCCTTTCAGAGGCAGGCTATCAGTCATATGAAGGTCACTTCAGTCCTGCCAATATGGTAATGTACTTGCTGGAAGTTGACTCACTTGCCACTGATGAAGGTGGAGCTGAAGTTACTGGCAAGTCTTGTGTTAGTTCTTCATCTCTAACTTGCTTTGATTAAATAACATTGCTGCCAGGATGACATCAGACACTTGTTATCATTACCTTTTCTTCCTAATTTGGTGGTTGGCTACCAACTCTACTGTAAATACTCTCTCTAGAATATTTTCTCCTTTGAAAAGTTTTGTATGATAGGGTCATAGTGTGGGAAAAAAAATAGATGAAGTCATATTATATCAACCCTAAATGAAAAAATATCCTGTGATTTGTGTTCTGTTTTTTGTTAAAAACTAAAATGAACAAATATGCACTGAACCAGTAAATAGGCCTGTGCAAGTAGTGGGAATTCCTCTTCTATTTCACCATACTTCTTTGCATAGCTTCTTGATGTGGTAGAAAAAGACTTTGGTCTTCTGAAAGTTTTTGTGTAAGCATAGTTCCTAGGCCGCATGAAGATGCATCTGTGGCTACTGACTGAATAGTTTAGAGAATAGTGTACCAAAACAGGTGGAGATATACTGTGTTATTTTAAATGAACATATTTTTTTTTGGTGGTGGTGGGGTGCTTTTCCACCAAGCTTTACATATTCAAATGATTAAAGGCAGTTTTCAGAACTTCACTTAATAATTCCCCAAATATTAAAATCTTATCCAAGAGTCTTCTCCTAACATCCATCTCTTGAAAGTCATACAAAACTAGTAATTTCTTCTTCTTCTTTTTGTTCTTCTTCTACTTTCTTCTTCTTCTTCTTTCGTCTTCTACTTTCTTCTTCTTCTTCTTTTTTTTTCTTCTTCCTCCTCTTCTTCCTTCTTCTTCTTCTTCTTCCTCCTCTTCTTCCTTCTTCTTCTTTTCTTCTTTCTTCTTCTTCTTCTTCCTTCTTCCTTCTTCTTCCTTCTTCTTCTTTCTTCTTCCTTCTTCTTCCTTCTTCTTCTTCTTCCTTCTTATTTTTCCTTCTTCCTCTTCGTCTTTCTTCCTCTTCCTTCTTCTTCTTCTTCCTTCTTCTTCTTCTTCCTTCTTTTCTTCCTTCTTCTTCCTTCTTCTTCTTCTTCTTCTATTTTTATTAATTATTATTTCTGAATTTGGCTTAGCGTTCTATTTTCTTATTATTTGCTCCATATTAGGGCCCTAATGGGAGCACTAATAGGTCTTAATGGCTCTGTCCAGCCCCAGCTGGGACCCTGACCCACACCCTTAGCCACGAGCCCACCACTTACATATGCCCTCATGCACTTGCTATGGCTACTTGCTTGCTTATGCTATGTTGTAAGAAAGCTTGTTTTCTGTCCCATTCTTTGATGGTTCTGATTTGCTGACTGGATTAGCTTTGGGTCTGTCTTATTTTGAACTCGCAGCATGGTTGACTGAAACAATCAGGCCACAGGAACTGCCTAGCTCACCTGCTGGGTGTTGCAGCATGATGCCCTGCCTGTGCAGAAACAACATGGTCCTGCTGCAGCCCCGCCCCCTGCCCCTCCCCCTATTGGTGTCACTTCCAGTGTACAATAGCCTGCCCTTGATACATGCTGATACTCCATGTTTTTCTCAGTTCCTCTCTAAAAGCACTACAGGTGGGTGGTCCTTATGATCATTTTACCCTTGACAGAAACCAACATATTTATGTGGCATAGGATATCAAGCAACTCTTTCATAGTCTGGAGAACTCCATTTTGGTGCTGAGTTTTTGGTGTTGATAATCCCTTAAAGGGATGTTAACAGAAGCGTTGTGCAGAGGATGGTGGGAACATCCATGTGTGTAAGTTCTTTAGCAAGGGGAACTTGCCAACAGCTTGTTCAGAGATTTCATCTGCAGAAAACATGTTGTTTTTCTCTGTAGAAGCTTTTATTAATGTCCATAGAAATACCATTTACTCCATCAGTATTGTATGTATACAATACTAATCTTTGAGTCTTCTATTATGGAGGAAAAAAAGAGAAAAACAGTCCCATCCTATTTTATTTAGTCCTTCTTCCCTTTTTCAGTAGAAGTTCAGGGCAGCATAGAGAATTTGTAGTGGCACACTTTATTTTAATAGCTTTTTTTTTTTTTTTCTGGGGATTTATTTTTTCTGTTAAATATGGACTTTGAGGTATATTACAAAACTATTAAAATAACTCATTTTGTTTATAAGAATATCTGATCAAAGTCCAAAAGCAATGTAAAACAGAAGGGATGACAAAGTGAATACAAATGCATAAAGGAAATATGTTAATAACTGGGAAAATTGTTGTTATCTTAGGAGAAGTTAAATTCTCCCTTGACAAATTTAAATACAATCTAGTGTAGTTATGGAATTGTTGGCCATTACTAAGCTGTCTAATGAGTTTTGCAGATGAAAATAATATAGACAGGGTTAGGAAAGGGCTCTCAATAATGGATCTTCTAGATTGACACAGCCTGTGATGTCAGAAGAGATGGATCCCTCCCCTCATAGGAGCAATTATTTAAAGAACCAATGTCCCCTGACTTAGTAAAGGAAAATATCAAAAAGAAGTCTTGTGAAAACCTTTATCTGAAAGAATGCCCAAACATATCTCTGAATATGAATTCAATCTATGGCTGCGGTGTCTGAGATAGAGTTCTTATACGGGCTTTTCTGGACTGAAAAACTTAAGGTGATGAATGACTTCTGGCCTAACAGATAAAGCACAGATACGGTCTTAGTAAGATACCTATAAAATCATCATCGTTGCTGTTAATGATGCTTCTTCCAACTGGTGAGGAAGAGAAAGAACATAGTACAGGAAAACTCTGGTTTTGTTGTTGTTGTTTATTTTATTTTTATTTTTTAAATGCCTGTCTCAAAAGGAAGTAGGATGTTTGAGCAGCAAAGGGAAAAGAATGGAACCAATCTTTTTGAACAGCATAAATATAGAATAATAAAGAATGACCATAATATAGGGATGTTTTTCATGTGAGAGTCTCTTGTTTTACAGGAAGGATTCTTCTATGTTCAGGTCTCATATTACATTTTCTTCCAAAGCAGGAATGTAAGTTCAGAAGGAAGAGCAAGTATGACAAAGACTTTCATTTCCCTTGAGCATGCCAGGCATCATCCCTAGGTGTAGCTGAGTTGCATTTTAATTAGTAAGTCGAGTGTGTCAGCAGTGACTCTAACAAAATTCTACAAGCAAATGCACATCAGTATAAACGTAGATGGAATGTGTGCTTACAGTTTATTTATACTATCCATCATTACAATGATGATATGTGTATATATAATGGAAACTATAATTTATCCCTCAAAGATAACTGTATAGGGTAAGTTTGAAGGATAAGAACAAGGTGAATTTGGAAAGAGAGCAATATGGATATCAAATTTTGATCTGTGATGCCAAAGGTTTGCTTACAGTAAGAAATACTATGATAAAGTTGGCTGGACTTGGGACAGCTTTTTGGCTTAAAGTTTTCTCTTCTGGCCGAAAAGCTTTCTTAATGAGGGGAACAGTGTTGAACTGAAAATCAGTCCTAGAACAAGAAACATAGAGTTTTTGCAAAGGCTCTGTAATACTCATTCATAACAGAAGAGGAGCTGAGTTGTTTGATTATTTGATTGTGAGAAGATTGTTAATGTGGTTGATTTTTTATTTCTCCAGCTGTGATTGTTCTTGTTATGGAAATATACGAGTGAGGCTACTCACCAACTTAAAATGCAGAGATTATGTCTTGAGAAATATTACATACTTGTATCAAACACCTGGCAGAAACAATCTGCCCCAAATCATTTTATTATTGACACTTTAAGTTGTCATAACTTAATTTCAGCAATAGATTTGGATACATAGTAGCACAAATGCAAATGTTTTCTTTTCCCCACCCACCACATCTCCCACCCTACTGAAAATATCTGAAGTTAGGAAGGATGCTACTGGAGAAGTGTAGATACTATCTCAAATTTACATATTAGCAGCTTTTCACTACCAAACGCCCTCCATGTGTCATTGCATCTGTAACTGAAAAGCTGTGCTCTGATGTGGCATGGATGGGAGGATATATTTTCATTCCAAGGTAATCTGGAGATACTGTAATCTAGAGACCCAAATGATCTGCTGAGAAATTGCTTTACCTAAAGATAGAGCTGTCTGATCACCTAGTGAAAGCTTACTTCTTTTGTCCATCCAGCTTCTGAAAAACATTAAAGCACAACTAAAACTATATGGAATGTTTTCTTCAAACTCTTGTTGAGGTATATGGTCTCATTTGAGAAAGTACCCCATTCATGAGACAATATTTTCTTGAAGCTTTGTTGTATACCCTCAATGTTTGAGGATTCTACCATGGTAGAAGCAGATGGACCACTGTGAAGATTATCTATATTCAAATGTAGGATTCTCCTTAAAGTAACACTTGTGACTAAGTGGGAAGTAGGAAAGACATGCTTTAAACTTTTAGCATCCACACTGAAATGAGAATCAACACTGCAGCTGGAACCTACTCAGATGGGAAGGGATTTTAAAGGTTGGCTAATATAATCCAGACTCTACAATGTAATAGTGAGAAAGGTCGAGAATATTCTTTGACCCAAAGCTTTTACCTCCAATATACTGCATTCCCTGCAGAAACCAAATCAGGAGACAAATCCCCACTTCTTGAGTTAGATAAGATATGGAAAAGGGTATAACTGCCTATCAGTTACCACAAGCCTCTTTTCAAAGTTGGTGGATAAGTTAATGAAAATAATTGGTCATAAATGTGTGTGCTTAGTGAATGAAAAGGAATGCAAAATTGAGCATGTTTAAAAGATGATATGATGAAGTGGCCATACTGGATGGCAGTAATAGAGAACTGAACAGAATAAAAAAAGAGGAAAGTGCAAAAGAAGAAAACATTAGAAATGGCTTCCAGTTACTGATTATTATAGCAAAGCTAACAGCAGTGCAGGAATGCATAATTCACAGTATATGTCAAAAAAGAAAGTTAAGAAAATAATAAGTCCCTTGTGCAGATACACACGCAAGCTAGCTTTTTGCATTTGCAGGTGGAATCCACCTTCCTCGTATATATTTGCCTCGCATCCCACTGGTTTACAGTCCAGAATACCAAAAACCTTTTACAGCCCATATGCCAGCAGAAGACTCATCTCTTTGAAGTATTAGAAACACAAGACTCTGGAAGTGTGTCTGGCTTCATCATCTGTTAGTCAGGTGCTTAAAGAACACTTTCATTACTGATTTGAACTTAGTGATGCTGTAGCAAATGGGATTTACCAATGTTACAGACTAATTATAACAGTTTTAACAAACTCTTTAGAGGAAGACCACCTCCCAGCCTTTCTGAAATTCACTAGGAAAGCCCTCACTTCAAATTTCAAGCTTTAATTTCCTGTTTCCTATCTATTTCACATTTTCAAGGAATACAAATGTATGTGATGTTGTGCTCTGATGGTGTTCAAGTCAAGGGGATGCAACAGTTATGAATAAAACATAATCAAATATTTGAGTAAGTTATATTGAAAGATGGGTCTGTTCAAGGCTCATCAGTAGCCTTCTCCCCCCCCCCCCCCCTTACATGTTCTGTCACAAGGAGTCATAAAATACATGTAACTGAATTACTATTGTAGACTTTTCCCAAGAAACCACAGGAATAGTAATAATAAAAAGTTTAATCGTTAAAGGTTAAGTTACTTAAACTGTTCTGCTCTCTTCTGTAGAATCACTGTAGATGTGTGCACTGCTTGTTGTTTCCTGAGATGACAGCCTGTCTTCTGTGATCTCGGTCTAGACCAAAATCTGCACTTGACTCAGGTTTATGGCAAAAGTAAGCTTAAGAAAAATGACACAGAACTGCATAAACCTTGATTTCAAATTAATGTTTGTGTTGGAAGTATGGTATAGCAGAAGTTGGAGGGTTTTTATTTATTTATTTATTTATTTATTTATCCAGTAATACACTTCTCCTTATGTGCTTATTTCTTCTGAGCAATTAAAGGTTGCATGGGACAGCTGGTGAAATGAAGAAGGAGTTAAAAACATACTATACATCTTTATTTTGCTCTATCAGCAGAACAACAAATTCCTTAGGTTTTCATGTATATTATTTCATTTATATTTCATTTCCTTTATATAGGACAGTGTGGGGCTGGGTGTTTTTTTTGTTCGTTTAAAAAAAAAAAATCCACATGCACAAACCCTCCATTTTCTGGACTTCACTTTACTCAGTGCCAAAGTGGGACCTGTGAATTTCATGCTGAGTACAGAATTTGCTGTAACTCAAAAGTAATGGGAGCATTATCTGAGACATGCAGGACATGCATAGGGTCTTGCCTTTCCAAGCAGCATAAGTGGGTGAACAGGGTCTTTCTGGACCAGTTTATAATTAGCTTTGCTGTAGTTTTTCTTCAGTACTCCTTCAGCTTAACTAAAATTTAGCAAATATAAGTTAGAATTAAGAGTAAACAACTTAATGCACTGCTGATGGAAAGCCTATCAAATGAAGTATGTATCTCTCCCATTGACATAATATTGATATGTGTCTACACAGGCATACCCCAAAGAAGCAAGTCCATACTCATATGCTTCTGTGAGTTGAAGTTGGTACCCTAGCTTATTCTTTGCTTTCTTTGTACAGTCAGTCTCCTTCTAAGCTATCTACCCTCTCTCTGTTTAAGTTGAACCAGGATCAGCATATTTCCAGTTAGACTGAGGTGCACAGACTATAAAAGCACCTTGTCAGGAACCCTGAATTTCCCTAGGTTATCCTATTTCTGGAGAGATGAGAGTTCAGGAAATTCTTCTGCAGAAAATTTGTTACATGACCAGGTGTATTTAGGTGAATATGTAAGTATATGGCCCTGATGCTGGCCTTTGCACTCAGGTTGTCCATCAGTTTCAGATGAAGTCTAAGAATTCAGCTTGCAAGGATACGATGAAGAAGCCCTCCCCTGTATCTCTAGTACAGTCTGTGTTTGTTTCTGGTTTTAAGAGGAACTGACCAGTGTTTGCTCTTGTCACACCAGTGCTGGACTACGGTTTGTAGAAGAGCAGCAAGTTGGCTGTGGATGGCCTGGATTAAAGCTCTGAGAGTGAGGGGCCATGAGAAAGTGGGGCCTTTCGTGTAAAAAAAAAAAAAAAAAAAAAAAAAAAAACACTTGAGTAGATGGTAGGAACTTGAGAGGGCTGAAAAGAAAGAGGTTTATTTAAAAAAAATGCTTTGGGACTACAGATATTATAGCATTTTATGAAGTGCATTTCAAAGTATCAGTGAGGCAACATGCAAAGTATTTCCTGGAGCATTTAATCACATGTAGATCAGATGATTACAGCAGTACAAAGGTATTTCTATTTTTTGCCCTTAAACAAAACTGAGTATTGTTCTTAGGTAATGAACTCTGAGGAGGAAAAAATATTTTGTGGAACAATTTTTTTGAAAATACATATCAGTATGAAGGCATTCTCGGCAATCATTTCAAAACTCTATTTCATAGTGAACTTTGTGCATGTCTGCAGGGGGTATAAAATGGAAAGACAGGGAGAGCAATTTATTAAAGCCTAACTGAACCAAGCATAGATGTCTTGTCACCCATTCCACAATGGGGAATTTTGCAGTTCCACGTATGCAAAATGTTAGGAAGGACTATTGTAGGTCTGTGCTGAGTTCACTCTATTCTTCCTGAAATGCTTTCTCTGCTTTCTTTTCTCACTTTCTCTGCTAAAAGGGATGCTTGCAGAAGTGCAGATGTATCTGCCAAGTGTCCTGATAATTGGTCCTACCTCTCCCACACCCTGGTGCTTAACAGCCATATATCAATGCACCTGTTGTGGTGCAGGAGTCACTGTTTTCTCAGACTTGCTGGGAGCATCTGGAAAGTCAAACGGCAGTGAATTCTCAGGCATGCTGGTGATGAGACAGAGTGGGTGGGATCCATCTCACCTACCTTCAGGAGTCTGCATTGCACGGTGCATGGGTATAGAACAAGAACGGTAGGCTAGCTTGGGTTTAAATGCCTGTGCTGAAGACACTTCCATCATATCCCAACATGGTGACAAGATGATGGCTTCACATCCCTGAAAATGAAGCAGTGGACCACTGCTGCTTATTATTGACCTGTCTTCCATGGGACCTGCCTCTAAGAGGACAAGATTTGAAGGGAGAAGAGATGAAGTGAGAAATATTTGACCAGTTCCCAGAAGTCAGAGAGAAGGAAGGCCAGGAGTTAGTGGGATTCTTTGAGCCAAGAAATTAAAGAACTGAGAAGCCATCAGCAAACTTTCTGTCCACTTATCTCCACAGAGACTGCCTGTGGGATCCCATGCTGGGCACCTGTGGGAACATGACAGACCATCACTTGTGTGGAGAGGGGACATGACTGCATGTGTGTATGAGAGTCTCACCTGCTATAGAGCTGCAGTACGTGTGGCCACATACTTGAACATGGGATGTGCTGTGACATCTGCCACAATGGTGTAGGCAGACAACTTTATAGAAAGAAGTGTTCTGTCATATCTCTTCCCCCTCTTCCGTACATCTCTTTAGCATGGGATAGCAGCTGTATGTAATTCCTCTGGTTATCAATAACCTAAGGAGCTCTTGTCAGAGAGGCTGCCATTTACTAGCCCCAAACAGTCCTGTGCCACCAATAGTGATACTGTAAAGATATCAAGAGCAGTGGTTCAAGAATCTGTCATTTCAGTTCTTCAACCCACCTGTGTTTGCAGTTCTCTCTCTTTCAGGGCTGTGCAGGTATAGAAGCTATGACATTGTGTTTTATTTTTCATTTCAATTATAAATTTTCAATTATTTTCAATTATTATTATTTTTCAATTATTTTTCATTTCAATTATAAATATAATTCATTATATTTTTCATTTCAATAATAAAATTGGTTAGGCACTTTACACTTTCACAAAATCAAAGTTTCATTGTATTCATAGATTGCAGTGTTTTCATAGTAGGATTTCTGTACAGTTCCTAATCCTGTATGTCAACCCGTACTTAATTTTCCTGTTTCAAAAATGCTTAAAAATGGAGTAATAAAGAGATATTCATACCCAAAACTATAGCAGAGAACTCCACGGTCTGAAAGAACAAACAAACAAAACAAAAAAACTTGAAATATTCATGTTGTATTGCATAGACTACCTGTGAAATACGCATGAAAATTATACAAGATACAAGAAAAAACACATACCTCTGGAAACTGGATTCTTTCATTTAAAAGACAAGTCTTTATCTGGCAAGTAGAGCAAGTATCTAGCAAGAATTAGACGCGTCCCTAGTAACTGTCATTTTGGAGAAGGCTGGCTGCTTGTATATTTGTAAACCTGACTGAACCCATGCCTTCCAGCCACCAGAGAGCTTTCTCATGCTTTCACAGATGTTATGTAATATATAACATGCACTTAAAATACCAGGTGGAGACATTGCTTAGCAAACACTAACCTAGTTGTGAAAGAGCATTGGCTTCACTTACTTCAGCTGAATTCAATCCTCTGCTTGCTTTGGTGATGGTTAAACCATTCTGTTGAATATCCAATTGTCCAATAAAAGTCAATATCAGTCAGGATAACATCTGATAGGTAGCCTCCCCTGGAATAATGAGCATAATATACATACCTTTGCCATGCTCTCAAGCCAAGCCTTGTGGAAAGGCTTACAGAAAAGATTATCCTGCATATTTAGGACAGGTTCTTCACAGAACTGCTTTAACAGCAGCACTGAGTACAGGAGATCTTATGCATTCAAAAGCATATGGCTGCATTTACCTTGAAGTGCCATCCTGGTTGTTATTAATTGGTATGAATTGCTATGAATAGGGCAGGCAATTGATAAAAGAGCTGTGTTTCTGTTAAGGAGTTTTCTGTATAGAGATGGGTCTGCATAAAAAAAAAGATTTCCAGATTACATTGATGGAACTAATGGTATCTATAATCCTGTTCTTCGTACCGTTGTCCTCCGTCCTCTGAGCTCAGAATTTAGAAAGGATATTTATATTTTCTAACCTACTGGTTAGTCTGCAAAGGCCCACGTTGACAGGCTGTATATAAATTGAAACTGGTCAGATTTTTGCACTTATTTGCTACCATGGACAATAATGATGCTGGTGTTACAGGTGACCCATGTTGGTCATTCCCAACTTCCACTACTCTGTTTGATAGATGAGTCTTTGTGTTTGGCCAAATGTTGCTGATCAGGGTATGTTAGCCAACCACCTGCAGCTAGCACCCTGAACTTCAGGTTTTGGGCTTAGTTGTCCCCAGGTACCTTTCTCTAGTGGTGTTGGTGCCTTGGTGTGGCTGTGGAAGGGTCGATCACTGTTCTGTGAGCGGGCTCAGCTCCAGCAGGCTGCCATTCTGCGGCTGGCCCAGGCACTGGCAAAGGTAAAGCATCAAATATACCTCCAGGTACCCTTGTGTTGCTCACCAGAAATGCAGCTCACAGCACCATTTCCACTTGGCTGGCTGGTCTCAGTAGGCGTATTGCTACTGTGGGAGGAGGAGATGGTACGTGCAGCATCAGGAGAAGAATCAGGGGAACTAGTAAATGGGTGTTTTGTTTGTTTGCTGCTGTGTTTTCCAGGGCACAGCAGGTGAGGTTCTACAATGTTTGTGGGCTAGCAGGGAGTGGAACAGCCCCCCTAGCTAGGGGGGCTGGAACATGGAGTATGGCCATGAAGTGCTTAATATCAAGAAAATCCCCACAAATATGGAAGTAATTATTTTCACTGTAGATGTGAGCTGGCTGACTGTGTGGCCATGGCTGCAGCCTAACATTAAATATGCAGCAGTTACTGAACTACAACTCACTGTGAATGATATACCTCCCCATTGTCCTTTCTTGTGTAGACAAGCCCATAAAGAAAAAAAAAAATAAGGAGAGAAAAGCTGAGCTGAACATAAAGCCTACTTAATTGCATTCAAAAGAGTGGACTCTGGCCCTTTTTGGGCTTCAAAGATTTTCAGTTTAAATGTTAGATTTTTTTTCTGTTTTTTTGACCAAGAAAAATTGGTTGAGGCACACGCAGACAATTACATACTCTCTCCTAGATGTCTTGAGATAGATTATACAATGAGGTATGAAAGTTTACCATGATTAGGTGTAAGTTACTGTCCTCTGTGTGCTATAAAAGTATTTTCCTCATTAGAAAGAAAACTGAATACTGAAAATGTTGCATCTCTTTTGTTCTTGTTAATTAATTTCTTTGCAGACAAAGACATCACGTAGATTAAGGTAACTTTCATACATCATTTTCTCATGGTCTGTTTATGGAAAATAAATATATTTTTAAAAAGTTATGCAGCAAAATTTCAAAGCTGTATGTAGTGCTGTTTTAGGTGCCCTCACTCTAAATGAGGAGTTGTATCTGTGGAAGAAGAGAAAAAGACCAAGGGAGGAGATAATATATTTTCTGATAAATTTCATGGTTTCATTTTCTTTTTGTAGTTAATTAATTTATAAACATGATGTATTAACAATATGTGATAAACCTTCTAAAATTTTAGTGATTTTTAAGATTGTGTCAGTGTTAAGGTTGGATATCTTCCCAAAATTCTGTACTTCTCTCCTGCTAAAAGTAACATTTAGATTTGAGAATTGGAGGAATTCTATTTTTAATTTTTTTCCCATTGCCAGTGTTTTACACAGTCTATTTCAGTGATTCCCTGTTTGTATTTTTCTTTCTTTTTTTTTTTTTTTTTTTTTAATTACTACTGGTAGCATGTTTCTGCCAATAATAGGTAATACATATACCAATGTCATTATTAATTTCAAAACTTCACCGAGGAACTCAAAAGCAAATGTGACAATAAGTATTCGTGGAGGCACTTCCATTTCATCTAATAGTTATCTGGCTCTTAAACTGACAAATAAATTGCCAGAAGGCAATGATATTAACCCCCCCACTTTGCCCATTCTGCTCCAAACAGACCCAATCAACACCTAGCTCATGGTTGGGCTCCTCAGCTGAAGGCAAGGGCTGACCAGACAGGGCTTGCAGTGCTGGGACAGCCAGGCAGGGATGGACAGGGGATGAGTATTTCAGAGGTGGGTTGGGGGCTGAAAGCCAACCGTACTTTTTCTGAGCTCACTTTCAGTCCTTGCTACCTTGGCAGAGTCAGAGGCCATATGAGAAGCTCTTCTCCCAGCTCGCGGTAGGGTCCACCACCGAGTGCAATCAGGCAATTGCAGATGCTTAGCTGCAGAAAATAACTGCTGCTTTTTTTGATATCCTCTCCATCGTGTTTCCTCAAAGCAAGCGCAGGCTGTTGTCAGCATCAGTCAGGAGTGGAGTCTTGGTGGCTTCTATAGTGAGGGGAGCCTCTGGTCAGATTTGAGAGACTGGCAAATAAAGCTGTTCTTTTCTTTTTAAATCTTAATGTGTGCATGTACAATAAATGCTGCCCATAAAATATGAAAAATAGTTTACTTAGTGTTTGGTGGTTTCTTGCTGTTGTTGCTATATAAGATCTGAGCTAGGACAAGTGCTGGCAACAGAACTTTGTTTCCACTTGCATAATTGTAGGAGTAATAAATTGGTGGAAAAAACATATATACATATTTTTCTCTCAAGGGAAGTTCTTTCCTAATGTCCCATCTAAAAATCTATGGCAAGAATCCTAATGATTTCAGAGGAAACTGGATGGGGCCTTTATGAGACTCTGGAAAAAAAAATCTTTTAAAATGGTTTTTTTTTTTTTAATGTGTATCTTGTTTTGGTAATACTCCTGATAGCCTTTGTCTTGACTGGAGATAAATGTTTTAAATTACTCTTCATGAAATTAGGATTATTGCAGATGAATAGAAATTGGATGGTTTTCTTTCTTCTAGAAGTAGATAGGTCCTTTCCCTAGATGTATGTTTCTTCTTTTTTTTTTTTTTCAATAATCTGTCCCTCCAGTCACCCCCCTTTTTATTTTTTCTTTTTATTTTTATTTTTTTTCTCCATTGAGTATTTACTGGCTCAAAAATTTTCTCTGCATGTGCCCTGTTGAAAACTCATCCCTTTGCTAAATTGCCAAGTAAGAAAAGCAACTGAGTCTGTGACTTTTATGTCAGGTTAATATACAGAGTTTTATAATCTGTAGACTGGAATGGTACCCTTATTCTGCAATTTAATACTGAGATGATAATTTGATCAGTAGCTGCCTATGGTCTGAGCTATGGGGAGGCATGGGTATATATTCCATACACCTGCAGCATGTAAAGGTTTAATGGAGCTCCTAATTACTCTCCCATCACTTGCTGTACATTAAAAGTATAAGTTTTAAGACTACAGCTATGGCAAAAAGAAGTCAAGAAAGGAACGAAAATTTGGGTAAGTAAGTCTATGAAATTCTATGAAATAAAGAGCAGATCTCTGGGGGAGGAGAAGGGATAATTGTAGGCAGTTTAACAGAAGTTTTACAGTCTGGTGAAAAAAGGTGGGTACTTGTATGAAGACGTAACAACAAGGGTTGACAATGACAACCTGACATTTCTTCTAGCCTGGGACTTATGGAGCCACTTATACATTCTTCTGGCTTTTGGGTATGATTTTTTTTTTTTTTTTTTTTTTAAATCTGAGACAGGTAAAATCAAATCATTAACTATGTTGAAGAAAAAAAGAACACAGTGAAAGATGAAATGCACAAAACAAACTTGTAGATTAGGCTAAAATATAGCTGGATACTCTTTGAAACGTGTATACCTGATGTAAATATATAAGGTGTTAGCTTATAGTAAGGGTCTGAGCTGATCCTTTTCCATATGACAGGTAAAATCAGTCAGAACGAGATAGTTGCTCTGCTGTGATCCTGGGTCAAGTGCCAGATGAGTGCATTGTGCAGACTGTCTGGCCATAGGAGTGTCCACTAAGTGCAAGAGAACCTCTTTCCTTATCTCTGAATGAGAGACTGAGAAGCAAAGAGCAGGTGCCTATGCTGTGGGCTGGTAGATGTATCACGTTTTGCTGCTGAATTTCAGGAAGTACTTCTATTAAAGGGTTTGAAGCAACCTAAAGGGTCATGGTGTTACCATAAATAGGAGGCTGAGGGCCAAACCTTGTTTTTAATTATATTAGTACAAAGTCAGCCTGTAAGAACTCCAATATAAGTACTAATTATGTTCTTGGTATCTCATACCTTCTGTACAATACTTAGCTCTTTTTTACATCTCTTGTTGCTTTTTTTCTGTTTTTTTTTTTTTTTTTTTTTTTTTATCATCATCAGTGGACTTCAGTGTGGAATACATTCAGATAGAGAAATTATTTATAAAGTTAGGTATTGGATCTGTATGGTTGTAATTCTATTCAATTTGATCGCTTGCTGGGTTGCAGGTTTTTTGGGGGACTGAAGTGCCTAGATATGAATTCATTGTTCTGAGCACAAAATGATTACATGAGCTTCAAACACATTTGCACTGTTCAAGTAAAATGAGTGTTACATTTGCATGACTATTGAAACAACGAAAATGTTATATTCAGAAGCGTTAGATCTGCTGATGTCAGTTACATTCTTTGGTGTATGTCTCTACAGAAGACATCTCTGTTGGGGACTAGTAAGCTTTGCATCTAACTTATTTTTATTTCTTTATTTATTTTAATACACTGAAAACACAAACTGGAGCAGCTAGTCTCTTAATTCCTGGTTTCTTGCTGTATTTCATGATACTCTGTAGGATGTAGGACCAGCTTAGAGGTAAAGCAAGGCTTGTTAATGGTGGGAATAAGAACTTGGTTAGAATTGATAATATAAGACAAAGATGGATGCCAAATTCTGTACTCAGGCAAGTAAGTGAAGACCCCACTGTTGTTTATGTGATTTGGGGAAGGGCTATTGAGCCATTCAGCTAAATGGGACTTCATGCAAGTACAACTGTGCCCCCATGTGGATATCAACATAGCTTTAGAGTTCACACTGCCTCTCTGAGGTGCCCAGACGCCAAAACTCCTGTTGCTTTCAGTGAAGGTGGAACTTCAAAAATTTATGCTTTGAAGCACCCTTCATGCATAGACTTTATTCTATGCTTCTGGATACAGCCAGGAGAGAAAAGACCGTTGTGCAAAGAGAAATAGTGGACTCGTTTTGTTTTTCAATGGTTGTGCTTGCCCTTTAGATTCAGATGCTGGTGTTCTTGTTATTGAACCAAATTGTTTTTACCCTCTTAACTCACACCCTATACTTTCAACGGCTTCTGTTTCATTTTTTTTTAATAATAGCCCAGCTGCCTCTGTTTTTTATGTGTCTTTGTTGATGCATTACCTACTTATGCCTCCTGAGAGTTTGTTTGCTGAGGCTTTATAACACCCACTGGAAAGAGTTTTAAGGAATATATCACTTTACAGAACAACACCTATTTGGCTTCCATTCTGTATCACTGAAAGTGCCCTTTGAACAACTTAAGCTTAAAAATACACTTAGAAGCAGAAAGTGTTACATTAAGTTAAAGACTGAAACAATATATATGGCCCTGGAATTTAAAAATATGTATAAAGAGAAATTTGGTGAGTGCTGTGAGAGTCTCTGTTAACAACAAAGTGAGGATGAGATGACCCCCCCCCTTACATCCTTGATGATGAGCATGACTCAAGTATCAAGTTCCAAAGTGCACTCCTGTTATCTTGCCATCTATGGCTGGATGAAAATAGCAGCTAAGGTTTTGACTGAAAAACCCTCCAAATTGAAGCACTGTAGGAATGAAGTTTGATAAATCTCAAATCTATGGTGAACCATCCTGCACTTCTGCCTTTCAAAGGCATCTTATTTAAGTAAAGAGCAAAGCTATGAGCATTTGGAAAAACCCGCCTGGAGAGCAATTCCTCTTCCTACCACAAAAAAAGGGGAGGGAGAAAACCCCCTTCTCTTCAGACTTGCAAGCCTAAAGAGAGCTTAATTAAAGTAAATCAAAAGGAGAAATATGAATAAGTGGGGAGACAAATTAAATATTTCTCTGTGCTTAATTGCTCAAGCTTCTTCATTTCGGGCTTGCAAACTTTCCTCTTGAGTGGTCTTGTGTTCAAATAAAACTATTGGATTTCCAAATATAAATAGATAACTATTGGCAGCATTCTGGTATGCTTTTTTTATCCTGAGCCTAACAAGTGAGCGGCAGTGAATATGTGAGCTTTTCTTAGTGAACCCAGAGGGACTTGTTCACTGGGCTTTCAAACTCTTGGCAGCTTTGTTGCTGTTCCTCCAAAGAGGGCCATATAAAGTACAAAAGGGCCTATGGATTTAGCTTAGAACAGAATTGATTTTCTTCCCTGATTTATTCACAAAGGCATTATTCTTGTTCCCGTTGAAGTAATTGGCAAAGTTCATGCAGATTCCTGGGAGAGCAAGATTGGGCCTTAATGTAACAGCCTGTTTGCAACTGCACGTGGGGCTCTTGTTTCAGCGTGCCATGCTACTTGAGCAAAAGAGGAAGGTGTGTATGTGGCTGTAGGCAGGTTTACCAGCCCCATGATGAATGGGGACCTGGATATAGGCAACTCACCTCCTTCATTTGAAACCAGGAACATATACTTGATGCTCTTGTCTAAGCAATTTTGGATGGAAATGATTGCATACTGTCAAAAAGAGGTGGTGTGCAATAAAACATGGGGTGTCTCAGCTATCTGGGGTGCAAGGGAGACCAGAGAAGTATGGCAGATGTGGATCTAGCCCCTGCTTTTCGCATTCTCAGTAAGAGTCTCATCTGTTGCATTTTTAGTTGCTATGGAGGGATATGCTTTCTTTGGCAGGTTTCAGGTCTGATCTCAAACAGAGCAGGTATATGGGGCCTGCAAATAGATTGCCAGCTTGAAATTAGCCAGTGTGCCCTCTTCCAGGAAATGTTCCTTTACTTCCTGTATTCTTCTATCTCCTCTGAAACAGGGATTCACCCAGAATGGAGAGGAGAGCAATGCTACCAAATAGTTCCACCTTTAGGTTTTAAACAGAACACTTCCAAGGTACTGAAAACTAAACCCTGTAACTACTTGAAACTCAGAGAATACAAAAGCCTCTTTAGCCTTTTAGGGGTAGGAGTAGTGCTCCAGATGAAATAATGTAAAATAACACTTCTGCTCTGGGACGAAGAGAAATGGATATTATTTTTTTTCCAGCTCAGAAAAATCAGTACAAGTCAAATTGTGATCATGTCGAACAGATGACTGCGTTTAAATGTGTAGGCCTATTTCTACTTAGATCTCCCCTGACAGTCAAATAATTACAAAGCTATTTCTTTAGGTCCACTGTATTACAGTGGACTCTGCTACTCCTGGAAAACAGTAGGTGAAACTCTGTGGCAAACAAACAAAACAGTTAGAAATTGATACAGAATACATATGATTTTTTAAATTTATTTTTCAGTGGTTGCTTACTATCTCAGAGAACAATAATTTACATAGTTGGTGAGCTGGTGTAGCATCTGAAATGCAGTGAGAGTTTCTTTATTTTTCATCTTCCAGTAATTGTTACCGCTAAGACTAGTTAAATATGTCATTATTTAGACTGTAAGGGTAGAAGCCTTCTACAGTACGTGCTGCTGACTGCATCATGTAAATGCAGAAAACATGTTCTGTTGATAATTTGCCAACAACAAGTTGACCAAAGAGGGTTTGGGCTGGTATACTTCAGGCGTCCAAGTTCACTGAGGTTCCTCACAATAGCTATCTACTTTTTAGAACTTAAATCATTCATTGTTCCTGATGCTTTGTACTGTCTGGTTATTTCACAGCTTAAAAAAAATTAAGACAGTTGATATCTCTCTGTCAACATTTTATATACAGTGAACTATATATTATATTCTGTGAAGAGGTGTTCAGGTACTGTTGTGCAAGCCTCTGTAACATGTAAATTATTGTGTATATGTATGAGAGAACTGCATGAAGATAATGAGCATGCAACTTTCTTCACCAAATACAGCTGTTAACAATCCAAGTTAGTTAAGCTACTACAGAATATCAAATACTTACAGAGATCAAATGCTGTCAGCCTCTGAAATGCATTGCTTTGCTGTGCAGGCCTGCATATGTCCAGAGACAGACGTGATCTACTGACTCCAGGCTTTCGTAACTTTGTTGTGGGCATCCCTTATCCTTCACCTATTTTATTGCCATGCTTGTTGGATCTTCTTTGAGAAAAAGCCAGCTGGCTGGCTCTTACTTTTCTTCTGTAAAAATATCGCCTGCTTGTTCATGGAAAGCATGTGGTTGTCCAAGGAAAGCTTCCTGTTTTGACAGTATGGTTTCTTGTGCAATACCTCTAACTTTTGTCCCTTGAAGTAGATGTAGGTTATGTTAGCTTTGGAATGTCAAAGCAGGTCCTACAGCATTCAAGGCTTCTAGTTTTCTGTGGAACATAAAGTCATCAAATCCTTCAGTAATGACACTTTGTAGTTCAACAGAATATAGCAGAATCTGTAGCTTTTTTAAAATCTATATGCATTATTATTTTTAAAACAACTTCTGCCTATCTTGTGGATTGAGAATGCTGAGGTCTGGCATGCCTGACTTGTACTTTCCTGCTAACAGCCTGATAAACTAAACTGCTCATTGGACGAGGGTCACTCTGAAATGCATTTTCTCTAGGTGTATTACATGAATTGAAGGTTTATTCCAAACTACAGTAGCTCCTATTAACGCTATCTTAGAGAAGGGAGAATACTAATCTAGGATAGTTGCATATATATCTTTCCTAGCCATTATAAACCAGCTCAAACCTATTTTGTGTCAGGGTAGCGTTTCATTCACTATTTTCACAGGAAGTTTGGTTCCATTTGTTTTGTACTTTGACAAATGTATCAATTTCTCAGTGTCATTGTGCCCTTTTCTTGCCTCTTTTTTTTTTTAATATTCTTTCAATTCCTACGTGGCTCTTGCTGGTCATTTATATAAGAACAGTAGCATTGCATTGTTTCATGTGTGCTTAAAAAAAAAAAAAAAAAAAAGGAAAGAAAAAAACAAGAACAGCTTTTGACACTGAAAGCTTCTGCTGTAAATTGCTAATAGAAGCAAGGAATATGCTGATCTAGCCACCTTATTTGAATAACCACAATCGCTTTCTGGAAGTCATTTGGCAGGAGCTTTGATAATACTATCTTCAACTGGGCATGCCCTTCTGCCACTCTCAAGGTTTATTTCACTCTTTTTATTTATGTGTCATCAGAAGCTGTAGCTGCATGTGTCTGTTGCATCCAGTAGAATACAGTGCAAGTATTATGTGGAGGAAATGGCATACTCCCAGTTTGGGGGTTTGCTTTGTATATATACTACATACAATATATGGATTCTTATGAATCATGAAATAGTTGAACTTCTACATCCCTTCTATTCCTTCCTGTGAATGTCCTGGATGACATCGTCAAGTTCTTCAGTTTTAGTCTGCTAACTCTCTTTGAATGAAATCTTTTAATAAGTTATTCTCTTCTTGTGGTGGAACTTTATTTTTGTCTATCTGGTTATCCCTGCACTGAATTATAGACTTTAATCTAGGGGAGAAAAAATGGCTAAATATTGTAAGCCCTCAATTTTATGTATTTATTCAACTGAAGTACTAGATAATATTTTTGACTTCATACTTATTTGGACTTTATGCTGAACACAAATACCCATAAAAATAATCCCCACTTTTTTTTTTTTGTTCAGTTAACGACCACTCCATCTCATTTGATGTGCTTATACTCTCATGTGCTTATACTGTGCACATGATTCTTTCATCTCTTATCCACTGCATCTTGGCTTATGGCATTGCTCTACCATGTGCAGCTCCATATGGTGCTGCTTGTCAATTGAAATGTATTAACCACGTGCTTTCTTACTTTTGATTTCACAGAATCACAGAATCGAAGGGGTTGGAAGGGACCTTAAAAGATCATCGGGTCCAACCCCCCTGCCAAAGCAGGCTCCTTAGAGCAGGCTGCCCAGGTAGGCGTCCAGACGGGCCTTGAATATCTCCAGAGAGGGAGACTCCACAACCTCCCTAGGCAGCCTGTAAATTTATTTATATATGATTTATTTCGTTGAAACTGAGGGGAAGTCAAAATACAGGAGCTAGTTGTTTCAAAACCCATTGTTTTATCTGTGAATATCAATTTGAATGTGTGGATTCCTTTGAGGAATGATTTAATCTCTGTCTTCCAGTAATTTCAACTTCCAGTATCTTTGTCCCATATTCCAGCTGGAAGTAAGTGGAGAAATAATGTGTTTTAAAAACAAATAACATTCTCCTAAATCCCAAACACTCTTGTCTGTCCTACACATGTGCAGACAAAATTTTACTCCTACTTCACAACTACTCAGTAAATGATTAATAAATATCCTCTTTGCGGTCTTCTGTAATTGCTCAGAGTCACTGAGCCTTTTGCAAGTGTTTCTTTACAGCTGACAACATGAAATATTCTTGTATAGTGCAAGGGTTTATTTTATACGAAGTACGCCTCTTTGCTGGAAGAATATCTGAAAGGTCCAACATTTGATTCATTTGGACTTCATGACTCTATAATAGTTTTCTAGATAGGTGATTTAGATAATCGTAGTTGTTGCTTATAATATGCTTCACTGTATAGTCTCTACAAAGATGATCCTATTGACTTCATTTAACCCTAAATCTGTGGTAAAGTCTCTTAAAGCTGAAGAAAAAATGATGAAATTTTGCTGACTTAACTACTCTGGTACTATAGGCACTGCAGACTGACATATCATCATTGACAGTTCCAGAAAGTTAGCTTGTTAGATCATTAACAAGGAATTAAAAACAGAAGAATAGCTTTCCAGCTTTTGACAGCTTGTTTTTACCCTATTTTGTGACTCTAACTTGTGTTCTGATCTTTTTCTTTCTTTCTTTCTCTTTTTTTTTTTTCTTCTTAAATTGCCCTACAAACAGTGCAAATTTACCCTGTATGTGGAAGCCCTGAGGGTAGAAGGTCTGTCTTCACTGTATTAGGCTTCAGTATCGTTGACAACTGGTAGTTTATGGAAAGCTTTTTTTTTTTTTTTTTTTTTTAATACAGTGCCTGCTTGATGTTTCCTACAACAGTTTGGCATTGTTCTGGCAGAATTACATAATCCAAAATTCAAATGAACAGTGTTAAAAAGTGGGTTGGGATAACATGGAAACGGGATAGCTGGGTGTTCCTGCCTTCCTTCTGGCAAGCTGACCATCTGGCAATTTTTCTTGTCTTTCTGAGCGGTAGTGATGATTTGAAATTCAGAGGATAAAAATGGAGAAATGGGCCAAATAAGCCATGTTAGTTTTTCAGGGTCAGTCCCCCCCAGTTCCTGCTCAGTAGTGGCCTTTATGCCACACTGAAGTATAGCTTTCTGATCTGACAGTTTATGTTCTGCTCCCTGGAAACAGTCTGTCTTACATCTCACTGTTACTGTGAGATCTAGAACAATTGTGTCTAAAATGGGATATCTAGCATGATCTTCAGTAGTTATGACAGTAATAGTAGTTGATCTAATATCAGGCTGATCATATTTCCTCCATCTAAAACATTGGATAACTTCCCTTACTTGCAAAACAGACAGTAGCCTAATGTGAGGCACATGACCAGTGATGATCTTATTGAAATTAGCACATTGATTTCCAGATGAGTTTTGAAGTGAGCATTTCCAATTTTTACCAATTGTGTATGTGTCATTCTTGCCTTTGAAAATGAAATCGAATGCTCTTTGAAGTTGTAAGTAAAACTGAGAAAGCATAACATCTAAAGAAACAAATAATAAGGACATTGTCTTCAGAGGCAGAGTTAACATCTGCCCTCAGCCAAGATATTAGATATCTCCTCTATCAATGTCAACAGCTTGCAATCCCAGCACAGCTGTTAATCCTGTCTTTCCAAAATGATATTAATATACAATATTTATCAAACAGATATTGATTGGGTTCAAGATTACTAGCAGCAGATGGTGTTGGTCCAAGGTCGATGGTGATATTCAGTGAGTCAAGCAACACTTTGTGGTCACTTATTTTACACAGAAGTCCTATTTTTTTCCTAGTTGTTTTTTGTTTGTTTTTGATTTGGTGGGTAATAAAATTCTACGATGTATTATTCTAATCACCAGATTGCTGATGCCTATTTTAAAGAGGGCTTGCTTGTATTATTTGACTGTGTTTTATACTGTGTCCAGTGATGTCTTTGTCCTTGACTCATATCTTTACTCAAGGGACAAAACTCTTCTGTCTGGGCGAATCTTTTGCTCAGCTTTCAGATTTCCTTTTCAGATTTGGCTGAGTCAATGACTTACCAATATCATGTATACAAATGCAAAATCTTTGGCCTGGGCTGCTTTCAGAAGCATTTGTAGAGACCCACTTCACCTAACAGAAGACTAAGTTTCACTCACATAGTTATATACTACATCTTACCAGAGTTTTCCTTTTTTTTTATTTATTTTTATTTTTATTTTTTATTTTGGATTCCTTCCCAAGGTATATTATTCTAGCTTTCTGCGCAAGATAGACTTATTTTCTATTGTCCTTATTTCCATCTACATTTCATATGTACTAACCTATGTTTTGCTTCTGCTGCATTAGAAATTGTAGTCATATCTTTTCTGTACTTAACACAGTGGTTTTAGTTGCCAGGGACAATCAACTTTCCTAATCCTGCTGGCCACACTATTTCTGATGCAGGCCAAGATGCCACTGGCCCTCTAGGCCACCTGGGCACACTGCTAGCTCATGTTCAGATGGCTGTGGACCAGCAACCCCAGGTCCTTTTCTGCTGGGCAACTTTCCAGCCACTCTTCTTCAGACCTATACTGCTGCATGGGGGTTTTGTGACCTGAGTGTAGGACCTGACACTTACCCTTGTTGAATGTCATGCTATTGGACTCAGCACATAGGTCCAACCTATCTAGAACCTTCTGCAAAGTCTTCCTACCCTCAAGCAGGTAAGGGTAGCTAGACAGAACCATCATCGGTAGTTCTTAATTTTCCAGGGGATCCATAAAACAAAAATTTACCATTGTGGATAAAGGTTTACTTTAGCAATTTTAAACTTGCTGAATGTAGGCTTGCTCTCTTAGCTGTAGCAAGCAGAAATAATCTGCTGACAGAAGTCCATAGGGAATCCATAGTCTGAGAACTACTGGTCACCTACTGTCTAGAGTACTAGAGTACTATCCTAATGTGCAGAGTAGTAAACAGTAAGTTTGTGTATGTCTTCAATTTCAGGTTCCTATATTTGCTTTTATGCCCATATGTTCATATATCTAGTTCTGTAGTAGTTTCTGAACTACTTTATGTGCTCAACTTCTTCTTGAGTTGACTTGGCTACCCCTGTGGAAAAAATAGAAAGACAGCAGGTTTAATTCTGCAATTTTTAACAATTTGCCCATGAATTGTATGGTTAATATATTCATTGGCTGTGTAGTGAGAGCTGCCAGTGGTTCAGAAACACTGGTTTTTGTCTCTGCCCACTGACAGCACACAGTGTGCTGTGTTTGAAAATAGGCAGATGTTATGATTTCTTCTTTGAAACTTTTTTATAGTTTTGTATACAGTGATAAGGTTATCCAGGTAGGTGTCTCATGACTTTGTCATATGAACTATCCCTCGGTGTTAAGGAAATAATGCAAACTTGAAAACTAAGGTTTATTTTATATTCTTGGAACAACAAAAGTGCAATTTTATTCACAAAAGGTATCATTTTTGTCTTGCTATTATGTTCCATGAGAAATAGTAAACGTATACCAATATGAGTTCAGAAGCACAGCTAAGAAGTGAAAATCTGACAGTTTTTTTTTTTTCCACATATAATAACTTTGGGATATAAGTAGGGATGAATGTGTAAATTCTATTTTAAGGAGAGGAAAAAGAAAAACAAAACAAAACAAAAAAACTTAGCAGATTTCTAGCTTTCAGCATCAGACCAGGGAAATCTAATTTTATTGGTTTGTTGTGTTTTGTTTTTTTCTCCCTCCCCCCCCCCCCCCCCTTTTTTTTTAAACTCCAGAAAACAATATCTCTAACAGAGAATCAATACAGTAGAGCTCTGAGCCATTTTGTTCCAGAGGATAAGCCTGATACATGACCTTTGTTAAGTTGCTTATTTTTCTTGTGCCTGCATTGTACTTCTGTCCAGGTGGGAGTCTGCAGGCAAGTGTGGTGTGGAGAGCCCTGTAACATGTCAGGGTTTCCCATCAGGCGTCTTGAGGAAGCAGTCAAGGTGAAGTGAGAGGGTGATCATTTTCTTCTGAGGCTATGAAAACAGCATTCATCTTGGGCTCCATTAAATATCATTAGTTTTCCTTTTCCCTTATGCTTTCTGTACCCTGTTTATATCAATGGTTACACTTTGAGCAAGGAGGTTGTATTTGTTCAGTTTCCTGCTGTAGGATGTCTGCGTAGGTGTAGAATCAGTTACTGGCCATTAGCCACTAAAGTGAGCAAGTATCACAGAATCACAGAATCATCTAGGTTGGAAGAGACCTCCAAGATCATCTAGTCCAACAGTATGAAACTGAATAGCCAGTCTCAACTGAATCCAGATTGTTTTTTTTAATGAATTCACCAGTTCAACCTACAGCAGATATGAGAACACAGCTTAAGTAGACATAAAGCTCTATAGTCCATAGCAGACCTCAGTTAGGTGCTTGTTAGAACTTAATAGTGTATGTAGATCAAATAGTGGGAGTTTTGTCATTGGTAGAAGCTTCAGTATGGAGCTGCAGAATAGAGTTTATTAAGAAACTACTGACTTGCATTTTTTTTCCACCTATCTTTATTTATTTATTTTCTTTTTCCATAGAATATGTTGTACAGGTTTTTGTAATTACAGGACATACTTTTGCCTTTTTAATTACTCAATGGCTGAAGCACTGCTGCAACAACTCCTCTCTTTCAAGTATGTTTGTGAATAGAAGATTTTTTTATTTTTTTAATGTGTATTTCTTTTTAAGATGGCAGTTGTGTACTTTGTCCTTGGCATTTGGTTGAATTCACTGCTAAGCAAAACTTGCTAGTGCTGAGCTCTGCATTCCCCAAGCCTACTACATAGGAACTCATTATGCATGTTTGTTTATTTTTGATAAGTAAGACCAGCTAAATCTAGATTAGCATTATTTATCAAAATGCCACTTAGAATCTTTCTCTCTTAAAATAAAGAAAAAGAACAGTACATAAAAATCATGCAACAGTGTAATAACCTTTCTTGCATATCAAGTATATATTGAATTATCTTGAGATGATCATCAAGATTTATTGAACGAAGTGGTAAATATTGATTGAGTCAAGGCTGAGATTAGTATTTACCTCAAGGGTCAATAAATTTTGATGTTGACTGAAATGTGAAGTCAATATATATATATTGTTAATACATTCTGAATGCATTCCAAAGAAATATCTAGAAGTTTGTTCAATAATCCTAGCGATCTCAAGGGACAGCTTCCTTCCAGTTAATACTGCAAAGGAAAAATAAGAAATGGAAGAAAGCGACTCAGTTCTAATCAGCCAAATGTATACACACTATATTTGATGTGTATAGAGATGATCATGTGTACAGGTGGACCAAGAACTTTCTAGAGGGCTGGTCCAAAGCTGTACAAAATCTCTGTGACTCCCTAAGGAATTACAAAGCTCTGCTCCCCACTTCGGATTCAAAATCAAAGTGTGTTTTATCTACCATGAATGTAAATGAATGAATGCGTGCTTAAAAAAATAAATAAATTTCAAGGACCCCATTTACTCTTCTCTAAAGATTCTGGTATAAAGCGCTCTCTCTCTGGAGAGTGGAGAAAAAGCACAGGACAGGTTTATATCATGTTGCTCAGTGTATTATTGGCAGTTCAACAAATGTTACAGCATTGAGTTTTATGGTAGAACTACTATAGCTGTTATTATTCCTAAACTCTGATTCAGCCAATCAAGATATTTATGTGAACCAAAGGGCTAAAACTAGGGAAAGGCAATTATGGGACTCATTGGAATGAAACTGAGACATATTCATTTGGTGGTAGAGGAGGGGAAAAGATCTACCCCTTCCTTCCCCAACTGTAGAATGAGTTGGCAAGTCCAAGTTTTGCTGACTCTGTGTGAGAGATCATTTTTGTGCCATTTTTCCTCCAAGTATCTGTGTTGCTACTACTAAGCTAAATAATGGCAATGTCTTTTTATAAAGCACATTTGATCTTCTTATGGAAATGGACATCTCTTACGCATGGCTTTGGAAAAATCCCAATCTAACTGTTCAACAATGGCTAATTCTGGATTTATGACTTTGATCTAGATGTAGTACAAAGGAAACTTAAATTTCTTAGAAAATAGTATTTGTTGTGTGGGGTTTATGATACTAATGGAATGGCACTGTGTTTGTCTTTGCTGACCAAACTCTGTCGAGTTCTTTAAGTTCGTATGCTGTTCCTCAATGGGCTGGTGCATATTAGCTGCAGTGTGCAGGCACAAGTGAGGTGTTAAAACTCAGTTTTAGCTTTGAATTACGTTGCTTTTAAGGGTAAGTCTGACACAAATGCTATTTTAATGAACACTTTGTATCTAACACCATTTCATTTGAATGAGCAGTGTAGCTATGTTATTACAACATTGCTGAACATTCCTGCTATTTCCATCTCTCATTAAAATAATAAAGTGCAGTTATAAACTGTTGCTATGGACAGAGGCTGGCTCAGAGTGAGATACTCATTTAGCATTTCAACAGTTATGCTGTGCTGGAATGGCACCGAGTTCCTTACAAAAGCAAAAAGAATAGGCAAAAGGAAATCCTTGAGGCTGTCTTGCTTGCTTGCTTGCCTAGTGTGAAAGAAATAACATGAGAAATAAGTGTAGTTCAAAGACTGGCCAGGAGGTGAAGGCTAGCTGGATATGGAACAACGAAGAATTTAAAAATTAATTATAAAAATTAAAAAAAAAAAATCAACAACACTAGTCTTGATAATATTTTAATTTGTAATTGTAAGTCTTCTTGAAATAAAGACATTAATAGAGCTGGGAGAGCTTACTTTCATTAGTTGCCATCTGTTCAAATCTTGATGTATGTATTCACATTAATGGTTAAGAGACTCCCTGCTTTTCAAATACAAGTGTGTCCTGAACTATGCAGCCAATCCTTATTCAATTAAAACAATGAAGATTTTCTCTGCAGACTTAACTGGAGATATCAGAACCTTTTTAGAACCTTTTTTTTTTTTTCCCCTTGGGTTAATGGTAGTTTTACAGTTCAGTATCAACTTGCCATTCTTTACAGCTTTTGAAAAAGGATCCTTTTAAGACACCACTGGTCTGCATTAGGAATGTTTTTGTTATGGTCAAAAATAGGTGGTAACTACAGAGGCTGAATTTAACCTGTTATCCAGAGCGCATTCAGTTGTTTGATCCCTTATTCTGTGATGCTGAGCAACTTGTTCAATGTTTTTGTTGTTATGATATGTTGTTGAATGTAGAACATGTCTTTTTGTCATAGCTTAATTGGAATCAAAGCAATAGTGTCCCATGAGAATGTAAGATAAAGGAACCTATGAACATAAAGGGCAACTTTTTTTCTATTACTTTTGTTCTGTAAAATTCTACAAGCTTTCAGAGGTTATTATTTGAAGGTGGGAAGTGAATCTGACATTCACATATACAATCTGCACAAATGCATACCTCCTGGGACCATTAAAGAAACCTCTCCTTCCATATAACCAACTATTTTAAAGGACTTCTACTCTTGTTCCACTGTTTCTTTTCTTGGTGTTTGCCTGTCATTTGACTGATGGCAACATAGTCAGCAGTGACTGTCAGCAGTGAGCTATGTCCATTGTGCCTATTGCAGAGACTGAGCTTTAAATTCCAACAACCTTTGGACATACATTACCAAGCAGTGAGGGACTTGGATGGCTTTGAAGAGTAAGATGTCTATGCAACTTCAGTTTCAACAAAAACATCTATACTTAAACCAGAATCTGTTTTTGTTTCATTCTATCTCTTTTAACAGCTGGGTTGACATTTCCCATAGACAAAACTTGGTAATGTATTCTCAGCTCAGTTATAAAGGAAAGATGAGAAGCTTGCATTTTGAAAACAATTTCCTTCCCAATTCCCGTGTGGTGGAACTGTTGATATAACTTGTTGTCCTGCAGCTTTCTGTTCCAGCCAAACTGCTAGCTCCACTGTACAATTATCCTAGCTTTAGAACTGACTTCTCCCAGAGAGAAATCATGGGGGAATGATAAGTCTTTCTAAAGATAATTAGGAAGACTCCAAAGTCTTAACAACCTAGTACAGATACTGTGTTCCATAGGTCATGTTGGCTGATTTTTTCCTGGTTACAGTTGTTCATCTTTTAAAATCTTCTAAATAGTTCTTCTGTGAAAGTGAAACTATAGTGAAGCCCCCCAGACCATCTGTCAAACATTGTTTATAATGCACTTTCCTTTCTGTAGCTGACAAAGTTCAGGAAGAAATTCTAAATGGGGAGGAAAAAAAACAAAAGCAAACAAACAAAAGGCTTTTCTTGCAGGCTTTGACATTCTCTCTCTGTTACAGGTTTGAAGGAAAAGACTAAAATCAAGTCCTATGATCAGGTGATGGTCTTGAAGATGGAAAGTTTCCACTGTTCTAACAATCTGAATGCAACTGTCTTACTATTTACCTTTAAAGAGTGAAGAGCTACACTTCATTTATACTACCTTTTTTCCATTTGGTTAGGGTAGTTTAATCCTTCCACTGATGTATTCTTCCTGTCAAGTATGTATGTATGTGAACAAGCATATATACTCCAATTAATCAAGGAGGGCATAGCATGTTTATGCACACAAAAATCTCCTGTGTCTTGACAATCCTGCTACTGTGGATATGTATGGATCTTTAGATGTTGCTCACCCAGTTTTTCCTTCTAAATAAAAGCACACTAAAACTTGCATGTAGAGGACTTCTTGGATGAGTCTGGACCATTTGTCTCCAGAGACAGGAAGATGTAGTGAAGAAATAATAAACAACATTTTGAGGAACTTTTTAATTTCTCTTCTTCTTGTTGGTATATCACTTGCCTGAATGCCTTTGCTAATCTGTCTTGCCTAACATGTCCTAAAGAAGACATTTGCTTTTCTTCACATAATACCATCCTTTTATTTTTTTTTCTATTTTATTTTTTTTTTTCTATTTTTTTTTTTTTTTCAGAAAGCTTTATAACATCTTCTAGGAGTCATGATATAGTAACTGAGAGAAACTGGTAAGGAGATAATCCTGGGCTTTGCAGTACCTGATCTGATTGCCACAAAGTTGTCCTGAAATAAGTCTATGCTCAGTTCCACAAAACACTGGTGTAAAAACTACACGAGGAAAAAAATGATTACCTTAGATTAACTTAGCTTTTAAATTAGTGACCAGAAAAACTAGAATAATGTATTTTAAGGTTATTCAATGTTATAACATTTTTGATATCTTCAAAGGTCCCTTCCAACCTGGAACAGAACACTGGAGTAGCAGAAAATATTCCTTATTAAGCAGTTAAAAGACTAAGAAAGAGACAACGGTGCACTGCATCTTTTCAGAGGGAAACAAGGTATGAGAGTAGAAATAAATATAAGTGCTTCCTAAGGTGAGCATGAATACCCATTCAGTCTTCTGGGTGATACTGGAACAGGTTGTGCAGGGAGGTTGTAGATGTCCCCTCCCTGGAAGTATTCAAAGCCAGGCTGCATGCGGCCATGGCATGGTGGTTGGAACTGAATTATCTTGAAGGTCCCTTCCAACCCAAACCATCTGATGACTGTAAAAGCAGCTGCTGTTAGTTCCAGGCAGATATTACCAATATTGTTTGGCCCAAAAGCATATGAGAGTATTAAATGCCTTTGGGAGCCATATATAAATTAAAGAACATATCAGTGTTTTCATAACAGATATGACTAAATAAACTACTAAGGCAATGTATACCCTGAGGCAATATAGGCAGTCTTGGAATAACCTGTAGAAGAAGCTTTTCATACTATTCAGAGGACAGAGACAGTCAAAAATAGTCTTGGTGACATTGCGAGTCTGTCACTGATCTTCAAGTGTATCACGTTGTCTCTAGTGCTCAAGCCTGTCACTAAAATAAGGTCACCAAAGACTTCTGAATGTGTTGCACTCGTTACTGCTTTTAGAGATATGCAGAGTTTTCAGTTAGTCAAGAGAAAGCCATGGGCTGTGGAATATGACTGTATGAGGTTGTAGATTGGTATTTGCCTGATTCCTAGATTGTAGGAATAAGAAAAATGAACGTGGAGCAGCTATAGAAATAAGGTTGTTTTGAATGGAAAACAAAAACATGGTATTGGTGTTGAAATGCAAAAATAGTTTAATCAGACAGTCATGGTTCAGTGTACAGTGGTACAGATTATTTTTCTTTTCAAGTTATATACAGCTTTAAGCCATGAGGTAAACTAGAAAGTCTCATTATCCTACAAAAGTTTTCAGTGTTCCTCTTTCTCCCTTTGATACCAGGGAAGCATAAAAGTAATATTTTACTATAAGTAATTAGGGTAGTAACTTCAGTGTTCTGAGATATATTTACTTGCTGTCAATTGGATTGTGAGACAATAAACATTTAGCACACATGGAGTGGGGTTTTACATGCCTATTTCAGGATTATTTTGCCTAGGAAAAATGTGATAATAAATTCCTATATCCAGCAAAACATTTGACACTCGTGCAACACAGGTGTCAGTTGAAAACCTGTGAATACTAGTCAGAACAAAACATCCTTTACTTGACACTGACACTTTGTCAGACTTTGAGTCATGTGTTGAGGCATGTGTCATTATGTCTGCTCTAAACTGCACAGGAGATTGGAAAGCTCCTGAGCTCCATTTCTGCTGAGGTGGGTCAGGAAGTACAATTTAAGGCATAAGGCCATTTCTGTATTTTTTTTTGTGAATATTTCCTTATTGCACTGACTGGATTTTGGATTTTTGAATGTGTGATTCAGGGTGGATAAGCTTTATTTGCAAACAAAGCATAAGAAAAAATACTGACATATTTTATGAACTACGTCTCCAATAATAATTATCTTACAGGTATTTCTAATAATCTGTTCTGATATAATGAGTTATGTAGAGTGTGCAGAGATGCATGTATAGTACTGTACTCACAGACTACTGCAGTGCTAACTTTCTCTTTGATATTATTCTCTCTGATTCAAGACTGTGGAAGAAAAAAATGTTATTGAACCAGGGAGCTATTTTCACATATTTTTTTTAAAAACAGACTTTAAAATGAAAATACCAAGATGAATTAAACTGTCTTTAAATCAACATTGTGCTAATTTAGCATTTTCAATATCTTGTAGTGATCTGAATTTTGAAGGAAAAAAAAATAATAATTTAAAAAGGGTGGTGGTGGAAGGAAAACAAACAAAATCAGCAAGAGATGCTGTAATCTTCTATATCCTGGTTTAAGCCCCAAACCCAGCCCAGACTTCTAGATTAGTGATAAGGACTCCCAATGCACCATTATAGCTCTCTCTCAGAAAAAGCTACACTGCAGTTCTTAAAAACTGCTGGTGGAAGGAGTTTTGCTAATTAGGAGATGTTACAAAGGAGAAACTAAAGCTGAAACAAACTGTAAGCATTTTATCCTGATGTTTCCATTCTTGAATCAATCTTGATACTGTGAACAGTAGGAGATATCCAACTGCAGGTGTATGCAATCATATTTAATTAAGCTTTTCCCTTTCATCTGCAGTCATTGCTGTACTCAAGCTATCACACTTATTAGTCTTTAAATTCCTGTAAGATACATTTTATTTCATAGCTCAGAAGGTCCAAATCAACCTCAAATGGACGAAGCTATTTCCCATGTAGTAAGACTGCGTTCAGAAACTGAAGAATATGAGCCTTTGCACTTTTACTATCTTTCTGTTTCTGTCCAGACCTGAATTTACAATACCGAAGGTCTAAGTTTAGCAGTCTTTCATGGAAAATAATGTGCAGCTCTGGTTTGCATGACTTTGTCTGCAACTTCACGCTATTATCTGTGACTGAATTTTCCAGACACTTCATTTTTTCTTTTCTTTTTTTTTTTTTAATACACACACTAGATATAAATTTCAGCTAAGCTATGAGTTACAGCACCAATGTTTTAATTAGCCAGTAGGAGATGAGATTAATCAATTTATTTCATGCAATTTTTGCACAATGGTGCTGGTGTCCATATTTCAGATAGTGGAAAAAGGGATACATTAATCCAGTTATTTCTCATTTTTATTTGATCTGCTAAGGACACTGAAAAGGAATTTTTACATATTTTTATTTCTTTTAGAATTCCCCAAACCTAAACAAAACACCCCCAAAATGCAAGTATCAGTATCAGTGTTTTGGTTGGTTTATTTATTTATTTATTTATTTTTGTGATACTTTGAGCTTTATAGTTCAAGATAAAGAATAAATATGCTATATCCCAAATATGTATGAAGGTTATGGTTTTGTTTCATTTTGTCATCTCAAGCTATTAAATCTTTGCATTGTCGCATAATCAGGATATAAATATATATATATTTGCTGTTCTAATTCAATGACACAAAATTCAAGATCCCTGAGGTAAGGTTAAGCAGGAGCTCATATAGTCAGGGTTGAAATTCAGACACTGCAGATATAATCCATCTCCCTGACACATGCAGTGCTTCATTGTGAGACTGCCAGACACAGTCTGCTGAGATGGGAATGTCACAGAATACCAAAACAGGGGGAGATGCAGTTTTGTTCATCATTGCTTTTATCTACAAAAATCCATCTAACAGTCTACATACACAGCTACTGCCAGACAGAGAAATATGAATGCAGCAGAGAGATGCAGCGGCAAACATTCAGAGGCGTATATGGAGCATATGCTGGGAATGCTCAGAATTACCTGAAAATAATTTGGGTAGTTAATCAGGTTAATTGCTTATCTTTAAGGCAATATTTTGGTGCAGACGCTGAGTCACCATCTCTGCTGTCTAGCAGAGATCAATAACTTTCCTGGTTGCCTGCATCTCCTGGTGAATTTTGAACCTAAATGACAAAAGGGGCCCAGAAGGCAAAGAAAGTGCACTGTCATCACTGGTCGGGCAGGCAGGCAGAAAAGGCTGCAGTGGCAGAAAAAAAAAAAGAAGCTTTTTAGAAAATATAAAGTGCAACTGCTCTTTCAGTTAATTCCTAGTTATAACCACTCCAGCATACATTTGAAGTTTTTACACCAAGAACAAAGGGGAAAAAAAATAAAGCAATTAAATGATACTTAGGGTTCCAAAATGAGACATGAATCTGTAGGCTTATCTCAGACATACGTGTAAGCAAAGGAGCTTGTCTTGACTGTAGTGGGCAGACTTGCCTGTCATACGGATTTCAGGGTGGATTTTCAAATACCTATATTAGACAGCAAAATATTTAAAATGTGTCTAGTTACAGTTTAATTTCATCCTGCCGTAGCATAGGCAGTGCTACTGCACGCTACTGTGGTCACTGGGCAAATTCAACTTTAATCAGAAAGGAAGAAAACTTCTGGGGCACTGAGAAAATACACTCTTACCATAGACTTGGCAGAAAGCAGGCTGCCCATATGACCAGCAGGGCTGGAGGGACATGGCTGTCTGGGCTTACATCTGGACATATGTTACACTTAGTATTGTTAAGTATTGCTGGTTCTAGCTTAAAAGGTGTGTTTTTCTGTGAAATAGAGTATTCTAGTCTATAAGTTCCTAGCAACATCTCTGTATAGGCGTTTTCCTACCCATTTGTTAAAGGCAGCCTTCAGCTAAAAGCACTGTCTGTTTCTTAGTGCACCATGACAGGATGCAGCAGTTCAGGACCAGGCAGTGACACAGCAGAGCAGCCTGGGGCAGTGGGATGAATAGAAGTAGAGGGCATGTATTGAACTGGGAATATAACGATTGCAGGGATACTGATGACTCCCAGGATTGTGTCAAAAGGTTCATGAGGAAGATACAAGCAATTCAAAGTTTAGGAGAAAGCACAGTAGGTGGGCTGTGTATTGGGGAAAGGTAGCTGAAGGCTAGGTTATGTATTTTGGTGTTGGTTTAGTGTCCCCCAAATCTTGTGATCAATCATTTCATTCTGTTTGCATCATGATAGTTTTCAGAGTCTCTCTGAAACCGTCCCTTAATCCCAATATGAAGCCCTGCTCTTTGCAAACTGATCTGCACCACCACAGAACAAACCAAGCAGATAAAACCTCTCTATTTCAATTTATTTTTCCATCACTTCTATTTTTATCCAGGTAAGATTTCTCTTTGCATGATTTTTCTTTGAATCACTTTCTTACCTCTTATAACCTAAATTGTCAAGTTTGGATAATGCCATCATGGTATTTGAATTTTCTAGAAAATATCAGCTCTGAGGAAGTGAGTAAAGATCATGGCAGTAGTAGTGCACAGTTGATGTCTTCATTCCTCCACCTGTACTAATCTTGGTCACACCCAAGATCTTACAGGATAACAAGTTTCCAGGAGCCTCATTTAGCACTTCATGAACACTAATATCTCCTTCTGCACACTTCCTCAGAAACATCATGGTACAATGACTTAGTTTTGCAAAAAGATCAGAGATAAATCTGACCACTACAGTCACTTGGAAATGAAATAGACCTATATGGTTTGATGGACTTATGAAACAAAGCTTAATATGCCATTCAGCTTTCATCTCACACCTTAGTTTTTGTATAAATCTGAAATTGTTTCAGTTGTGGAAATATTAACATATTTTTATATTTCTGCATATCTTGTTTTTGTGTTTCCTTATCCTTATTTGTAAAAAATACGGGAGAAGCCTATGTGATATTTCTAAGCAGCTGACAGTGAGATGTACGGGCATCTTATAAGAGTTTAGGATTTTTTTGATCTTTAGTGTTTCAGGGAATGAGGGAGAAAAATATTTTAATTGGAATTTGATAGTTACAAGCAGTATCATCAACTTTAATGTTTTTACTTCTTGGCTCTGCAAAAGGTTCTTTTTGTAGCTTTGTTCCTCAAAAGAGACACAACACATGGTAAAGATAATAGGTATTTATTTTCAAAGTAAAAAAAAAAAATCATTTTGAAAACATTCTGTAATAAATGGGACACATTTTTCAAAAATACATGAAATACAGTTCTGTTCTAGCAGTTCTATTAATTAATCATTATTAATCACTGGAACTCAAACAGATCTCAATGCATGTTTTCAAGCTTAATCCTGTATTCGGCTTGCCTGTTTCCTAAAACTCTATTAAAAGCCCCTTGTTGTTTACATATTTATAAATAACTGGAAACCTGATGTTAAAGTTCTCCTTTAAGGATTTAATTTCATATACTTGAGCTATTTCATTATTAAAATAATATCATATACAGGAAACTTTGACCTTTCATTCTTTAACCCTCCTGTATACCATAATAGCACTTCCGACAGTAAGTACTTACTACCGTGTTTTGTTTCAACAGTATCTTTAATGAATTACCTAAAAACTAATCTAGAGTTTGAGCTGCTAAACTTGTGAGCACAAATATATATTGTTTAACTGCCAAAAAAAAAAAAAAAAAAAAAAGAATTTATCAAGGATTTTAAAATATCCTTCGGAAATTAAAAATATATTCCACAGACTTTTAAAATCTTTAACTTCTGCAAATTCAGAATAAAAACTCCAGAGTTCTGGTTTCATAATGTATGGTTTAGTTGCAGATCATCTAATTTACTGTGGTGTAATGTTGTCTCACTGTAGTAGTAATGCCTTTTCTCATGTTGCTTGTTTGTCTCAAAGTAGAGAATCAAGTCTGCATACACATACGCCCACATTAAACCATATATATGAATACATAATGAAGTTCAGTTAACAAAACCTTGGTGTGATTTCTAGACGTATCTGATGTATCTGAACATGCATTTCTAGAACACTATTGAGATTGGAAAATCTGAAGGAAAATCAGGCAGAAAAGATATTGCTGAAGTGATAGCATATTTCAGTGCTGATCTAGTGCTGATTCAAGAATTTATGCAACCACGCTGTCAAAGATCTATAGTAATTTTTGGCCCACACATCTGAAATACTTTGAAACTTTTGTCTTAGAATGTTTCTAATTGTAAAAACTTTGTACTTCTGCTGTATGATCCACATGCCCTGCAAGAAATCCCCTTGAAATGATGCAGAGATTTCAAGTGGCTTTGACCTGTGTCATTACACTACACCTTTGCTGCTTATGATTCACAGTATTGCTATTAAAATGTAAATGCAATTCAATAATGTCACGAGGCTTTTTTTTTGGCTTTTTTTTTTCCATCATTAAGTTCTCAGGTAAGAATATTAAGGAAAAAATGATACAACAAAAAGAGAGCATGCTCCTTTACCAGTGGTTGGGTTGAGAAGATGGGGCTTGTATGTGATGAGTGTCAAATGCTTCACTCTTGTGAGAAAATATTTTTGAAACACCATCTTGCTTGTTGTTCAAAGGCAGTCTGTTGCTTCAGTCACACCAATGCTCCTCTCCCATCCTCCAACATTCAATATCTGTTCTGCAGATATGAGTATCTGTATGTGTTTTATGTCTTCTAAACAGATAGTAAACAGGTGTCTTGAGTTTTTTTTCAAGATCCATTAATGACATCACACTGTATTTTAGGCTGAAAAAATCTATTTTGAGATGATTGATTAAAAAAAATATGGCATTAAAGTTCATGCAGAATCACCTTTTAGATCATAGTTGAAACTGATATTGCAATTTTAACCAACACGGCATCCATGTTTGCTTATGTCTTGTCTTGAGAAAGCACATACTTTTGGAGAGCCAACAAAATTTCCATATTTAAAAAAATATAATTCTCTAATACCCTGCTGGGAAATATACACCAAGATTTTTAAGACATTGTAATTAAGTAGTAAATATGTTACTAATTTCTAAACGCTAATAGAGATGCATTCTGGGTAGAAAAGGGAGACCAAAAAAAAACAAACCAAAACAAAAAAAAACCTAACCAGATGAAAAGTTTTGACCTAAACAAATAAAAAGAATTTAAGAGATAATAAAGTGATTTTATATTAAATTTCTCTTATTGTTATCTTAGAATAGTATAGAATGCTTCTCTTCCAACATTTGATGTTACCGTTACCTTCATGTAATCCCAGAACAGTTGAGATGGGATGAGATGGGAAGGCACCTTGGGAATTGTCTAGTCCAACCCCCTTCATCAATGCAGGGTCACCTAGAGCAGGTTGCTTAGTACTTTTTTCAGTTGGGTTATGAAAACCTCCAAAGAGGGAGATGCATCTTCCTCCTGAAGTGGTGTTCTGTGCATTATTTCTGCAAGATTTCAGTGCATTATTTGTGTTTGCACTTGAAAGATCACAACTCTCCTGCCATGTACAGTGTGTAGTAAACCGACAGCTCTTTCCAAAGCTCTGCAGCTGTGGAGAACCTTGGGACTTAGAAAGCCTCATCATGCTTCTTTATATCAATGTCAGAATGGCAATATCTCAGTTCCATTAAATGATAGGGAATTTTATTGCTGTCATTGACAAGGACTGTTCACCAGGATTCTCAGAAGAATCACTTGATGCTGGTTTGTGCCATGAGACAGGGAGTGGCAATTGAAACTGCATTTTTAAAATCTTCTGGTACAATCAGTTATTTTTTCTTGTTCACTTGGCTGATATTTCTAAAATGTTTTAGTACCTTGTTTCTTTGCAACGTAGGGTTATTTACACACTGTAAATCTCAACATTTCTCCCCTTTTCTTGACGTGCGCGATCTCTTCAAGTGTCCTACACATTCTGCTTTCAAAATTTCACTATTGCTATTTACTATCTGAAAGGATGTTTACTTTGTCATTAAAAAAAAATCATGTTTATCCTGCCATTAAAACTGTGGAAAAGCCAAGAAACTAGTACTGAAAATTTTGTGGAATATGTTTTTGCTCTAATCGTCACAGTTTGTGAAATGTTGAATGTTTATGTTTACAGTTATTTTTATCTATGTGTTATTGTCTTCTCAATCAGGCACAGGATGTTTGTAGAAGGAGCTTTTACAGAAAGAAATGTTAACAAGACAGCACCAGTAAAATAATTCATAGCTCTCTGAAAACCTGTTCAAAACAATCTTATCTGGGACCTATACCCCACAGAGTCTGGAAGCTGCACTTGAACCAAATCTATATCTGCCTTGCCTTGAAGGTGGTGCTTCTATTTGTGGTGTGTGGACATTGGCATACTTTATCAGTGCGGTTCTGTGTTGGAGGCGGAAAGCCTGGACCATGGTGAAATTCTGCCACTGCCATTCTTTGTGGCCCTGATGCTTTCACTCTCCATATCTGTTCATTGCCTTGCCTTATCAGTGTAGGGATGACTCTTGCAAAGCACTAGACAGCGCTGTAAGCAAGAACTTCTTGTTTGGTTAGCTCGTATGTTTCTGTGATACAGGTAACAAAAATGTGCCTGTCTTTTGGGATGACTCTATACTGAACGCTTTTTACTCAGGCAAGAACTCACATTTCATCAAGAACACTTATGGTCTTAAATCTTTCATGTTAATTGGCTTTCCCCTGAGTCCATGTTGACAACTAATAGCTCCGTGAAATTACACTGGACAGTATACTTAAAACTAATAGCAAAAATAAAGGAAATCTGCCTGGAGAGGATAGCTTAATAGAAACAGGGTTTGGAAAAGAATAAAAAGTCAATGACAAAGCATCATCGCACTTGTTCTGTGGGGCTGGAGCAGCTGCTGTATCACATGAGCCAACAGCCGCTGAGACCTTCAACTTGGAGGAATTCTGTTGTAATTACCCTGACTCATTACAAACTTCACCTGGCTTTCATTTACTAATGTAACTTACTGAATATTTTTTCCATTAATTTGAGTTGTGTCTGTAGGCACAGCAGGGATTCATCTGGGGACATCTGACTTTTTTTTTTTTTCCTTTCCTACACTTCCCTCCTTTATAATGCTAAAGGGTAGGAGAGTTACTGTACTTGTAAATGTAATGGTCATGTGAATATTGAAAGAGTGAAGCATATTTTTTAAAAAATAAATGCTGAGTAAAGGAATAACAATTTGCTCCTTATAGTAAAGCTTTGCTGATTCCATTATTTGTTTTACTCTGAGGATGTACATGGAATCCTCACCACCACTTTAAGAAGAGTAGCAGTAATATAGTATGTTCACTCGTTTCTCTCTCCTATTTGTCTGCGCATCCCTGACTATTGTACATAGTTTCCACGCGCTAAAGTATCTAAAGTATGCTATTTCTGAGAGTTTCAACTGGTCTTCATGCATCTATAGCTACTCTCTAATGTCATTTTTTTTGAACATGATGTAAAAATTTGAACTGTCTTTTCTTGCAACATCACTGTTGTATTGTGTTTGAATGAGATGCCAACCAGCTTTTAGTCAAACATTGCTATTTCTTGTTGCTCTTTTATACCACTGCTGGCAGATTATTGTGAGGGCAAGCTGCATTTGCAGATGTGAAAAGATGCTGCTTTGTTTTTCTTGCAGTATATCTTAGTGTTTTATTTATTTAAGAGTCCCAGAGCAAGCAAATCTAGAATTTGAGTTGACTTCTTAGATTTAAACTCCTCTTGCAGCGGACTTGGGGTATAGGTACTTGGCATATCTGTTTATGAAGGAGACATTTTAAAGGAAATGTCACTTATATTAATGGCTGTTGTTGTTTTAAGAGTTCTGAAGGTTTTTTGTTGTTGAATTTATATATATATATACATATATATGTATGTATTTTTTAATCCAGCTGAGGATAACTGTTTGGGTGCCAAAGGGAGCAAGTAATAACCACATAAAAATGTAATATTTACAACTGACAAATAACTTGGAACATGTTATACATCTCAAGCTAGAAATATCTGCACTGATCCCTCTAGCTAACAATTGCAGCCAATGGTAGTTCAGAAAATGGTTGTGCAGGCATACTAAACATCTTTAAATTTATTCTGCTAGTGTTAATATTTGCAGTTCTTTATTGCATTTGCCGGAGTGATTATATTCTGTTTTGTATGATAGTTTTACTTTTTTTCAGTTAGTTATTGTTTGGTTAAAAAAATTATAAAAATTCTTTTGAGTATTGAGCCCACCTCTCACAGTCATTTATGAGCCTGATTCAAAGTCCACTGAAGTCAGTGGAAAAATTTAACATATCTTACTTTCCTTCATTAAAATATATATAATATATATTTAAAAATTATTTTTCTGATGAACTGGATTATGAAACCAATGAAGTTCTAGTCAAAAACAATTTGACTATTCATGAAAATTTGAAGAAATAAGAGGAAGACTGCTTTTGCACTTTGAATCTGAGGTCTGAGGCTGTAAAAGCACAAAAACATTGAGCCATAATCAGAAATGTGCAAGTGGAATCTGACAGTAAGTTGAAGAGCAGGTCCAATGGAGCTGTACGGGAGCTGCAAGTACTCAGCACCTCTCAAGCAAGGTCCCAGAGGCAGACGTCCTTTCAGTGGTCTTATGACTCTTGACTGCTTAGGAAGGGTTTATTAGTTCTCCAAATATAAAACATAAAGTGGCCAGGTGAAGTATAAGAAAAGTGATCAGTTTGCTAAAAGGTTTTGATTTTAAACATACGTCTGTAGAGTGGTGAGGACTTTATGGGGAGCCTTGTAGAGTCAAAAGATCAACACCAGCTTTGTTTCTTTCTCTTCCTTTTTTTCCCCTTGTTTTACATTCTGCTCAGCAGTTGCCATTAAAGTCTTTCTTAGTGCTGTAGACCTTGTACTAATTCATGACAACATTAAAGCTGGAAATAGTGTAATACTACTAATGAGGCCAAAGGAAGAATGATAAAGATTTTTGTAGTTGTAGTTGCACATAACTGCTGCAGATAGAAGTAGTCTTTCAGTTGCAATGAATTGTTAGGACGTATCCTGACCTCTTTCTACTCCCTCTCCTAATATGAAAATTATCATCTTTATATTCAAGCTTAACATAAAGGAGGTTGATTTAATCAGATAAAGTAAGATGTATAAAATGTTCACAATTATAAAAATAAATAATAAATAATAAATCCTCATATAGAAATCTGGAATAATCTGAAACAATATTTTTTGTGTGTGTTTTTCCTTGAAATATTTTGGATAATAATCTGCAAGCAGGAGTGACAGATTGAAGCAATCTAAGAAAATATCAAAAACTTTAGCACTGTTTTCTGCCCATTTTTTATTTTCAAAGTCAGATTATAGTTTGTAGAGACTATTCTGATATTCTGGTCTCTCGCCAAGAGGGATAGCTATGATGCAAAATGGGTTTGTATAGAGGTTAACACTTGTATTGAAAGCAATTATTAAAGGTATATCTAATTTGTTACCTCATTCATAAATTGCATTAGATTCTAATATGTAAATGTTCTGGAGTAGTATCTGTTACTATTACTTTCCAAAATAAAATAAATAGTAATAAAAAAAATCAGGTTGCCCTTGTTTCAGTCAGTAATTTTATTCAAAAAAATAAGTATTTCCTTATTTATCGTGGTGCAGCACATCTACCTCAAAGAAGGTGTTCTGTTTGTTTGCACTGAGAAACAGATAAAAGCAAATACTACTCTTTGTCCCCATATGTAACAGACCTTATTTTGGCTGATTACTTCTATTCTGCAGGAGAGAGAGGCCTTGGAAAACACTGAAAAAGGCATTATAGGGGTGAGCATGGTTAAAGAATAAATGTTGTCTGGTTCCTCTTCATTCAGGGATGTTAATTAGGAGTGTGAAAGATGGTTTAGGGGGGTTCGCATGAGACACTGACACTGCAAAAAGAGCAGAAGAGGTGGGGAGAAAGTGATTTGGTAAAAGTCACCCTGTAAAAATAAACATATGGCTTGAATATGTTTCATTTTGTGTCCTACTTATTCCTGGATTGTCTCTAAAAACCACCAAGACACACTGAAATAAGTCAACGATGGGAGTTTTAAGTTAGCTACAATTTACTCCACGCACCATCAGCAATAATGAATAAATTAAATAAATTTTTAAAAGGCAAGCTCAGCTTTTTTAGGCATTCAGTTTATTTTGCTTGGGAAAGAACACAATTGGGAACTAAGGCTAGTGGCATAAGCTCATTTTATTGAAGTGTACAACTTTTAAAGTGACAACTGGGACAGTCATTTGGATATGGAAGAAAACTGTTTAGCAAGCGTAGCTGTAGCAGGTAGAGGCAATGCTCCCGGTGCTTCTGGTGTCAGTTAGATTTGGGTATAGAAATAAAAACACATTATTAGATGGATTAATTCAATAGTTAAATAAATAACACTGGTATTCTCTTCTTTAATCTTCTGTGCACAAGTTAGATCCAGTTCACAAACTGTTTTGCATGGGTACAATTCATCATACTAATTCCTTTTTTGACACTCATGGGTTTGAGAAGTTACACATATGAAGAAGGACACGTACCCTGGAATTTGTCAAGACTCTCTGAAAATGTGATTGTGCTTATTCGTGTTCATGGAATAAGACCTTTCTTTTCTTGAAATCACTGTTTTATTTAGAATATTATTTGAGTAAGGGCAGGAGGAATGACTTTTTCTTTTGTTTTCTAACTTTTATTCTACCCTTCCTTGTCAGTAATTCCTTTTTACCTTTATTATTAGTATAATTTGCAGTAGATGCAGTAGGCAGAAATGTCTGTTAGTCTTTCACAGTCAAAGACTGAGAGACAATCACTAGTTTATATTATTCCTGTTCATTCTGTTGGATACTTGTTTTATTTCTGAATTCCCTTTAACTTGTTAGAACTAATCAAATGACAAATGCAGGTATGGGGGAAGGTCCCAAAGTTTTTACATCATGATTTTTTCCTGTCCTGATCCATACTTTCACTGAAGTTAATAGAAGCTATATGTGCACGTGGAAGGTGGAGTATATCCCCAAAGATTTTACTGGAAAATTTGATAATGCTAAAATAAACAGAGGGTTGCAGCAAAGTATTTCAGTGAAAAGTAATGCTTACTTTGTTAGCTCAGCTGCTCTTGTGCAGGAAAAAGTTTCTCTTCCAGAGGCTTTCTTGTCAGATGCCCGTAGGACTTTGGCTCATTTACCTTTAAACATTTCCACTCTGTTTGGAAGAAAATCTGCAAAACAGCCAAAATGTGATTAGATTCTGAGGAGATCTAGGTTTCCTCCAGTCTCTGGCCCTCACTTGAGGGGTCTGAGTCAGGGCAACCTTTACCTGAATTAAAGGTATTAGTGGAGAACAGAAATTTGAATAGGATCTTTAGTTATGTGTAGACCACATTTTTTCTCCGTTTTTGTTTTTGGATTATTTCAAAATTAACTTGTTTGTTTGTTTGTTTGTTTGGAGACCAGCATTATACATAGGGAGGGGAGAAGGAGCTGATCTGTGTTTTCATTCAGAGGTATTTTAGTTGCCCAGTGTTCCCAAGGAGCTGTTGAATGATGAAGTGGAACTCAGCATTTGCTTTGAGCTTGCCATGACTTTCTGTAAAGATGGCAGACACACTGGGCTTGTCCACAAATGTTATATCTTTACCATTATCTAGACATTTCAGATTGAAATTATGTGATTTCTTTTTTTATTTTATTTTTATTTAGAAGACATTAAAAGGACAGTGGTAGGGGTTTGAAACGCTGGAAAGAAAAAGACAGAATATTACTTTTAAAATTTCTTTTCACTTCCAAAGCAATTATTCCCTTTCTTTGTTTCTTTTCCACCTACAACACTAGTTTATAATGAATATACAATTTGGGTAAAGTAGACATTCTGTACCTACTCGAGTACACTGAATACGTCAGTGTTGAAGTAGGTAAGGTTGTTTTTTTTTTTTTTGTTTTTTTTTTTTCAATCTGAGATATGCAGCACTGCTATCCTGAAATCTTGTTGGTAATTTTTAAACATTTACAAGAACATTAACTCTGTTTGTTTGTTTGTTTCAGCGATGTTACCAGGACTTTGCTATGGAGCTGCTGCCACAGTACTGTGTGCTGATATCTAGATCATTAGACATCAGGAGAAAAGCCAGTGTGTTCACGGAAACAGTGCTTCCTCAGACAAGTAATAATCAGCCTAATGTCAATGTCATGCTACAATCAGACTGACAAGGTTTGCAAATACCTTGAAAGGATCTGCTCATCTTTGAATGCTGCAGATCAAAGCCTGACTGGAACAAAAAGCAAGTATGCTGCATGTCAGCTGCAGTATATTGTTGATGAGCACAGCATGTATAAGCAGAGGCCACTGCTATCATCACCAGCAGGAACAGCCAGATGGACTGGGCTGGTCTACTACTTAAAATCTTGCTGTATAACCACAAAAACTAAAAATGAAGCTTAAAAACCCATTACTCATTTCCAGAGCCCCAGACTGTCTTTTTAAAGCTTCAAGTTCATTTTTAAGCTATGCCAAAGACTTTTTTAGACATGTCTGTTCTCAGGAACTTCTGTCTGTTTTTTGCTGTTTGTCAGGATAGAATTAGTTCTGGGGAGCGTTAGGATGGAGGACAGTTGTTCAAGCAGAGTGATCATCTGTAAACCCTCCCAGCTCTGCCACAGATATGCACATATTCTGCAACTGGGAAAGTCATTTGCTCTGTGTGTTCTTATTTTTCCAAATGTGAAATGGGGCAGCTTCTCATCTATGACTGTAACACGAGGTCTGATTCATTAATGCATTTCCAGCACACTTTGTGCTCTATGTATAGAATAGCTAGTACCCTGTGGGAAAAACAGAACAGCCAACAAGATAAAATATGGTTTGTGTTGCACCAGACTGAGCCCTCTGGATATTGTGCTTTTGGGGCAAAATCATTCCCTTTTTTCTTCTGTAGTGCCTCTATTGTCTTTGAGGATTAAGAGCTTGTGGAAGGCTAAGGCAGCTTCTCCGTGGGGTGGCTCAGCTTGCAGTACATTGGGGTATGGTGAAGCTGGTTTGCAGCAGAAGGCGTACGTCCTACTCACGACATCTTCTTGTAGTGTGAGTCTAAACTGACCTTCGGCATGGCCATACCAGAATTAAAAGATGAAATAGCCAGAAAGGACCTCACTTGTTGTTGTCTGCACCTGAGTTTAGAGAATTTCTCTCAGTGATGTTGTGCAGAGCTAGAAAAGCCTGCAGGAAATATCCACTTACTGACCTGATGTTGCAGGAGGCAGTGGCAGCCCAACTGGTGCGTATGTCTTAACCTATGAAACCAAGCCAGTGTTGCTGTATGAGATGACAGACTAATGATAATTTTAGGCAATTAGTTTATTTAGGGTGAAAACAGAAATTAGAAAAAGCCCAACCACTAAAAGTTTGTGTTTTTCTATTAAAAAAAAAAAAAAAAGGCGGCTTTTCCTTTGCCCTAAGGTCCCCTTGGAATGTTTTAATATGGAAGTTATATGCTGAGAACTTTTCTTTCCCAGGAAAACATAAATCACCTAAGAATTGTTTAGAGAAGAGCCTCTAAAACATTTTTTTAGTGTTTGTGGGAAAATTTTTAGTTCTTTATCTTCTAATGAAATCTGTGGGTCTGAGGTTTTTTTTTTTCTGTTTGGGCACATTCACAGGTGGAAGATCTTCCTGGAACTTACTAGATTCCCAGCTGAATCCCCTGAAGCATCGGTCTTGTAATGTGACATGATGAGAGAGTGAGTGCATTTATTGTTACCTGGATTATAGCTGTGTTTCACACTCCAGCAGCCTAAAAGGAGCAGAAGCTCCACAAAAGCCTCCAAACCAGACTGACAAGGGAAGAGTGCTCATAGAAGTGATGTGGATGTCCAAAGTTACATACCCACTCAAAGAGACTGTGCCAGGTGCAGGATCCTTCTTCCCAATCTGTTTTGCATGTCAACACTTATATTTTAAAATTTGCTTTTATTTATTTTTTTTTCCCTAGCAGGTATAGAGCCAATAACATAGTCAGGTGGTCTTGGAAAGAGGTTAACAGACCATTTGTTAGAAGGATTTCAGTGCCAGCATCTGGAAAGTCTGAATTTGTATGCCCTTGCAGATCACACTGATTTTACTAATCTCAAGGTCAGGGGAAAAAAAAAAAAAAAAAAAAGGAAAAAAAAAAAGGATTGCATGACAATATTCCACTTTATCTCACTTACTTAATGTAGCATTTCTGTGCAAGTATTTTACCCTCATAAAAGTGAGCAGATGTTATGGGGCAGACTTTCACCTTGATTACACTGATGTAGATCAAGAGACACCTTCGAACTCATTTTGCTTAACTGTTCTTTTTCACATGGTGCTTTGCAGTTGGAAAAAATAATTTGTAACAGTGTGAACTGAGAGTAGTTTATGGAAAGTTTAAAGGGCAGAAAATCCAAACATTACAGGTAACTGCAGTTATTTTTGGTTTACATTCATAAACTAGAGAAGGACTTCACTTTATAGTGAAACAGTTTGAAATAAGGAAGAACATAAAGGTATGGCGTAAATTTCATAAAAAAAGAAAGAAGAGGCACCCAAACAGAGTTAAAGGGCATAGGGAAGATGAAATAAATTTGAACATGTTTATCTATATTGCTCTGTGATTTCTGTAAATTTTATATATATTTATATGTAATTATGCTGAAAACTGCAGTGTTTCTGAGGTGGTATTGAAATCTGGCCATGATTAGAGCAATCTTTTTTCATTAGTTCATCTCTGCTAAGACAGTACCATAACATGAGACTTTAAGCTTTTGTGCATTCTCTGCAACTTGTCTGGCTCAGAGGAGCAGCTTAAACAACTTTGTTATATCTATGCTATCTTCCTGAAGGACTACTTAGCTATAACTACACCAGGAAAATTTGTTCCAGTACATATATACCTTCTCTGTAATATATCTGTAATAGAAAATGATGGGAAACTGACACACACTGACCTCCAGTAGATTATTATCTGATAAAATTGATACTTCACTTCAAAATGCCTGAAAAATTATAATGTCAGATTGATGTTTATTCCTAAATACATTTGGAGAACATTCCCTTGATCTTAGATCAGTCCATTGTCAGATTCCTTAAAGGCCACATCATTTATAAATGATATGAACTGCAGATGTATAATTCATGTGGAGCATAAAATAAGGTTTAAAAACATTTGTATTAAAAAGGTAAGGTGATCCTGTATTAAATCATGTTTATGGCCTAGTTTTATGGGACAGAATCTTTCTGTCTGAAGTTTAGCACTTCTTACTTTTTTTTCTTTTTTTTTTTTTTAGAATTTATTTAAAAAGAAAAGTAACTGTGACAATGATGTTGGCAGATAAATGGGCTCTTTTTGTGTTGATCTGTCATATTATTTTCCATTAGCTACTCCTACACTTTCTGCAGATTGCTTTCAACCATATTTTTACTAAATGTTTTTGGAAGTGCAAAGAGCAATGTAAACTGCAGATTTCACCATTACTGTTTTGACGTTGTAAGCTCAAGGTTAATGGAATTTCTTCGTGGACAAGAAGAAAAATAACTACATTTTAAGTTACATCACCTTGTGGGTTTAGCCAAATTACAGTAATCCTAGAAACCCTTGCCATTATAAAATAATAATAATAAAAAAAGATTTTAAATTCTGGGTATATTTTACTTCCCCTCCCCCCCCCCCCCCTTTTTTTTAAGCCTAAGGACTCCACATGGAAGTTTGCATTTCTTGTCCTATTGTATAAAACCATTAAACCATAAAACACTGTTTGATCTGATTTTTTTCTTATTGTGAAAATTTTAGCCTTGATCTCATCTTGAGACATTTACCAATAGAAATAGAAAGTGAAAAGTGACATATAGTGTCTGGTCCAAACAAATTGGAAATTTGCTCCTGGAGGCCCCTCTCTAGGAAAATGTAAAGATTCACCAGTGCCTAAATTTGTAAATGACCTTAACCATTTAAAAGCCATGTCTTTAATTACACCTTTGAAGATCTGACAAACACTTACTAATATGACATTGAACAGTGTTTTGGCAGTATTCTCCCTGAGATTTTGTTTTCTTTGAAGTGTTGGCTAGAGTTATGCTGGTTTTCCTGTAATAGCAAAGAAAAATTGCAGTGATAATTATTTCCATATAATACAAGATGGGCTTTTCTTTCCACTTTGCCTTAGTGATATGAATTGTCCTAAAGTTTGCTTTTATAGTTCATGGACCTAGAAGTTAATAGTCACAAACAAAAGCAGGTAAGCTTTCAGAAAGATTGGTTGTTTCAAAAACATACTCTACCTATAAACTTCCAGTGCAATTTCTGTGTCCCTCTCTAGGTATGCACTTTTTTATGCTGTGCGGAAGTGGGCACAGAGTGCTGTTGTGTTACTGGCACACAGCTTTCAAAGCAAGAGAAAAGCAAGTGTTGCTATTTTAACTCCAAAACCGTCAACATACCTCCTTTAGTATGGGAAGTTTTTGCCCTTAAAACACACACACACACACACACGTACATACATATGTATATACATAATTTATATATATAATCCAGTGCACAGCTTTTGTTCTTTTGTGCTTACACTTATTTCCCTCATTCTACTGTGTTGTAAATCTTGCTCTTCCTGATTCCAAGAACAACCATGCAACTTATTGTCACGTCTTTCAAAACCACCCTCCTTTCAATGTCCTGTTGTCTTGCTTTTCTCCTCTGGACAGATTTTCACTGTTGTCCCAGTAGGATGTGAAATTGCTTTTTCTTTCTTGTCCCAGGAGTAGCTCTGTTTCTGGCATTTCTTTTAAGTCACTTCAAAATAATACCTCTCCCACCAATGGCATGGTGGACTGATGGTTTCTGTGTCACATTCATACTGCTGTCATGCTGTGTTGGGGCCAAATAGCTGCTTTCATCTCCTGTGCTCATTCAGGCATCGATCCTCATTCTCTAATGCTCATTGCATTGACTTAATTTCTGGTATTTTCTATAAGATGAGTGCTTGAAAAGGGCACAAGGGACAACAAGATGGGAAGCACCTTCTTTTCAGATTCTGCTGCTTGGCTTTATGCCACACATGTCTGAAGCTGATCATGAAATTGGATGTTATGTGGATCTGTAGGATGTACAGCAGGGGAAGATGTGGAGATCTTTTTTGTGCAGGTCCTGAAGACTTGATGGGTCAGTTATGGAACTGGATAATTGCCAGGGGTTGGTGAAGATAGGTTGAAGGTTACCTATGGGGTAGATCAGGGAGCTGAGGGTAACCTCGACTCAGAAGAGGCTGCTTCAGAGCTCATGAATAACAGGAAAGGATACAGTGGAAATAATACCTGAAGGGAGGAGGCAATGAAGATGGAGCTAGGCTCTTTTCAGTGGTTCCCTGTGCTGGGATAAGAGGCAATGGACACAAACTGAAATGCAGGAGGTTTCATCTAAACATTACAAAGCACTTTTTTACTGTCCAGGTGACAGAGCACTTAAACAGGTTGTCCAGACAAGTTGTGGAATCTACCTGCTTGGAGAGCTTCAATGGCTGCCTGGACATGGTCCTGGGCAACCCACTCTAGGTGTCCCTGAGTGAGCAGGGACAAGGTGATCTCCAGAGGTTCTTTCCAAACTCAACCATTTCATGATTCTTGAAATAGCAGTGAGTAAATCTTTTATTGAAAAAGTCACTGCAGTTGAATGAAGGCCTACTTCTGAGTGTGCCCCATCTCAGAGCAGCCCTGGGGGATCCCTCGGGGTATGAGCAGTGCTGAATCTTTAGACAAAGGCTGTGTGGTGGTCTGGCTGGGATGGAGTTAACCTTCCCTGCAGCAGCCCATACAGTGCTGTGCTCTGCACTTGTAGCTAGAACAGCACTGGTATCACATCAGAGTTTTGTGCTGTACAATACTGGAACCACATCAGAACTCCTTTCAACCCCCCAAGAGCCAGCAGGCTGAGAGTGGGCAAGTGATGGAGAGGGGACATCACCAGGGCAGCTGACCTAAACCAACCAAAGGGATATTCCATGCCATGTAGTGTCACACTCAGCAATAAAAGGTGAGGAAGGGGAAGGAGAAGGGGGGCTCTTGTTATGAAAACATCAGTCCTTCCAAACAGCCACTATGTGTATTGAAGCCCTGCTTCCCAGGATATGGACGGACATTGTTCGTTGATGGGAAGTAGAGAATAATTACTTTTCTTTCTCTGTGTTTCCGTGTGGCCTTTGCTTGTTTTTTTTGTTTGTTTGTTTTTTGTTTGTTTTGTTTTGTTTTGTTTGTTTGTTTTCCCTCTTCCCTGTCCCTTTGATTAAATCATCCTTATCTCAAACCTTGAGCCTTTTGCATCATATTTTCTCCCACTTCCCCTTCGAGGAGGGGGAGTGAGAAAGCAGCTGTGGTGGAGCTTTGCTGCCCACCTTAGTAAGACCACTACAGTCCCACTACAGCACCAGTTGGCAGGCTATGCTGAACTACAGTTTGGGAAAAGTGTTGAGAGGAAAATGATAATGCTTTGAAAGCCCGTATAAGCCTGGCTATAAGAAACCATCAAGGTGCGGGTTACGAGACCTAGGGACTAGGAAACTTCCTGTTTGACAGGAGGTGGGGTGGGCGGGCATGCCTCTTCTTATTCAGAAGTATGGAAACACCTGAGGAAAGTAGTTTGGGAGGCTCCTTTCGTTGGTCTTTGGCAGAGAGAGATCAACCAAATGCTAGTTGCTTCCATAAGCTTTTCATAGAATCACTGAGTCATTAAAGTTGGAAGAGACCTTCAAGATCATCTGGTCCAACCATCACCCTACCACCAATGTCACCCACTAAACCATGTCCCTAAGCACCAGGTCCAACCTTTCCTTAAACACCCCAAGGGACAGTGACTCCACCACTTCCCTGAACAACCCGTTCCAATGCCTGACTACTCTTTCTAAGAAATGTCTTCTGATTTCCAAAATAAACTCCCCTGGCGCAACTTGAAGCCATTCCCTCTAGTCCCATCACTAGTTATGTGTGAGAAGAGGCCAACCCCCAGCACCCCACACCTTCCTTTCAGGTAGCTGTAGAGAGCAATAAGGCCTCCCCTGAGCCTTCTCTTCTCCAGACTAAACAACCCCAGTTACCTCAGTGCTCATGTTTTATTGCTATCGCATAAATCCCCTCTCAAATATCTACAAAAATATGACCTTCATGCCATCTATGCTCAAAATTCTTCCCTCTTGCAGTACTGTAAGAACTTCACAAAAGTTAGGTTTTACAGTCACCTCTGTTTAAAATGGTATTTTCTTTGGTTTCCTTTGAATCCAGCTGTTGTCTTTTCTCATAAACAAGCAGTGATTATGGAGTACTGTTATTTTAGGATGTTTTACAGAAATGCTTGCTACACGATAAGACAGTATCACTAATAACAATCACAATTTTAAGGCTGAATATTTAGTGTTTGCCAGGTTTTAGCGTTTGCTAAAAAGCGCTTAGGTTTCTCTACTCAGATGGCAATACTGCACTTGCAACTTGTCTGTGATGCATAGTAATAATACTTGGGTTAGAAAAGCATGCAATATAAAGAAGAACTGATAAAAACTAGATAATAGTAATTGTATTAGAGGTGTTTTTCCATCATCCTTCTCAGAGAAACTGCATTGTTATTCCCACTTTAAGATGGGAGCTGAAAGATATGAAGTTACTTTGTTGAAGCTTATCCATCAGACTAAATCTGCCACAGCAATTTGTGTCATTTCAATGAGCTTTTATTGAAACAATAACTGAAATATGGCAGCATGTAGAAGATGGGATATATCACAGCACGTGTTTATTAAAGCAAGATCATGCCAGATAACCTGATATTTTCATTAAATGAAGATTTTAAGTAACTGATTTTGTAGGCAAGGGAAATATGAGATTTTAGTCTGTGTGGACTTCTGTAATTAATTTGAAATAGTACCACACAGAAAGTTAACTATATTGAAGAAAATGGGGATATGTAGCAGAAATCTGAGATCAGAAATGAATTGGCAAAAGGTTTGGTCTTGGAGACAAAGAAAGTAATAGATAAGTTTTCCATAGGATCACTCCTGAGGTTTTTCTAACTTAATATTTTATTAATACTTTTCATATAAAGAGCATGCTAATGAGAATTGCTCATGATGCAAAGTGATGTTGGCAGTATGCAGAAAGATTTCATACTGGAATAGCTGGTTAAGCCTGAGGAATGGAGAAACAGATGATGGGTGGACTTTATATTGAATACTGAAGGTTATGGACTTGAGGAGCAAAGTAAAAAATAAATACTGTTTCAGCTTTGCTGAAACCTAAATGTCAGGGAGAAGTATTGGAAGTATTGGAAAGATATTTGGAAGTATTGAAAGATATGCATGCATTACTCTTTGAGGTGGTCACATGCTACCCTTGCAGTGCAACTGGAAAAAAAAAAAAAAAAAAAAGGCAAACAGGGCACCAAGGCTTGCAAAGTAAAATATTTGTAGTTGTTTCTGGGAGAATTTAACATTCTTGTTGAAAGACCTGCAAGGCTTCTTTTGAAATAAGACTGAAAGAGTTAGACTTTTAGCTGTGGAATTGACAGAGGACACAAGTACTGGACAACTTTTTATTTTGTTTATTTTTGGTGAATGTTGCAATGAAAAATGGTGAATGGTGAATGTAATTTACTGGAAGCAAAACTGGTGGATATCTAGTAACTGTGAAAGGCACCAGATTGGCAGAGCAGATTTCCATCAAGTGGCCCTGTCAAGACAGATATTAGTTATAGTGTACACTGATACAGTATGTCTGACCATGGAGTCTTCATTCACATCCATGGTGCTCTGTTGCTGTGCCCCAACTGAGAATATGGCCCGTCTCTGGGAGAACAGGAATGCCCTGCTTCAGACTGAAGAGTCCTGGCCTTGCCACAAGGCTTTATGAAGCTCTTTCTAAACCTTTACCTCACGCTTGCAGAACTGGTCTGTGTCTTAATAAAGGGTTTAATTATAAAGAAGTGGTGAAGTGATGATTCTGTTTTGTATTTAAAACACATAAATACAGACCTATTTTCTGATTCTTCCTGCAAAGATGTTGTCTGTTTCTGACTTTACACAGGTGACTACACACACTGTAGGAATGTGAAAATAATTGTTTCCAAGCCCATTCTTGTTTATTTTTCTGATGAGTACCGTAAGATTTGTGATTAATGCTGTTTTGGTAATAGGTTTCCACTGGGGGAAACAAAGGGATGACCTAGAAGACTAGAAGCTGGTTCAACACTACAGTTTAATTTCTCTCAGGCTACTGATTGTTAATGCTGTAATTCATTGTGGTCATGCAACTTTTATGTGGTTTAGAACCAAACTATTAGGTCTCTTTAGAGTCACTACTTACCATGGATCTAGTCAAACCTCTCACAGCCACATCCATGCCATGTACTTTGACCCCCAAAAAATCAAAAAGGTTTTATAAGTTATATAAAATAAATAAATAAATTCAGTTGTGTTCCGAATTTCAATTAAGCTAATGTTAATATTAGTTACATTATGTACTTAAACTGGCTGTAGTTAGTACTTCTTTAAATGATACTTTTTATACTGTGAAAGATGCTACTTCCAAATAGACTTAAGTGTTTTTCCCCTGATCTGTTTTCACTGATGAAGCTGAGAAGCCTAAGTAGCATAGAAACCGTTAAGGGGACAACATGTAACTAGTACTGGAGCACACTTTGCTAGCATTTCTGTGAAACAGTTTTGGTGTTGGTCCACAAGGAATTCAACAGGTATTCTGCTCTTTTGAACCTGCAAGGGTGATGTAACTGTGAAAGGGGAAAATTTGAAGAAAATGGTGTGTTTTTCCCTCTTCAAATGGTAAAACAGGGATCATCAGGTTCTATGTGATCAGCCTTATTTCATTTTTGTGTTAGATAGAAAGTTTGTCTGCCAAGAGCAAATCACAGATAATAAAAATATTAATAATAAAATGCTTTAATAAAGAGTTAGTTCTAGAGAGGAATAAAGGTTTGGTTTGCATCACCACCAAGAGGTAACATGTTAAGTTTGCTTTTTTTCGTATAATCCTCTAAAACTTGGTTCAAAGTAAACTACCAGGAAGCCCTCTGTGGTCAAAAAACAGTCCAAACTGAATGAAGTAAATAACATTATCTTGCTTTAAGTATTCATGACTTGAATAAGCATTTGTTTGGAATAGGCAAACTAGCAAAAGATGGGCAAAGTAACGATTATCGTCAATGCAGATTAGAATATGCTTGTGGTTTATGCTTATTGGAATAGCTTTAAATAAGCAAAGAATGTAACATTATCTTCCTTTTTATTTTCCTTTGTCATTATTCTCCACTTCCTCCTCTGTATCTAACAAGCCCTAAGTATAATTTAAAAGGGTAAGAGACCTTTTCCTTATCTCTATATATGGAGAGGAAAATTTTCTACCAAATTTACTTAAGAGCGGATTAAAAGAAAGGAATTTTGAGGGAGAGGGAATGAGTAAGAACATTAACATAAAAATAACTATCTTACAGCAACCCCTGTAATAACAAAGAATGAAAATGTAAAGATAAAACATTTCGATAGTGCAGGACCTGGGCTAAAGCCAAACCAACATCACCAACAAGATTTTATTCTGCTGCTGCCATATAGTAAAAGCAAGGAAGGCTTGTAATGATAGATACACTTGATGTTTGCAAATAACTACTTTTAATTAAATTCTTTTATATTTCTTCTCTTTTGTTCTCACCTCTCTCTATTCATCAGCCTTTTGCCTATGTGTGCTCACAAAGGCCTGTGTGTATCCTTTTTTTTTTTTTTTTAACCAAGACTTGATTTCAGTGAAGAAGATGAATGCAGCCCAGTATTCATAGAGTTATTATTCCCATAACTGATAACATATTGATGGGATATGAAGTACTTCTTTCCTGGTCTCCCAAACATACAGGTAGCAGGACATTTTTTTTATTACTATTATTATAAGTGTTGCTTTCATAATTTAAAATATGGATTATCCTATTTTTACCTATGCCCAGATAAAGTTGTTTCCATGATAGACTGAAAGTGACACTGTCCACTTATCCCTCTCTCTGATTTCTCCTCCATGCTCTATGGTCCGGAAGGGGAAAACTGAGAGAGAGGTTCTGAGGACAACATGGCTTGTGTCAGGATAAAGCAGTATTCATTAATTTAAGTGACATTTGTTAGGAAATTTAGCCTTTAGTGTATTTGGAATATTATGTATGTAGAATAACGGTCTTTTTCCCTCATTCTTTGTGTTTCTGAGCTCTTATAATTATAATCCTTCTACTTCATATATACACACAATGTATATTGTTTTGAGACCAGACTGTTGTGTTGTTTTTTTTTTTATTCTACCCTGTTACATTGTTTTTACTTCCCCTCCCCCAAAAAAGAAATCATTTGAAGCTACTGCAATATGAAATTGCTTTCTATTAACTGAAACATGTGTATATTTATATATGAAGTGGGTGTAATCTGAACAAAATACATTGTCACAGGCATGAGCAAAGAATAAGCAAAATACCATTTGGAGACACACAATGGAAGTGGCTAGTGCCTGTGGTATCAATTTGATCTGCATTTATCCAAATGGTGTTGAGAACACTTTAGCCAAAAGCAAATCTGAAAGGCAAAAGAGAAGAGTAAGACCGAATAAAAAGACTTGGAGAGTGAGAAAAGGTAGGACAAGAGTAAGTAATTGCTTGGAGGTGTTCAAGACCAGGTTGGATGAATCTTTGGCCAACCTGATCTATTGGTGGCATCCCTGCCTATGGCAGGAGGGGTTGGAATTAGATGGTATTTAGGGTCCCTTTCAACCCAAGCCATTCTATGATCTAACCATTTTTTTTCATTAGTTGGTGTGTCTTGTTATATGTACTGGGGGGCAGGGGGTTGTGGATTGTTTCACTCTGTACTGCAGAACCATGCTCCCATTATGATGGGTCGTGGGAGTCTGGTTTGTGCAGTGCTGGCAGAACCAAACAACACATTTTTGTAATACACTCAAAAGTTCTTGATTCTTTGCTAAAGGATGCTTTTGCACTTTGGAACTGACTGTAGGGAGAAAACACTTGTTTGGCCCTACTGGAAAGGTTGTCTTTTTAGGTTTAACTAGCTTTTGTGGCCATTTAAACCCTCAGGCAGAACAATAAACGTAAAGGATAGAGTATCTATTACCTGAAATTTGCCCCAAGAAATACAATCTAGCTGAAATAAACATTAGTTCAGTGTTAGCACTGAGGTTCAGGGAGAGAACCAATTGATCTCTATTAGTACATGTTAAACTTGGGGGTGTGGAAGGTATAATTTCTTTCTTTTCTTTTTTTCTTTTTTCTTTTTTTTTTTAATTTTTTAAATTTAATGTACATAACGACATTCTGGAAAATACCAGCTTTATGAAGGGTGAATTGTAGATAATTATATCTTTAAAGCGTCTCAAAGCTTTTTAAGTTGAGTCTGTGTGTCAGGAATAATTGTGATGAATAGGAACAGGTTAGATTTCTTTGTTTCTTTTCCAGTGTTGCTTCTTGGGCTTACCTAAATATTCCCAGACTGACTCTTAGCCTGCTTCCAACTGAATAAAAACTACTTATAGGCTCTATATGTTACAATACACTAAGAGAGCTAAGCTCTTTCTCTGGTTTTATGCTTAATATTTGTGTAAAAGAAGGAATTATTTCTGAAATAGGATTTAATTTTTGGTAAGATTTGTTTTTGAAGCTATTCTAGACTTTCAGAATTTGAGAAGAATGCTTGAGTGGGCAGAGAGTCTAAATTAAGCACTAAATTTGAAGTGTAATGTTATTAGGAATTAGGCTTGCAGACTGAGGTTTTTCAGAGCAACTTAGACAACACAGATATACTGTGCCTATAAAATGTAATGGGAGCTGCATACGTGCAACTTCACAGTTTTGAAAGTCTCTGCTGTAGTAACTTTATGACTCTATTTTGAAGCAGTTTTGCAATCTTTTCATTTCCTTTTGCTGCAGCTGATCACAGGATTTTTCTTTCCAAATTGTGGTTGCCTTCAACTTCAGTCTTTTAAATCTCAGTCAATTTCAAAACTTAAAAATATGTCAATTCTGAAATGCTGTGGCTTTAATAACAGTAAAAAGGGGATGGGAAGGAAGGGGAACAGAAAACAAGGTCACAACCTGAATTAAAAATGCTTTTGATATATTAAGTTTATTTTAGCAGTTTGGGTCTCTTTGGAATGGAGACTAGTGAAATTTGCTGTTTTTTTTGGAATAGGTCATATTTTCTGCAACTTTCATTCTCTCTGCTTTCTTCTTGTCATCATCTCCTTAGTCTCAGAAAAGACTGCCTGACTTGTTTATGGAAACCTGATGACAGAACTTAGATAAACAGGAAGGTAAGGAAATCATTATGCTCCTAATTCTAGGTGCAAGGCAAACATAATCCATAGTTCAAGCAACATTTGGCTATTGTAATTGTTCTATATGGGGGGGGAGGGGGGAAGGACTTTGCCCAGACAGAAAGCAGCATTAGCAGCATTTGTGGGGAGAGAATCAGAAAAGTGGAGAACATATATTCAGTCCTTTGAGATTTATTTGTGTAAAAGTTAGCTAGTTAGCTTAAATGGAAAACAGAAAATACATATTACTGTTTATTTTTTTAATGGTCATAGTTTAGCCAAATCCCTAAAATGCTTAAAGAAAATAAGCAACAAAAGAAATAAAATTAAAACAGAATAGTCTCAAGCACTCTGTAAAAGAGTCTTGAAGACTACCCAGAAAGTACATCTGTTGTTGGATGACGAAAATGTGCTTGGTAAAAAACAAAATAGCAGTGCCACTGGCATGGCAGAATGCATTTTAAGCTAGTCAAGATAAAATTGTGAAGCATAATAATACTTACCTCTTGTATCTTTAGATCTCAGTGTTTTATAGAATAAAATGGAGCAAAAAAAATCCCTTTCAAAGGTGGAGAAAACCAACAAACAGGCACAATTTACTCAAGGTTGTGTATTACAGCCCTAATAAAGCTGGAATTTGAACCAAAGTCTCCTATATGACCTAGAACACTGCCTTATTAAATAGGTCATACCTATCCAGGGAGCAGTGGGGATATGGTTCTATCAGTTTTGTAAACTTTTGCATTTTCTTACCTCATTTTTTTGGTGTCATTTTTGTTTTTGTTGTTGCTTGTTTTTGTTTGTTTGTTTTTGTATCATTAGAAGGCTCCTGAAGAGACCACAAAAGTTTTAGCTTTCTGCCATGGTGTTGCTGTGTAAAATGATTATTGTTATAATTAGATTGAATTGGTTATTATCTGATTAATTTTCTTTTGGTATGCAGAAACAGCTCAATACCTGTTTCAATTCTTTTGACACAATGACAATGATCCTAGTCCAATGTGAGTGCTGGATGTTTAAACCTGAGGAGTCATCTAGTGGAAGGGGATCCTGGGAGGCCTAAAAGTCAGTTTAGCTGAATGTGTGCTCATTATCATCCCAACCTATTGTCTCAGAAGCTTGGTGAGGAGGAGGAGGTACACATGGGAATGGGACCTGAATGAGCTAGAGCCCTCAGAGTGGTTGCAAGCTGCCAAAGCAGCCAAACTCTGGATTCAGTTACTGGAAGCACAGAGCCAGATCAACACTTGGGCAACCTCAGACTTCCCCTTTGAAACCTCTCATACAACCTCTTTAGACTTTTCTCAGGACTGCTGAAGTGGGACATAGATGCAGAGTGGCTCTCCTTCTCCCATGTTGAGTTTATTTTTTTTGGTCAGGTGAGGAATCAGTACAACTTCTGTAAATATCCGGAAAGTGGGCACCAAATCAAGTGTATGAACATCTAACTAAATCTCTTGTAAGCTTTAGTAATGTGTACTTTTGAGTTTCATTCAAATGACAATTTGGAGATATATTGTAATTGGGAACTGTTGTCTCTCCTTGAAGTTGAGTTGCTGCAGAACCACATGTATTCCCAGGGACCCTGGATTGTGATTGTCCTCATACCTCACTCAACACAAGTCAGTTGAAGGACAGGACATGATGGGATTATACTCACTGAAGGAAACACAGGTAAAATAGTCGTACTCTGATTTAGTACTGTCATAGACTTGAAAGTAAACTGTAAGCCAAGCTTAGGCCCCAGCCATATCATTTACACTGAACTGTGCTGGAAACAGGAGGTAAGAATGGGTTGCATTTCAGCAGCATGTAACTGTTTAATATGCAGACAGATATTTTTAACTGGGAAGATCATACTGTTGCATGTCAAGTTTTAATTCTCTACTTTACACTATTTTTTGACAGCTTGCCAAAAATCACAGAGGAATAGAGCCATAAAGTTCTTCTAGTCAACAGTTTAGATTTGGGGTGACAATGCCTAGAGTCTGCTCAGTGTTAAGGCTTCCTGTAAGATGCATGCACTCACCTGCTATTGTCTCCATCTATTTACTCCAGCCAGTCTTTTGTAATTGTCTGTGGTGGTAGATAAGATACTGATTGTTTTTTCCTAACTTATAATTTAGATTCAATTTATAGCCTAGCCAACAGCTAGGAAGTAAAGGATCACAATTTAAACTCTGTCTTCCCTGGATCCGTTTTATACTTTGATCTCCTATGCCTGTGAAAGTGTGAAGGTGTCTGCTGGCAGTAGCTATCTGATCTCCCATTTTAAAGTTTCTTCTTTGCATGCATTCACTAAAATGGGACTAGATCCTGTTCTCCTGGGAGAATGCCTTCAGGAGCAGTCAAGCATAGACTTTGATTTAGTTTTGCTTCAGGTATTTCTGTGTTTTAAAAAGAGCTGAACAGGAAAGATTTTGAGCGTGGGTGAAAGCTGAATGACCTGTTTCACTGACAGTCTGGCCATCCTAAATTTTTTAGCGGGTTGGTAGAAATTAGTGGTTGTTAGTATTTCTCAAGATTTAAAGGGATTGTTAGTATTTCTCAAGATTTAAAGGGACAAGAACAATAACTCTATATTCAATAACGTTACTCAGGACATTACATTAGGGTAACTTTAAATAGCAAGAGAAACAGTCTCATTCTGCTTTCTCATTTAACACTACAGAACAGAATCAGCCAAGATGAAAGTGCCAACATTGAATTGTAAATACAAATCCTGGAATGTAATTTTTTTTTTCAAAAAACTCTGTGAATAAACTGTTCCCTGTTATTCAGTTTTTTATTGTTGTTGTTGCTGTTTTACAAAAGACTAATATTTGCTTCAAGGAATTCAGTGTTACAATGTAGTCTGTTCAATAGACATAAGGGATATGCTGACATAGCTGGAAACTCTGGTCTTCTAGCTGTAGAAGCATCTGACTTTATAATGTGCTACAAAGAAACATAGTGGATATGTTAGTCTTTCTACTGCTGGGTAAGTATTGTAAAAACTGAGTTCTAATGCATAGAGGCCTAAAGTTTAAGTCTTCCTTTAATATATGTTACAAAAGGACAAGGAAACCATCATCTTATGTACAAACGCAGCTATGATACAGAAAACTGGCTGCGTGGACTTAGAATTTCACTCAATCATTTTATATTTGTTTGAAAATTGACTTGCAAGTTACTTGATAGATGAGAAGATGCTATTCAAATAATTGCTCAGCAATGAGAGATAAAGGTATTAAAATTAGAAAGAAGAAAGAGTAGGCAATAAAGTATACATTATGGATTTTTTTTTTTTCCCTGAGTGCTTGCACTTTCCTCCTATTGTCCCTGTTTTCCCCTGTGGCTTTAGCAAATGTCTCTAGGAGTCTTCTATAACTGGAGTGAAAAGCTGAAGAGCTGCTTATTAGTTAGTACAAAAAAAAAAAGAGCAGCCATTTAATCAATGAGCCAAAAGTTATGGTGGAAAAATGAGCTATTTATAGGTCAAATATTAGTGAGATATTTTTTTTCCTTTAATATTTCCAAATTTTGTAAGACCAAAATAAATAAATAAAAATCCATTGGCTTATTGCACCCTGCCATCACTTGCATTTGTGGGTTTCATAATTAGCTTACAAGAAGTATTAGACATAAACACAGGAGTTATCATGATTTATTGTGAACTGAGACTATTCCCTGCTCTTAGGGAGCTGCTGCTGCTACTCCAGAGTATTCCAAAGTGCAAGCTTTGGGAAGGGTGCAAGAGTTCTTCTTGTCTTCTGGACAAGAAGAATCAGAAAATAAAAGCCAAACTGAAAAGACAACCAAGATGGAGTCATTTTAGGTGGTCTACGCTTTACAGGCTTTTAAACCATATGTACAAGTATAAAAGACATGTTGATGTCAAAAGAAAGGAAATTCTAGTAGGCACATCAGTGCAGCTATGTTTCTAATAAGCTAACATTTAAAATTGTTTTATTCTGTAACACATAGAATAGCAGTACAGAATTTTAGGCAAAGAAAATCCTTACATAGAACTAGAAATATTAAGAATGAAGCTAGGGAAAAAAAAAAAAAAAAAAAAAAACTGCTTTTAAGAAGAGATCCCTGTGGTGGAGAGTTGAAAAAAAAATAAATAAAATAAAAGTACAAATGGATTATAACAAAATAGTGATTGGTTGCTCTATGTTGTCAGAGACCTACTAAAGCAGAGTAGTCCTTGACAGTATGTGAGTATCTAGAAAGAAATCAGTATCTGTAAAGAAAAGCAACTGAGTTTGAATTCAAGGTGTTGATAGGAAAGCCATGGAAATTGAGGGTAATGAGCAGCTTTTATTTTTCTGAGACAGTATTAGTTAGGGCTCTTTAATGGAGGTAATAAGAACTTAGGGCATCTATTTTTTTAAAAAATAGACTTTCTGCAGTAAAACATGTCTTGTGGAGATTCTAAAGGAGAAAAAAAAAAGGATAAAGGGTCTGATGGCTTATGAAGTAATGGCTTATAAAGTAATGGGTTTTTCATTAGCAAAGAGTTAATGTGACATGCAGACTTGGTCATGGGGTGCAGGACAATGCATTTCCTTCTGCTAGTGGAGGAAGTCTGTAATGTGAACTGGAAACTGTCCTATCTAAGCATGCTAATTTCTATAAAATCAGATAATCTTTCAAGAGAAAATTTTGTCTAATTTTCATCCTTGTCTAGATATATCTAGAACTACAAATGCAAAATATCATGGAAAAGGTATAATTAATAGTGTTACTGGATAATAAAAATGAGAATGAATGCAAATTTTACAGCTGCATGAACCAACTCCTTTTCAGATCAAAGTATTTATCTAAACAGGTGACCCATTTTGTGTAGAATTCACTCATTACTATTGCTTCAAATACCTTCTTCTGCCATTTTCCTAAAAACCTCAACGTTCTGTTTAAATCCTGAGTGAGCTTCCAGGCAGTATGATATGTTTGTACTCTGTTCTTTAAAGTTGTCATTCTTTTATGTATCTTAGGTCTAACACAAAAGAGAAAGAGATCTTATTTACAGCAGGGTACATATACATATGATTTCTCAATGTTGTATGTCAATGTTAAGACAAGATATATATTGTTCTCAGCTGCTCAGTTGTGACTATGATGTTTCAGTTTTCAGTTTTCTGCAAACCATTTAGGTAAATTTCTAAAAATTTCTTTGAACAAACTACCGATATTGATTTTATCTGTATCTGGACAAATCCAAATTCATCAATCAGAAATCTGGGTCACTTTTGGTTTTAATTATTCAAGCATAATATTTCTATCTGGCTAGAGTTGTGACAGAGCTTTGATTTAAACATGTACATTAGTTATGTTCTGAGAAGCACATATATATGTTTTGTATCTGCATTTTAGTCCTATTATTTTTTGTTTGATGAAAATTAGTGATCTCACAATCATATTGTGCTTCAGAACTGAACTTGTCACTTTTAAAATGCATGATGGATAGAGATGTACCTGTGGAACTCTAATTAATGCAGAACAAGCAAAAATGAAAACAATGTATTTTATTGTCAGTCGGATGTAGATTCCCATGTGGAAAGTAATTGAATTCTTATTACAAGTTCCCTAAAGAAAACCCCCAGATGACATTTTTCAGTTCTTTTCAATCTTTGTGTTTCTGGGTTTGTTTGATTTAGGGAATGGTGAAGGAGAAAATTTGGAGAAAGTTGAGAAAAGGACTTCCTAACTGAAGAAAACTCAGTGGGACTCCATGAGTGAAATATAATATTCCCTTCTGTAAATATAACCTGAAGATACACAAACTGGATAAGGAGTACTAAGTTCCTGGTGACATCATCATTAAAGCATCTCTAGAGAGAGAGAAACCTTTTGGATTTGACCTTGATGTAAAATATATGAAGTAAATTTATTTTCCGTTTGTTATCTGTATCATTATGTAGGTTTTTAAGTGTGCTGTTCTGAATATGCTCTATTTGCCTTTATGTTATGACATGAGATTCAAGTGACTTCAAATTAATTGGTTAATGCTGGTGCATTAATGTACAATATTCTTATGGGGCACCATGGTTTTGAAATGCAGAAGCCTGATGTGTTTTTCCAAGATATCTGAAAAATAACAAGTTGCTTTTAATATGGGAGTTTCTGAAAGAAGAGGGAGGCTCCTTTGCATGAAAAGGAGCTCCTTTACTCCTTTCCTGAAACAAACAAACAAAAAAAAATGAGAAAAAAAAAAAAGTGTTAATTAATATCTCTGTTAGATAGGCATTTGCCAGACACAAAGTAGACAAATTTGTGATCTAGTCATTTTTGAGGAGCACTGCTAAATATAAAGGATGGGAGCGGAGCTGGAAGCTGCAGTAGGAGAGTTTCTTGTCTAGTAGTGTTTTAAATATGCCACCCCTGCTTTGTCCTTCAGCAGCTTCAGGGTTGGTGATTTAGAGTTGTTTGCCATGAGGTTATCCAAAGAAAATAGGGACAGGATAAAGGGTCATCCTGATGTTTCAAGGTGCTAGGTGGATATCACTGTACACACAAGCAAGGCTAGTCTCCTGCCCATGCCCACCCTTCCCCACGCAGAGCTAGCCTTCATGTGGGGGGAGGTCCTCAGATGTTCCCATTCAGACAGGGCATTCCTCTGGTTTTCACTGCAGCATGAACCCAGGGCATGCTCATATGGGGAGCTCATATTTAGGCCCATAACTGTAAACTTTCTCTCTTGCTGTGCCTGCCCATCTTAGAACCAGATGGAAGATTCACTATCTTGGTGCTAATAAAACAGAGGCTGCTCTTCCAATCAGTAGAGTTGGTAAACAGGGAAAAGCACACATTGTTGAACTGAAGACCAGATTTCTGAAGTTCGTGGGCTTAATTTCTACCATGCAGTAGGTACATGAGCTGGATGTAGGTCTACTCAAAGCATTCATAAACATTAATATGTTAACACAGTGAGAACAGTTGTGTTATAACTAACATCATATCAAATTCCTTCTTTCTCTTTCTGCATGTGCTAAAGGACCTAGGTTATTGTTTGCTTTATCCACACAGCTGTACAAAATACCATGTTTCAGATAAAACAGAAATGATAAAACAGACCTATATTTTACCTGTCTCCCAAATCCCAATGCCTGCATTGAAGCTGCAGCAAAGCTCAGTTCTGAAAGCAATACACAAATGTGCATCTAAGGAAAAATATTTAGACTTAACTGACCACTGATTTAAATGCCTCTGTGTCTTCCATGGGACTGATTCTTATTGAAGAGAAGCTCCACTGGAGATGGCAGCACAGATTACATGATCATAAAATTGGTGTAAGTAGAATCAGAAGCAGATCCATTAGCTCTAATTAGGGAGCGTAGTGTGATCTTATTTCATTGCACTGTACACAGGCTGTTATTCCATGTGACAGACATTTGTTTTTTGGCACTTAATTTGCACATAGAATTAATGGCAATGCATCCAAGAACTGATGTTGCTAATATACAGCATTAGCATAGCTTCCTCTATTCCCAATTTCTCCTTGGAAAACTATTCTAAAATAGAAAAAAAAAAATCTCGGACTGGGAGGGATAATTGTATTTACTATCTTCTATAGCAAAACATTTTAGCCCAAAATATGGAGATTTTTATTTACTTTTCATGGAAGTGAAAAACATTTTCAATGGACTGAGCATTTCTATCAGGGTATAACATTTGCTTCTCCTGGAAGCATAAAAATTCTGGAGACAGATTTTTGCCTGTCTTTAAACCTTTCACCAGCTGACTAACCTCCAAGGTTTAATAGCTGGTAGACATCTGTAGGCAAAAGTAAAAGAAATGAGTTCACTGAGGAACTGTATCATGCTTCCAACATGTGGCAACGTGAGTGCCTCTTCACCATCTGTTATTTGTTTGAGGATTTTATTATGTAAATGACGGTACACACTGCACTCTAAACAAAGGAAAATGGTTCCCCTTACAGTATGTTGCGACTGCCAGGCTTCTGTGTCAGCTCTGAAACAAATAATGAAAACAACAGAGAAGTGTCAGACAGAATATTTAGGGGTCTTCTACTTGTCCTCCCAAACGGGAACAAATGTTAAGAAGAATTTGTTTCTTACATTTATTGCAACTCATAAAGACAGACAGTTAATGAAATGGTAATAGACAGGTGAAACTAATATGTTCACAAAAACAAAGAAAAAAGCCCTAAAAGCAGATCCTGTGGATTCTCTGCTTCCTTAGATGAACAATGTTTGATGTGGAGAAGTATTAGTGAGACTGTTTAAAAATCAAGGCAAGGCTTAAAATAGATTGCACAGACAATCCTGCAAAACTATGGAGAGTCCTAAAACTGTCTGGTCTCATAAAGAGCCAAAAATATGACACTGGGTCGTTATATCATCTGCAACAGACAAAATCTATTGTTGTGGGATAGAACTGGAAGTATGTATCCTGCCCTACATCCTGGTTTAAAATTTTCCATTAAATTACCAATTTAAATTGAAATGTAATTATCTTAACTGGCATATTTTTGGCAGCTGTGATGAAAAAAAAAAATCCCTACACTACACTGGATCAAGTAAAAACCCATAGGAGTTCTAACACTGGCCCTTAATCAAAGTCTGCAAAGACACAAAGGCTTTGAGCAAATCTATGCCAAGCCATGTTGGACAGTATGGCACTGCCTAGAGCATCCTTCTGGTGGCATTTAAAGCACCTGGTGCCCTAGGAAAAGAAATTTTAACCAAGGCTGTAAGTTCTCTATTTACTTTATACTCATCTACCAACCAAGAATGGCTGCTCTGATTGCAGTATAATATTTCGTGGGAAAGAAAAAACATTTTTAATGATATTTTAATTTTTATTTTATCAGTATGTTTAGTGTGTGACACCCAAGTGGTTATCTGCACAAACACTCTTCCTTACTTTGTATTTCATGTGGTTTAATATAAGCAAACTATCATTGCATTCATGGATTTAGCTTAAATCTTTATATGATAACTGGAAAAGGTATACATTGGGAATTAATTATTTCTCTCAAGTGAACTAAAACACAAGTAATTGAAGCCAATGCTGGACTTGACCAATTTGATGATTTAAGGGTGATTAGTTACTTCCTGCATTGTTTTTATATGATTTCTTATACTTGGATATGTCAGCTTCTCCTGCCTTCATTATGATTAAGTGTTGAACTTTACAGGTAGGCAACTGCTGGTGTTGTTACATTGATTGTTTGTTATTATTAATGTGTTAAATTTTGTGGTTGAAACAGGAACATATTTTGTGATAGAACAACTAATAGCTGGAGAATTCTATTATGAAACTATCTAGCAGCATAGCTTTAGCAGGTGTTCCTTTTCAATTTATCTTTTTTTTTTTTTCTGCTTATTCATTTCTTAAGGATAATTCTGAAAAGTGTTTTCATGCTAAAAGACAAACTTTTTTTTTTTTTTTTTGACTGGTAACAACAAGAAAACAGAATACCTTTACCACCCTTAGACCAATAAGCACAATAGTGTCAACTGGCTTTTTTTTAATCCTTAAAATTATAATTCCATAAAATCTGTAGTTTCTGTTGGCACCCACTGTTGCATTTTGCTTGCAGAATTAGAAATCAATGGCAGCCTTAACCTAATTCCTCCATTCAAACAATTTGGTTCAAGTTCGCAATGTGATATAAGCTTGGTTTCATTATTGTGGGTGTCAGAAACAGTCCAAAACACATTACAAATATCATCGAATATTACTGCATCATAATCTTTTAGGTATTATTTGAAGCTAAATTTTTGCATAGATGGTCATCAAAGGAACCTATCTCTGTGAAGTAGGATGGTAATGAAATTTAAAAAGAAATACAAAATATATTCTTTTGCATTACACTTTTTAAATTGCTGCTTACTTAACCCAGACTTCTGAATCCATCCAACTCTTATTCTGTGAACAATGATATTTTCACAAGTATCAATTATAAAGCTTTTAATTTGGTTTCTAGTTTGCTGCCATTTAAAATTTGTTATTCATTCCACAGTGACCTGTGCAGATGTAGACTCCTTACTTATAGCATGGATCTGAAATCAACTATAACTGTAGCATTCCTGTCATTTTTCCATCATGCAGTATTTTATACATCACATATATTCATACATGTGATATTCATAATTATTCTATATTCTGAAGTTTATAAGGGGTCTATTCAAGCAGGAATGACTTTTTTTTTTTTGAGATATAACCGTATATGCAAGTGTAATTTTCTTTTTCTTTAAGTTCATGTATGTAAACTAATAGGGAGTGGTAATGTAATAAACATTCTGTATGGCTGAAGTCTTCATAATCTTAAAAGCCTAGAAATTACATTATTAATATCCCATACGAAGTGACAATCAGTCACCTATTTTCTGTTTTTCAGAGTGCCTGGGCATATGGGGAAAGGCCTATTCACAAAAGACTCACTGATTTGAAGAGGATCCAAAAACCTCTTCAAAGGAGAAAAATCCTGTGGATTTCATTTTTATTATTTTTTTTATTTTTTCCGGAAAAGAATAATCAGTTCCCCCTAGCCATGGCTGCAGATAAGAGACTTGAGCTCAGGGTGGGTCATGCAGTGCAGCTGCCCCTGACAGAACAGAGAGAGGGCATGGCCTCCACCCAGTGTGAGACTGGCTGGGACTGCAGCCGTCTCTTGGACCAAGACATGGGGGTCGCAGGAGCGGGATGCCAGTAGACATCTCACAAGCCCTGCAAGATGCGAAGGTCAATGCCAGCTGTCAAAAGCTCCTTCCAAGGCCTTTGGTCAAGCGATGGGGGTCTTAGGATGTGTGAAAAGTATTGGCCAGTCATCTAACCTAGGGCTATTGAACAGCCTCTTAGAAGAAAGTACTCCAGTCCTAGATTTTGGACTTCAGGGAAACTAGGAAATGAAGTTGTGCCTTGGATTTAGTAGTTAATTATGAAATTTGCACATGTGAAAGTCCAAAGAAAGAATCACAAGCAAAATGAAAAAAAGGACAGCTGTAACAGCAAGGGCTTTCTCTGCTAATTTTGACTCCAGAATGCAAATGATGGTTGATTGTTTATAAAACAGCTACAGCAATTTGAAGCATTTTCCAGTCTTTATTTTCTAAAAATTCAAGTTGACAGTCATGCCTCTCCTAAATTCTGATATGCATCTTCTCTTGATTTACATGTGCTTGGTTTTGCAGAACAAACTTCTTGCCCTATTACTTAATGGTGCTATCTGAAGCATTTCTTCATATCTGAAGTATTCCTTCTCTTACCTTCTGTTATCTTCTCTTCATTTTTTTGTTGCTGCTCTGACCTGTCATCAGTCATGTCTTTATGTCATTCCTTAGATAACCTAACGCTTTCTCAAACTTCAGTTTTCATTCACAGTGTTTTTTCCCTTTTCTTTCTGTATCATCAGTTTACAATCTTCAGTGTACCTAGCAACCCTCAGGATGGCTTGAATAGCTATAGCACAGTGGGCTGGATGTCTGAGAGTTAGTATTCTTTGCAACTGCTACTAGCTTTCAGTGAGTCAGTTTATTTTTCGATGTTTCACTTTTTTCCCCCCATTTCTAGTAATGCAGATAGAGCTATTCCCCTTTCTGAGCAAAATGTCATCAGGTTCAAGAGAGGTATATAGATAGAAAATTGGGGTGGTAGCAGAAAAAGGGGAGTGCTTTCATCAGCAGAACAAAAGAGACCTAAAGGTTTTATAAATTAAAGGCCAATTATTCCCTGAGGTACATGGGGGGCCACTTCCACTGTAATCAGTCTTGCGAATATGAAGGCAGAACAGGACCTTGACTGTCTGTATTTGGACTTTGTCAGGCCATTTGTTTGTGACCAGAATTGTATTGTTGCTCTGGTTTTCAATAAAGGGATGTTCACTGAGGCATCACATTGATATTTTTGAAGTATGTTCCACATTTTCAAAGGAACAAATTTATCAGTAAAGAATTGAAATGTCTAGCTGTTTCAGTATGCTACTGAGATTTCACATCATGCTGCTGTGCAAGTGTGGTCATTTTTCACCTGCTGGGTGTAATGGGAATGAGTTCAACACATGAATGAAAGCATGTTAACAAGGAGTTGATTTGGCCAAACCATGTTCCTTTCTCCTAACAAATAAAAAAGCCCTGAAAAATAAAGCCTGAAGGCACCAGCTTGTTTTTATTAGTCAGAGGGCAGAGATGATCGCCAAATAGTGTTGTAGGGGGCAATGTTGGCAGTAGACCTGTGGCATTTTAACAAAGTTGAACTCCCATTCATCTTATCTGTACCTGGGCTGACTATCCTCTGAAAGAACTTAGTGCGAGAATCTCTTGCCTTGTTGTCTTAAAGCTGACTCTTTGTGGAAAACCTCTTCTGTCTTTTATCTCCAAGTCCTATACTGGGCAGACCCTTTGTAGGTATTTAAAATCCCTTGGTATATGTGTAAAATATTGCCTTTAGTAGTGACTTTTGGATTTTCCTCTGAGTACTTCCACAAAATCTGAGGAAGGCTGCTGTTCTGGCTGACACATGTGGCTCACAATGCTGAGATGAAAAGCTTCCTGCAAGACCAGGCGGCCAACCAGACTGATTCTTTGGATGTTGAACCTCCAGTGTTACCTGTTAATGTGGAAAAAAGAGCTGTGACTGAAGATGCGTGGTTACTCTATGACATGACTGCTCTTCTGGACCCCTGGAAGACGTGTGGATGAGCCCAGTCTGGGTCTTGTCTGACAGGCTGATTGCAATAACTGGTACATTTTCAACAGTATGTCTCAGCAGAAAGAGCAAGGCTAGAGATGAAAGGCTGAAAAATCTCGATGGAGCATTTTACTCTAGGATCAAGGCCTTTTGAAGTATTTGAGTCCCCAATATAACAGAAACATCCAACTAACTACTGGGGGTCACCATTGAGGAACAGAGGGAGAAAAAAGGAGGGGAGAGGGAAACCGTATCCAGGGAAGGTGATTCACTTAGGAAAAAATGTCTCATACAGTTTGGCACCTAGCTCTTACCATGCTATTGCCAACCTGCGAGTTCATTTGAGGTTTATAGCAAGTTACAGGAAGAATAAAAAGTTAATCATGTGCAGAGTCTTGGTGTTGTATTCTTGCCATCTATTTCAATAGCAGTAATAGCATACAGACTGAGAAGTGATTACAGAAGGGCACAAGCTGCTTTTCTACTTGAGTTTGCAAATGTATTTCCATTTAAAGCTTAATTTGTATGTGTTTCATCCAAATTAAGAAAACAAGAGGATGTGAGGTCCAAGAACACTACATACAGGTTGGATATGGGGTCAGATTTTTCAATCAGTTTTTAACTGAGTTGAACATGGGGACTTTTCACCCATCATCTTAAAACATAACAGTATTTTATCGTGGCTCTAAATCACAAAGAGCAACAAGATGAAAAATGGGTAAAATTGGTGATAAGGGTCAACAAAAGACTTAATTACATGTTGTAGCCTGCATCTTCTTAATAAATCACAAAAACACCTATTAAAGATTTTTGGCATTTAAAGTCAGGTAGATCTGTTGAAATGGGATCTGAGCCTAAAGATTCTTTACATTTCATTTTAAGAGATGCATTTTTTTTAACTTTTTTTTCTTTTTTAATATTCATAACTATGAACTTTACTCTCATCAGCTGAGATCAAAGATCTTAATGCATCTAAAATTATCATCAACACAATAAAAAGTAAGCTTCTCAATAATAAATTATGTACTAGAAAATCTTTTCAGTAGATAAAACTTCTCCTTTTCTGTTTCTGAAATTGTTTTTGAGTGGTGATCACCTACTTAAAAACATGCTTCTTCTTGTACCTGGCTGCAAACTTGATGGAAGGTGTTTGGTCTTTTGCTTTCACACCAAACAAATGGAGTGGTGAATTTTACCCATGGCAAATCTATGCTGTCAAATATGTTGAGCATCTTTATTAGCATCTTAGCATGCATCTGAGTCATCCTGATATAATATAAACACAGAAGACCCTAGATATATAGCAACACCATATAAAGTAGTCTTGTTGTTGTTTTTATTTGCTATTTGTTTTGTGGGTTTTGGTGGTGGTGGTGCTGTTGGTGGTGGTGGTTTTGTTGTTGTTGTGCTTTTTTGTTTTGTTTTGTTTTAAGAACTTGAAATTCTGCCAAAGCTTGCTGTGGATAAATGGTACTACTTATTAAGAATAACTTTAAACAACTCCAGTCTCCAAATTAATGCTGTCCTTTGGGGAAAACAAATAAATTGATTTCAGAGAAAGTGTTGGCTTTGCATTTCTTTCCTTCTTGCCATTTTTTCTTAGTTTGATATATCAGTTTCTTGTATACTGCTTTCTCTCCTTGTTTATCAAAGTTACCAGTTTATGGTCTATTGATGCACAACACTTCTTTGATCTTAAGAGTAGCTACTTTGTTGTCAATAAGAAAGATGAGAAGCAAAAGTATGAAGGATTTTCCCAGGGTTGGACAAGAATGATAATCATTTCTCTAAGTGTGAAACTTAAGCAGGTGAAAGTTTGGACTGCAGAAAATTAAGACAAGGCCATCACTTTTCTTGGGTAGCTAATATAGTGTGAATTTTATCTTTAAAGCAATTATTAAGATTGGTTTCTATTCAGCTACTTCAAATTGTCCAAGTTGTCCCTATATAAAACTATGAAGTTTTCTGATTTATTTGGTTATTATCTTGCCAGCTGGCCCACCTCTTTCGCATGGTTTCTTGCCTCCTTTTCACTGTTACATAGATACAGGAAGAAAAATTTTCCACTTATTCTGGTTGGAAAAATGAACAGAAAAATCTGTATCTAGAAGGGCAGGGAGGATTACTTGTTCCTGGATAGAAAATGCTAGCAAAAAGGAGAAACTTATTTCTTCTGTTATGATGTCTTAAGATAATCTAAAGTTTTTTCAAAAGGATAGCACCTTCATTTTTAACCTTGGTTGTTTGTTCAGTATTGGTTCAACGACTTTCTTGAGCAAGAGAATATAAAATTTATTTAGTAGTGCAAATGTCTGTCCTATCCTAAGTTTGCTGAGATTTCTGGACACATCTAATACTGTTTGTATAGATTTACTGTATTATCTGTGTGGAGGTTATACTGGCCTTGCTCTCTGTACTGATTTACACTAGAAAGGTGATATCTGTAGGCACCAGCATTCTCAGGTTCTAAAAAGGTGCTTTGAATTTCATCTGAAAGACAAGGATGAGAGGACACCTTAAAACTCTGCAGAATATTTTCTGATCTTCAGTGTTGTTACCAAAACATTTCAACCTAAATCTTGATGCTTTTCTCCACCCCCACCCCCACCCCTCCCAAGGAATTTTACAATTAGAAAAGGAGCTTGAAGGTTTAGTAAGAATTTAGAAAAAAAAAAAAAAAACCACAACTGTCTTTCATGCTTTCATGAAGTTTCATCTCAAAAAGCTTCACCTCATTCTTTAAAATGAAGAGGAAGGTTCACTCTTGTGGTTTGACAAAGCTGAATCCCACGATGGGCATCATATAATGTAAATGACATATACATGTTTGATTTTACTCTCATCTAAACTATAGTATTTGTCAGTTGCTCCCTTGATGCAATAGTGACTATACCCTATCCTAAAGTGAAGCACACGTGGATATCTTCGTAGCAGCCAGGTATATCAAGACTATGATTTCACTTATTTGCAATTATCAAATTACTGGAAGCAGAGTTTAATGCCAAATAGAAAAGCTGAACAACTACTATTGTTTACTATCCTAGAAGGTTGGTTGTATCAATAAGAAAGACTGAAGATATATTTTAAAAGAAGTAATTTTTAGGGAGTCAGAGAATAGTAAAGTGCAAATGTCTGTTTCTCTGAAATGTTGACTGATAGATAAACATGATGTGATTTGGGAGAGATATAGTGTGAAAGCTGAATTTCAAAAGCAAGACAGATTAGAGTGTTGTTTCTGTCGTAGTGCATGTTTATATTTTTCTCATAACTTTCTTAAAAAAAAAAAAAAAAGGAACTTGAATTTGTATAGGCTAGCTGTCCATTTAATAAATAACAAAAATATTGCTCTGTTTGGTTGTTAACATGAAAGTATAGTTCCTGATATATACTTGAATATAAATATACAATATTTTATATATATTATACATATGCATTTTTTTCTACATCCAGTAAATGTGTGGCATCATTCAGCTTCTGTTTGTTGGTGTTTTTTTTGCTTGTTTTTGTTTGTTTGTTTGTTTTGTTTTTCTGCTAAAAGACATGTTTTTATTGTATTCATAGACCTGCTTACAATATATAAAGTTGGGAAACTAAAACTATTTACCACTGATTTTTAATTCCTACTGAATACATAGTGCCATGATGTTATGAACAAACTAATATTTTTAGACTTCCTGAGGCTTTAGCCAGCAGAGTTGTCAAATTACACTGGGACATTTTATAAATGTATCTTTAATAAGTATATATGTCTGTCATGCTTCCCTACTCAATCTTATAAATCAGTCTGTATCTAGCTGTCAGATGCTCTCAACCCAGTTGTCCTAATCTGTCAAGCAAAAATTATAGCATCTAGACTCACATCCTTCTCTGAAAATATTTATTTATACCAGTGACACATCAAGGACACACGATCTTTTTTTTTATTATTATTTTCCCAGCAACAAAACCATTAACAGCTGGCTCAAGCCCCTGCCAGGAGAGCAGTTTTAATATATAGGGAGAACTTCTAATAGAGAAACACACCCTCCAAGCAAAATAAATGCTGGATAGCATTTTAAAAAACTCTTAATGCCAGATGTAGAGCATTCAGGCGTGTCTTACTCAGTATACAATAGTAATTTTATGTAATTCATCATCTACTGATGAGCCTACCACTTCTGTGTTGCAGAGACATAGAGGTTGCCTACAGGTTTGGTCTCTCTTTAGTACCTAGTGTCTCTCTTCAGTACCTAGTAACTCTCTTTAGAACCATTACAGTTCTAATGAGAAATTAGGCACATCATAAACCATTGCTATAACTTTAGAGAAGGAATAAACAACGTATGGAGAATACAAAGCTAATGCTTGTCCTAGTTCTATCAGCTCTTCCTTAGCAAAGAATATGACATCAGAGGTTGAGAGATGGGAGGGGGAGGATGAGGGAATCCTTCATATTTTTTAAAAAAATGTACCATTTTATTACATATGCATGAAGAGACAATAAAGAATAGGCTATCACTTGTCACAATATTTTAGAAATTTTAGACTGCACTCTATTAAAACAACTACTAAAACTCACCTGCATTCACTTTAAGACAGGTAGAAAAAGAATGTTAACTCCTTGGCATGTTGTGCCCAACTAAATAAAGAAGTAAAATCCCAGTCTGCTGTAAAGTTGCAACTCCTTCTAGTCATGCTAACAATAATTGTGTGTGTGCATATGTATGTCTAAGACGGGTAAGTTAAGTACGTTTTTTGGTGTGATAGACTCAGCTTCATTTTGAGCTTTCCATTTATATGTTGATGTTAACTAGTTTCTGTAATATTCTGTTCTATTCTGCCTGAAGGGTTTATTCGTGCACTATCCTGTAAGAATATCCTAGAAGACAAGAAAATGTATTTTCTTCCTTTTTTTGCTGTAGCAGAATTGAGATAAATGTTTGCTAATTGCCAAAAAATAAATAAAAAAATAAAATAAAATAAGATAAAATAAAATAAAATAAAATAAAATAAAATAAAATAAAATAAAATAAATAAAATAAAATAAAAAGGTATAAAAATCCTTAGATAAAATATTTGGATTCCAATTTGATAGTTTATTAGTGAATATGTAAGCGAAGGACAGCTGTCCCAGCTCTTAGGAGGGGTGTGTTCATCATGAACCAAGGACCAATGGGATACAATGGAGGTACCTGAGTATTGGGACTTTCTCTAGAAGTCTGCCGTAGCTTGACTTGATCACTCTTTAAGCCAAGTCCATAACTCCTTTCTATGGGAAAATCCTCTGAAAGAATTGTTTTCTGAAGGGTGATATTTTCTCAATAGTAATGCCTGTTTCCTTTGTGTCAGGAGTGGAACTTCAGTGAATTCCTTGCATATGGGAAAGCAGAGTGGGAATAGCCTGGGGAGGAAGTACCTTGCCTAGTAATTCTGAAAAGGATTTAATCACTTTGGTATCCCCCCCAAGGTGGATGACAGTGAATTGTACTTATCACAAATGAAATCTTTCATCAATGGTATTTAAATAGTTATCTCATCCTTTGACAAGCTGTCTTGTTTAAGAGAGAATAAGGTTCCTGTTTTAACACCTGTTACAATAATTTACATAATATTATTTATAATGAACTTTTGGAGAATTGAAATATGATAGATGAAGTAAAAGTAAAATAAAAATAAAATAAAATAAAAGTCCCTACTTTTATGCTGGTATTGCTATTTGTTTGCTTTTCTTAAAAAATAAAATAAAAATAAAAAATAAAAAACAAGCTAATTCAAGCACAACCATTCAATTTAAAACAGCACCTGATGAAGAGCAGTCTTATGAACTGTGGTATGCTGTGACAGATGTTTGTCAATGGATGATCCTTTCTGCTGTTGAGATCTGTGTATGTCTGAACTATCCACAAAAAGTCCGCAGAGTTTTGAAACCAGATAAATAACTGCAGTGGTGCTAAGTTTCCAAGTAGCAAAAGTATGGATGCAAATCTAGACATATGTCAAAGAGAAACAATGCAACACCTTCAACCTCTTAAGAGTCAAATAACTGATCGGAGAAAGAAAATTTGAATTTCAATCTGATGAAACCTAGATTAGAGAGCAGAAAGAGTAAGCAACAGTGATTAAGTTTGGAAAATCCTACATTTAGATAGGGACAGACAAGATTATGTGATCATTTTATCTTGAAATCTGGATAGTAGGGAAGCATTTATGCATCTTAATTTTAAATTGCATAGATTGAATACTACTTGATTTGTTGACATGTGCTCTTTCTTCACAATTTTACAAAGAAACGCATTGAAAAGTGAGTTAAAGAAGAGTCTAGTATAGATCTAGCCATATAAGAAATCAAGGAGAGAGCTATTGACTTAGGTAATTCCACTGTTTTTCTTGGGGTAACAGCATTCCTTCTCTGGTTTTAAAAAGTCTGATTATTCTTTGTTATGCTGTCACAAATTCAAGGCAATAAATCTTAATAATGTGCTATGTAAATTTGCACTCTTGAATGTTTTCCACAATGTTTCATATAAGTATTTTTCCCAAAATAAACTACTGATATTCTTACATGAAATTAACTTGGTGATTTAATTGCAGGTGTTAGTTGCAGCAAATTCACCTTTAACCTTTTGTAGAAAAGGGTGCAGTTCTTGCATGCACATACTGAATTAATCATGAGCTTGTGTCTCTGAACAAAAGCCGTATTTGAAAGAATTTATTGTGAAAGAAGCGGTATCATACATAATGAAGTGTTATAAAAGCCCTGAATGATTTCAAGTGACTAACTCCACATTAGGCATTTGGAAAACTGTGCCTGGAACAGCTAGAAATAAGTACAGAGGGCCTGATGTAAAGCATGTTGAAGTCAATGACTTTTTTCCGTTGTCTGCAGTGGACACAAGGCTGTTCAATTTCATGGGGTGGAAAAAAAGATCATTTTATGGAACAAACATGCACACAGAAACACAACTCATTTCTTAAATACGTGTACTTGTTTCCTTATGGTTTTTAATGGGAAACACCTGTGCACTGCGAGGTGAGTACATTGAATTACCCCACTTTCTGAAGGGAATTAGTCACTTTTGCAGGGAAATCAATATCCAATAACAGGAGCTGATCAATAGTGTTTGAGTTCAGTTGAGCATGCCAACGAGGTACTGTGAGATATGGGCTTTCATTGGTTTTCTGATTCTTTAAAAATTAAGAGGTGAGTGTCTGTGAGTGTCTCAGGATCAAGCATTGAATTTATGTCATAGTTTTTGAAATCTGGAAATGGGACAGTGAAACATGTTGCTATATAGTTAATGTATATTCTTTCAGCTGCTGATGGAGCATTCTAAACAGAAAAAAAATGAAAAGAATGGTTGCAAGCCGCATGAGATTTTAGCAAAGAAAAATGTCTCTAACAGACTCATTGTATTATAAAAAATCAGCCAGTTTTTGTGTCTTGGGAAACTGCTGATGCCTCTTGCTTCAAAGAATAGATGAGCCAGATCATGAAGAATCTAAGAGGAATAATTTTCATTTGATATTAGAGAAAAAACACCAACATTCACTATTCACTTTCTAGGTAAAAATATTTTTTTAAAAAACATTTTCTGTATGATGGACAGAACCTATGTCTTTCTGTAGCATGTTTTTGCAGAGTGTATATATCAACCAGCTAATCCTCCAGTTCTGTTTAATGAATTATTGGAAAGCTGCTGTTGCACTTTTCACCTTGCACAGATTGCAGTTGTCCAAACAGTTATTTAAAGCACCCATCTGGAACCATGACTCTTAAATATATATACTTATATGTTAAAAATAATTTACATATATTTCTAGCTAATTAAACGTGTTACATGTTACTTAAAATGCCTGTATATAAAGAAGCTTCTTTTTATACAATTAGTGTGCATAAATGTAATTATTTTATGGTGTTGTTGAAAGCCCACAATAGATTCTCCCATTTTATTATAGCGTCTTTGCAATTGCACTAACAGGTTTTGGGGACCCATTGCCTGGTCACTGTACAACACTTGAGATTCTCTGATATGGATTCCTTCTCAGATTAGCAGTATTACACTTACTGGCTCTAGGTCTTAACATCTAGTTTTAAAAGTATCACTTCAGGGGAAGAAATAAATGAATGCCAATAAGTTTTATGAAGAGGTCCTAGGGGAAAATTTGATTGCAGACTTAATCTTGACCTGAGCCCATTATTTAAGCAGTCAAGGGGTATACCATATTTTCTTTTCCCAGAAAATGATTTTTAAATGCACAGTGGGAGTAATAATCAACTGCAGTTTCAGGCTGTTTAATGTTATTGTGAACATTAGAAAAAAGTAAGAGACTAAAAGTTCATCCATCTATGGAAACAAATAAAGCAATAAAAAGTAAGAGAAAGCAAAAGAGAACACTGAATATGAAATAAGGGTGAAGAAAAATCAGATAGATATTCTTTTCTGTCTCAGATTGCCTTTCTTACACACAGTGTAGTCTTCTTTTACAATGAATCTTAAAAATTGGGAGGGCTTGCTTTTAATTCTTTTGGAGGGTGTGGGAGAAGACCAGCAACTTTTGTGCATTTCCTGATCATGTAAACATGTACAGGTTTTTTTTTTAGTTTTATGTGAGAAGCCCACTGTCACTCAGAGGGACTAGTCAGAGGCTTAAATTTAAGCAGGTGTGTAAGTGTTTGTGGAACAAGGGCTTTTTGTGTATTTATTGACTGACAGGTTCATTGCCCTACAAGGAGTACTTCAGTAAAGTACTTGCCTGTAGTAACTCTTTTCTCTTTCGAAAGATCACTTTTAGGTCTAGCCCTTGTCACTGTTCCACAGATTGATGCTGTAGGAAGACCTGACAGTCTGCCACCAAAGAAGAACTTTGGGCTGGGCTGTATGGGCAGCCATGGTCTGAGTGAGGGCTTGTAGGATGTAGTGGGTGATATGCTGCACTGACAAAAAACAATTGGCATATGTGGGTCATCAGCTGGACTTAGAGGGAGAGTTGCAGCCCGCTCTGTGATATACACTTCTGTCTGTGCTAGGTGGAAGATCTCTGACATGGCTTGGAAGAGACTAGCCAGAAGAGAAGTGAGAGAATGGGACAGAGATGTGCTGGTAGTTTAGTTGTTTATAGGAGTCCTCTTTTGGGTGGAGTTTTGGGGCTGTGACCATTGCACCAGCTATAGCTTTGAAAGGTAGATACAGGTTGGTGTATCTGATGTCTGCTGGCTCACCTCCAGGCTTGATCTGGGGAGATCATCTCCACTGCAGCCTCCTTGTACAAAGCTAATTTTCTGGCTTTATGCTGATTATGCTGATACAAGAGAGAAAGGAAATACTTCTGTTGTTTTGGGGGTTTTGTGTGTGTTGTTTCCCCCCCAGATTTTTTGTGTGATCTGTAACACAAATCCCAGATTTCCTCTTAGGATTGCCCAGATATTGCAAAAGGGTTTCCTAACTATTATGTGGAATCAGAACTTGTCCTCTTTTTAATTAATTTGATTAATTTGTAAGAGGACATTATGATACAACAACTGAAAAGCATAAAAATATCCTGAAACTGAACTTGCATGTACATCTCCTCTTATTAATATTATACTGTTAGTCCACTGACTATTATTGATTGAATTTATTAATCTGTTGAATACTATTTATATGCTTTTTCCAAGTAAATATAACTTTTTGTAACACGATTATTAAAATAGATTAAGTCTTTAGAAGTTCTCATTTGTTGAACGATACGTTGTACTTCTCAGTAAAAGTCTATAAAAATCAGACTGTCTCTGAGAAAATGTATGCTAAATGGACTGTTCTTTTGATCTCCTGTTTGATTTTTTGGCACGAGTATTTGTGTTAAATTGTACATTCACCTTGTAAAGTTAATTTTTTCCTAACTACATTATCCTGCTATTATAAGTGCTCTTGTTAAAATGACACCCCTTTATTATAGGACTGTCTGCTGATATAGCTACAGCAAGAACTCGTCAACCTTTCCATTATATATATAAATCTCTGTTTTCAGGGACTTAAAATTATACTATAAATACTCATTCCAGACTAACGTTTGGCTTATGAAGTCTCATCCAAAAAGCAAACCTATTTATTATAAAATTACTTTAGGTTTTAGAAAATATTTTAAAACAGCAGAAGTAGAAATGTTGGTTTTGATCCTATGGATTCTTAGAACTTGAGAAGCTGGGCGGAGAGGAAGGTGCTGGGGCATGAGGGCCAGGTTGGGTTTCCTACTTTTCTGTGCCATCTGGTTCTGCTTATCAGTCTGAGTTCAAGGGGGTTTTTTTTGGATGTTTTGGGGGGCTTTTTCAACCATTGGGTTTCCAGTATATTACTCCCAAGCTATTTTAATGTCATACTTGAAAAACTACTTGTGATGTCCTGACAGATTTTTACTATGAAGTAGAAAATTCTTTAGTCCCTTCTGGTAAAAATCTGCTTCTGTAAGCTTATCAAAAATGTCAGCCCCAGAAAGTAAGTGACCAAGGTCCTTAATATTACTTTATAAGAATAATTTTAGATGGGAAATTCTTAACAGCAGAATAGTAAGATTGTCCAGACTTTTCTTATCTTACCTGTCCCTCAGCTGAAATTTAAGATCTTTCTGAAGATGAATGCAACTCTCCTAAATTTTCTTCTATGGACACTATTGTTAAGAAGCATTCGGCACAAAAGCTACAAAACAAGTAGGTTCAGAACTATTTGTTTGCTCTTCCATGATTATTTTAAGCTGTCCTGGGCTCTTGCTGTAAAGAGTTGTCTCACTTTTTCTCTCAGTCCTGACAAGTTTCTGCAGTTTTCTTTGTGTTGGTCTGGTCAGTCAGCCAGACCTAGAAGCTGCTTTCACTGGGAAAAGGCACAATACACATGGGTGCAAGTTGGCTTCAGGCCAGCCAAGATCCTTGCCCACCTCACGGGTCTGCCCAGGGAGGTGTTGGGTGTGCTCAGCCGGATACCATGAAGTTCATCCTGTCCCCCTCCCACTGACAGCCATGTCTTGGCTTTTCTTTAATGCTACAATAAAACTGCAGTCACTGATACTTAAATTACTGCTGGAAGACCTTCTGGAGAGTGGCTGCCATCCCTTGTAAAGTGCCCAGAAAGGTTTTACAAAGCTTTTGTTTTCCTATGGTGACCACGGGGGATAAAATGCCCAGAGACCCAGGTGTCTGGAGGATAAAGTGGTCCAGGTGGCCTCCATCATCAGGCTGACACTGATCAAATTGCAGCTCCTTTAGTCTAGGAGCAAGAAAAGCTTAATAATAGTGGGGCTGCCTGCATTTGACAGCACTGCACATGGCCTTGTTTGGCCAAAAATCTGTACACGTGTCTGGAGAGGGAAAGAGAAGGTGTTCTTGACCACTCTTTTGGCCTGTAAAGGCATGAGCTGAGAGAAGACCAAAAGCAGATAAAATCCTCAGCTTGCAACTCATGTTGAAAGTGTGTGGGCTCTAACACACTGTCACTTTTTGAAGATCATTTGCAGGACCTGGCAGCTGCAAACAGTTTCTGCAAGTACTTCTTAGCACTAGAAAGAGAGCATGTAGGGGATTTTTGTGGTTGGTAAGAACAATCTACTGTAGTGGAAAGTGTTTTTATTATGCTCAAAGCTTTATTTTGAGAGCCCCAGGGGTGGTAAAATGAAAAGCAAAGCAAAGCAAGAAAAGCCCTTTGGCCTTCTCACAGTTAGCTGTGAAATTTGTGACCCCTTGGAGGCCTCCATTTTGCCTATGCCTGTGTCTCATGGAGTCCCAAATGTCAACTCAAGTTCTGCCTGGGTATCCAGTCTCCACTTCACTTGTCCAGGAGAGAGGAAGGAAGCTGATGTTAGGGGGAGACTTGCTGACTGGTATGAGTCTTTATATATTCATTCTTCTCAGCTGTTACTTGAGATTCTAGAATTTCTTTTTCTCCCCAAACGTGTTTGTGTTTCCTCTCTGCTGCCTCTCCACTTACTCCCCATGTTCTTGTGCCTCTGCTATTCCTTCTTTCTTGCTTTCCTAACTTCCTTTTCTGGTATCCAGTGTCCAACTTTACCAGAACTTCTTAAGTAAAAACTGCAAAGGTCTTCTTGAGGATGCTCTCAAGGGATGGAGGAGAGAGGGGGGCATATTGGGAGGGTGATGGTTATCAATTCAGAAATTAGCGTTGTAAAAGTTTCAGGGTCTTGAGTATGGTCTTGGGTATGATGACTATGTGTGAGGACGTAAAGGTTATGATAAATAAATCTGGAATATTTGAAAGATTTAAGGTTGTTTTATTTCTCATACCTTCTCTCCCCCTCCGCCCTCCCCCCCCCCCCTTTCAGTTATTGATAAAGGCTGCAAATAGAAAAAATATAAGCAATAAAGAGCATTTTCTTGTATTTTGAAAAAAAGAAAAAGAAAAAAAATGTAGGCAATTGTAAAGAAACTGCAAAGCAATTGTTAGCAAAAAAATCAAAAACATTTTTATTTTGTTCAAAATTACTTTTTTATTTGACTATTAAAAAAAAAAAAAAAAAAGACCAAAAGAATGAATGGTAAGCCAGTTTTGCATTTAAAATTGCTGGTCTATGCACCTTTAGAAACAGTCAAGCCCAGATGGGGTTGTGTTACATACATGTTAGGCTTATTATGTTATTATTTGAGTTTATCATAGAGTAAGTGAGACAGGGAGTTATTCATGGGACCACCCTGTTTAAGCCAGTTCTTCTCTTAAAGAAATGAAACCAAAGTATTCCCATAGGTATTGAATGTACTCTGCTGCTTTGACTTCAGAAAAAGACCACCACTGTTAAGGAATGATTTATTTAATTTTTTTTGTTGGTCTCTTGGGTAACCACTGATGGCAGATTTTCCTGTGTTTCCTATGGTAGAAGCAGTATGTTCTGAAATATTTTGATTATGTCTAATGTATATGTATGAAAATGTGATATATGGTAAAGTGATATATAGCAGAAAAAAATAATATGTATATTGGATATATCGAGTGTAAGTGTGGAAGATATTGTCATAAGCATAAGTTCTATTTTATTTGGGAGAGAAATATTGGAGGGGATGGGAGAATATATAGATACTTTATATACTGTGTTGCAGCAATTTTTCTGGTAAATGTTTGGAAAATATCCAAAAAATGTTATGGTACATAAAGGAAGCAATATGCTTTTTTTTTTTTCCTTATTCTTCCTAATATGGTTAATTTATACTAATTTACTTCAAAATATATCAGGAACATATTTCATACAAATTAAACCTATTTTGTGTGCTCTGTGCACACTATTGAAATTCAGTTAATTTTTTTTATTATTATTATTATTTTTTGGTCTGTCTTTTGATCAGGATGCTACTGACATCCAGGGAAATTCCTACTTTATATATGCCCATGGAAATTATACTGGGTTTTGCACATACCTGTATTCCTCCATACAGATCATACTTACAAGGAGCATTTTCACAAATTATATCTCTACTTTTTTTAAATTGTAATAACCTCAGAGAAAATTTGCTGATGAAGCGTTTCACACAAGAAATAATAAGTTTTGATAACTCTTTGAAATTATTATTTAAAATTCCTGTTTTATTTTCACAAAAATCTTTTACACATGAATTTATTTCCTGACAAATCAATGCAAAATTTTATCTGCAATGCTATGGATGGAAAATTCTTCTGAGCATTATTGTTTTACATCTCACACATTCAAAGAATTTAATGATTGCAAGAGATTAGTACTTGCTCTTCTTCCTTGTATTTCTAGGAATGTTCTCTGTGCTGCCATTTTGCTTTGCACTGCATTGTGAAGTTAAATGTTAAAATGACATGGAGTTTCCTTCTCTTAAGTTTGAGATTCTTTTTTCATAAGAAGCACTGTTCTAGGACAAATAGAAAATTGCACTGACAACTTTCCAGAGCCTGAGGGACACATCTCATTCGATACTCATTTACAAAAATGTATTCATGCCTTTCTGTTTGACTCCCTTAGATTATGACATTTAGAAGACTAAAATACACTACGCAATAACCCAAACAGTTAAGTTTCAGTCTATTTTATTTTTCATTCTTTCCTTCTTTCTGTTTTGTTTCTCCCCTATTTTTCTCTTTCTTTGTATCTCCCATGTTTCTCCTTTCAAACTATGGCATTTTTTCTTCCTTTCTATGGCAAGAATATACAACTTCAAAGAAGTTTTCATAGTAAAGAAATTATCTATAAGTTTAGTGTTTTGTCCTTCACACAATGACCTGATATTAGCATATGAATTACTTTACTTGGGCAACTTCAAATTAAAACAAAAATCTTTGTTTTGATTTTCAGTAGTTCAGAAATACAGAATTTATTGTTTTGTGGGTCATTTCCCAGGAAGCTTCCTATGAGCTGCTAAAGGTATTGCCTTAGGACCTTTAATTTCTTAATCTGATGGAAATTCTTATTGAAGTTTATTTGATCCCAGAACTGTCAACCTTTACTGCAAGTCAACAGTGGTGCTGAGATCTGAGAAATGTTCTCTGGCATTTCATGAGGGGTACGAGGGGGACCTGCAAAGCCTAACTTTTGTCTAGAAAGACCAGTGTCCTCACTTTCCTTTGTCTTTGGGAGACTGAGAGTAAGAATCTCCTCCAGGGGTAATTCAGAGATCCTACAATAGCATCTTAATTTGTCCCATGAAGACTTACCTGTCTGTATTGAGCACTGAAAGAAGCCTGTCAGGTTAGTTCCCTCCAAGTCTTTGTGAACCCTATTTGTTGTACTGGGAGACAAGGACTACAAAGGTTCTGAAAAACAGGTTAAAAATTAGATCATTTTCAAAGGAAACATATCATATTTAACTGGTCTTATAGTCCTCATTTTTTTTGCCAATTGTACCCTGGGGTGCATCAAGCATGGCATGGCTAAATGGTCGAGGGAAAGGATTGTCCTGCTCTAGTCTGCACTGGTGATGCCTCCCCTCGAGTACTGTGTGCAGTTTTGGGTGACACGGTATAAGAAAGATATCAAACTATTAGAGAGTGTCCAAAGGAGGGCTATGAAGATTGTGAAGGGCCTAGAGGGCAAGATGTATGATGAGCGGCTGAGGTCCTTTGGTTTGTTCAGCGCAGAGCAGAGCAGGCTGAGGGGAGGCCTCATGGCGGCGTGCAGCTTCTTCACAAGGGGAGCGGAGGGGCAGGCACTGAGCTCTGCTCTCTGGGGACAGCGACAGGACCCGAGGGAACAGCATGGAGCTGGGACAGGGGAGGGTCAGGCTGGGGGTTAGGGAAAGGTTCTGCACCCAGAGGGTGGTCGGGCACTGGGACAGGCTCCCCAGGGCAGTGGTCATGGCACCGAGCCTGCTGGAGTTCAAGAAGCATTTGGACAGTGCTCTCAGACATAGGGTTTGATTTTTGGGTACTCCTGTTTTGAACCAGGAGTTCAGCTTGATGATCCTTGTGTGGAAGGATAACCTTCCAACTGGTGATATTCTATGATTCTATGATTGTATTACTGAGGTGTAGATTCTGGAGTGCAAGTATCTCAAGTGATGAAGTTTCTAGAGAGGTGCATTTGCTTGATTATTATCAAATCCTCACAAAAGTAGCATATGCACCTTTTAAAATCCAGTTGGACTGGAAGATATAACTTTTCCACATTCATTTGAAGATACCTTTTCTTTGAGTTTCTTTCAGATTTCTTTGAAGAACCTTTTTTTTTTTTTATATGGAAGAATTAATAAGCTTTCTGTTTAGCCATCTACATGGTGTTATAGCAACACAAATAACAATGCTTTAGCCTTCTTATCTAGCTCAGTGACAAGTAAGTAGTTCTAAACCTTATGTCAAATGCCTTAAAAAAAAAAAAAAAGTGGGTTATACAGAGGGTATAGTCCTTCAATTCCTGAGGACTAAAAGAATGGACTGCCTAAAGGTTTTATTTCACTATTTTTTTTCACACAAAAGGAAAGGTGTTCTTCACAAAGACCACTGCAATTTTCAATTGCACCATCGACTCAATATCTGATCTACTATATTTATTAAAAATGGTATCTCTCCCTGTGAGGGGCTTTTCTGAGATCTCAGGTGATAAACTAACTTCTGTGTCCTCCTTCAGCATGGAGGAACTAACTGTCCTAACTGCAGTCCTCTGAGTCCTGGAAATGCCTCTGCTCTTCAGTTTCCATAACACATGTCTACATTTTCACATGCTGACCTTTGCCGTGAGCCTGAGGCATTTTCTAGCCTTACATAGCCTTGCATTCTAGCTTTTCCATAGTGCCTGAGGCTTTATAAAGATCTTGATAACATTTTTTTTTTTATTATTTTTTTTTTGCCAGAAGGGAATCATATATACTCTAATTTGATTTATAATTCCCTAGAGGAGAAGTGAACCCAGAGGCAGACAGGTGGGAGAGAGAGCAGAAAAAATCTACAGGTGAGACTAGAAGACAGCAAAGGGGCTGTCATGCAGCTGGATGATGAAGTAACAAAGAGGGTGCTCTTGGCACACTACATATTCTGTTTATATATATATATATATATATTGCCCTTTAGAAACTTTTTAATGTGATTTAGAACATTTGTAGCCTTGCAGAATAGTTGTACTATTGGAAATGCTGTAATGCTGTAATTTGTGGGGGGGACTCTTGGGGAATTTGTATGTTTTATTAAGTCTTTTGGCACTAATGACTATGGAAATATATGAACAAAAAAAAACCCTAACAATTATGCTTGTGAAGATCCCAACTGAATGTAATATTTGTTTTTATAACAGGTACTCATACTGTAGATGTTGGAACAAATTAAGTGTTTGAAAGGTTCTAAAGGTTTATTACAGGATCAGCACTTTCTAATGGAATTGTGTAAGCAGTTGACTTAGTATTCTTGTATTAGTATATAACTTTTGTAATTACAGAATGGGAGTACTTTAGGGCAGCTTAATCTTACCAGAAATCAGTGAAGTCAGGCTTTGTTTGTTAGGATACTTCAATCACATTAGTATTTCTAAGCTTTGGGGACACTATAAAATGAAAACAATGTAAGTTCATCAATAGAGTAAGGTACACAAAGTGTGATGTGAAACACACAGTAGAAGCAGTTTATAAATACATTTGTAAGGGAGATAGTTTGGCAACAAAATTACAGGATGAACAGTTAATTAGTAGGATAAGTTGTTTTCTGACACAGGAATAATCTTTTTTTTTTCCCAAACCAATGAAACTACAAACACAGTGAATTATTATACTGCCTGTTAGAATGCTTATGTTATCAATAGAGGATTGACCTTGTATATATATATATTATTTAAACATGCAACATTTCCTGTAATACAGTAGCCAGTTTTCGTGTAAAAGTCTAAAAATCATTCCATGTTAATGAACAGATATTTAATGGGTTCATCTTTGTTGCTGTTCCTCTTTAACAGTAATCGGAGAATAAATGAAAGTTAAAACTGCTTGAGTCTAAAAAGATCTTGAAACACTTGTTTTGAGTAGTCTGAAGGCCCTCTTTCATCTCTGTCAGGTTTTTAATCTATCTATCTTTAGCAGTGGAATTGAGTTAATGGTCAGTTAGTGTGATGGCATGATGTTACCTATTTATGGACCTTTTTATACATACAGGAGTTGTACATGAAAATATTGTCCATTACTTTTATGGAATATGACTTTGACTGGTTCTGATGCTCAGGCCTTTCTCTAGTTTCATTCCTTTTGTAGGAGATATTAACTTCTCCTGACTGCCTTTGCAAATTGACATCTAATTAAAATTGTCAGGCATGTCCTTCATGGTGAACTGATTTGTATCTTCGTCAGATGTGACTGTGCCAGGGTAACTATGACATATAATTGCAGTTACTCAGAGGCTTTAATCAGGCATGTGAGCTTAGGCCATTGATACAAGTGGTGGTTATTTGCAAGAATGGGAAATATGTTGGTGACTTAGACCTTTAGAAACCTTTTTTAAAATCTACAGGCATCCCGCAATCAGCATCTGCAATCCTGCAGTTTTGCACAGTGCTTCCTTAGACTAAGGTGCAATGAGAGAAAAGTTAAAAAATGGGAAATGAGTTTGCTTGAAGGTTTAATTCATATGATTTCTAAAGTGACAGGAAGATGATGAACAAGGAGAGGAAATAGCTAGCTGTCACCTATAATATATGAAGTTTCTCTCTCTGTTTTAGTTGTACAAATCAGAATAGCTCATTTGAAATTGATAAAATTATAGCAATGGAATTTGGTTCTGAACCTTTTTGGAAAATGGGTTTCATGGGTTTCATTCATCATGATTCTTTTTATTTTTTTTTCAAATTCAGAACTAAGAATAGAACATCCACCCCTCCCAGGATAGAGCACAGACCCTGCCAAGGCCCTGCTGTGACTTATCAGCATGAAAGAAACTTTCCAGCCTCACATCAGAGCCAAGCTGCTGAGTTGAGCTCTTTCTGTGTTTTGGGGCACACTTTCCGTGAAAGAGATTTAATTTTATTTCAAAAAGAGAAAGACTGTAAAATGTTTCATAAAACATATTTACCTTCTGACCAGCATTAGCATCAATACAATCACTTCCTCTTGTTTCCTTGCTGGATATTGTGTCTGTGTTGTCTCCTATGTTTCTTTTCACTTTGTATCCTGTATCTGATTGTTCCGGCAATCTTTTTCACTCTACTTCAGTAACTTGTCATGTGTCTTTAATAAGAGAATGTAAGGAGATTGATTTACCATAAGCCTCTTTGACATTGCACTATATATTTTTTTCAAGTCTGTAGAAAGGATCAGGGAATTCCTTTATGCCTCAATTATTTATATGAACACAAAGAGAATATGGTGGTGGTATAATCTTTTATTAATAAACCTCTTAGATACTGGCCCTGTTGCAGATGAATTCTGCTAGAGAGGAAATATCTGTGACAGCCCAGGAATGGCAAGTACCAGATGTACTGCTCTGGGAGATGAAGCGTTCAGCATGACTGACATTTTCTAATGCCATATTTGAGTGAGGACAGGACCTTCAGACACATCACCTATCAGAGTTTTTTGTTTAAAATGTTTTCAGATGAAGCTACTTCAAAAGCAGTGGGGTACATTTTATATGGTGAAGAACAAAATAATACAACTTTTTTATGTTCCTTAACATTTACCATTTTGAAATGCTCCATACTATTTCATTCATCACCATGAAAAGGAATAGGATAATGATGTTTGCCTCAGTCTCAAACATCACAATGAAGCAGTGTAGATGATCTTTAACCATGACTCTTCATTAAGGTAAAGTCAGATTGCTGTAACTACTAATTATGTCAGTAAATCTCCTGCTATTTTGTCTCCTGTTAAGACGTGTCCTTTACTAAAAGTAAGGCCATAATTCAGATTTGATAAAATTAATTTCCAGAAATATTTTTTTATTCATCTTACAAATAAATCATCAATAATTAGATTGCACTTTGAAGTCAGTCTGAGCAAGAAATTTAGCAAGCTCTAATTTAAAGGAAAATGAATTCCTAATATTTTATATCTTTTTGATTATTTGACCCATATCTGATGATTATATACTCCACAATGACTTTTTTTTTCTTCTGAGATCTTTCAGTAGAGTAAAACTGTCTGTGTGTCAACCTCTCCTTTCCCCTGGATAATAAATTCTGTTCAAAATATCCAATATTTCTTCAAATCTGGACACTTCAAACCTCAATTATAAAATATTGTTTATAAAGTAATTTGTGGTTTTAAACTTCGGTTTCCACTGTCCCATATAAATGTAAAATATAATGTTTTTCATTAGAGTAACTCTGCCTCTTGCTCTTTTAATAGAGGCATTGTAGACTTTTAGAAAGTAGAGTAGAATCCATTTTGATAGTATTGCATCTTCTCTCTGGGCTCCAATCTAAACATTTCCATCTGTCAGATATCTTATTTAATATTCTGAATAATGGCAGTTGCAGGAAAAAAGGGAACAGTCATCTTCATTTCACTTTCTTTTGCCAGGCTTTGGTGGTCTTGCAATTTCATCTTGGAGAAATGTATGTGTGAACATTTATAGTCTTTTCCTCTGCCTAGATCTCTCCTAGAAATGCAAGGTGTCATTTGCAAGTATTCATAACCAAATGTTTTGTAAATTTAACAAAAAATCCAGCATTCCCCAAATCCTAATTCAGACCTGTGCTAAACTGGGAATAAATTTATAAAGAACAATCCTGGGAATATTAAAAACATAGAAATTTCTTTCTCCTTGTATAAATGCAAGAAATGAGAAAGTTTTGTGATGGAATCTGTCTTGACATTAGCCCTGAATACTGCTACCACCTCTGACACTGTCTGACTGAGGATCAAGCATCCAACACGTCCCAGGTTAGGAAGCAAATTCACAAATTCCTGTGGCATTCGTTAGGAAAGAGAAAAGTCATGACCAAGCAGTTCTGGGAAATCAAAGGTCAAAATATCAAATGAAAAAGCAACTTTCAGTTCTTAAAACTACACATTCTAATGGACTTTGCTAAGTTTACCAGGTGAGAACCTACCATTATTTCCATTATGAACTATTTATAGTTTTATTTGATTCAGCCATAAACAATTGCTCTGAGTTAACTACAAGCTTACGCATCAAATCTTTGAGTTGTTTGGGTTGTTTTTCCTTTTCACAAAGTCTCCACATACAGATAATAATAAAATATTTCTCTTGTTTTATTACTTAATTCTAATTTTAATATCCTAAAATGTATTCTGCATTTTTTATTATTATTTAGTCTCTCTGCCTTAAGCCAGTTGTTCAAAGTGCCAGAGAAACACAATATCTAATGCACAATGGAATATCAAATGTTCCACAAATCAAAGCCTGCCTTTTCTTCCAAGATCTGCTTAGGAGTAAATGTTAGGAAAATACAGAGAAATCTCCCAGTATGTCCTATGTAAGAGTCCAAAACCTGTGAGCTCTGTAATGAAAAGTAAATAAATGACTCTGTCCTTCACTGCCAAGCTGTTAGTCCATAATGTGGAGTTGGCCTCTGTTGTTGTCAACAGTGGTATATAAATTACACCGGATGAAACAAGAACCAGACTGACCCTATATCCATTCCTTAAGCCCAATGCAAACATTTATAATGCCCTTTTCCCCCTTTTTCCCTTTTGAAATCTCTCTCACTTTCTGGTTTCTACTGGGATGGAGAAAGTAGAAAACTGTGTGGGAGCCTTTTTGAAGTGTTCTGTGAGGACTTTCAGCCCAGTATCCTAAGCCAAAGAGGTCTGAATAATGCCACCCCACTCACTGTTTGGTGCTTCACAGAACTGTGATTCCTGACGCTTGTGACTTCTGGGAACATAAACATATGGAGAAAAAGAGAAAAAAAAAAGAAAAAAGAAAGAAAGAAAAAATAAAAAGAAGCAGCTTTGCAAATGAGGGGGTCACATATCCAGAAACAACACAAAACGAAAGCTATAATACTGGAGAGGGAAAGCCTGGGAGAGAGGTAGATTTTCAGGAAGACACAGACAGACTGAAATGGGAAGACTAAGAAGGAAACACCGGCTGAAAGATGTAAGGGAAAAGAAGATTGAAGGAAATACACTGAGGCTGAGCCTTTAGTAAGACCCAGGGTAAAACACTTTAAAGCCTAAGGAAAGAGTGCTAATGGTTTTGCTATCAACTGGTCTTTGAAATATTACCTAAGTTTTGTTTAAGTCAATGAGTTACTTATCCAGTGACTTGCATATTAGTTGGACAGGGCCCTGAGTGAAAAAGGGCATGAAATTAACTGAATTTTGTCACTTGTAAAGCTCCTGCCCAGCTCATTTTAGGATCAAAGCCTAGAACTATAATTGTGTTGCTTGTTAAAATAATGGAACAAATATTGATAGGAAAAAAAAAAAAAAACTAAATCCAGGGCAGTAGCACCAAGAGCAATAAACAGCATGGGTTTATAAAAAACAGATCTCACCTTACAAAACAAATTGCCTTTTTCTAATAGAATTACAAAGGGTCAAAACTAGTAAGGACTTGCTTGCTTACAGTAAAGGAACCACCACAGTCTGTTCCTGGTAGCAGTTACCTCTGTTGATAACAGTCCTAAACATTGAGCTACATAGATGAGGGGACAGTAGTGGGTTAATACTTTGTTCTATGACATATTATTGATCAAGGGTAAGGGATCAGTTTTGTGATGTAGGAGCCAGGTTGTCACTTGGAGATTTTCAATTTGGTTTGTATGTAGTAGTGTAATGTGAGTTCACATCCTGAGTGAAACACAGAAAAAGAAAAAAAGAAAAAAAAAGAAAAAAAAGAAAAAAAAAGAATCAGAAGAAGAAAACAGTGACAAATGGCAAAACACAGTTCTTTGCAAGGTGTTTAGAGTGCCATCATTCAATCACCATTGCTAAAGGAAGAAAAACTGCTTATGGCAAATTCTCATACAGAATTTTAAGACGGGGAAAATTATAAATATGATGTGGATGTGAGAATCCTGGAAAGGCATTAACAGGTATATGGGGAAGCAGCATGTGAATGGGATTAAATCATGCAGGAACAAAACTGTTGGCCTACACTTGCAAGGCAAAAAGGTGGGGGAAAAAATAATGCAAATACTCAAGAGCAACGTGAAAATCTCTCATGTCATAAAACAGACTTGTCAGCAGGCTACCTAACAATGTAAAGCTACAGTACACATTCCCTCAGAAAAAAAACATTTTGGGTGTATCAAGTATAAAGATATGGATCAAATTGGAGGGAATCCAAAGAAGGATAATGTAATCAGATCCAGAGAGAAATGTATCGAGTTCTGTGCAGTAGGTAAAGGGGAGATTATCTGCAGTAATATAGCTGTATCCATACTTATCTACAAATGTTTGATGAAAGAACAATGTAATAATCTGTCAGACAAACAACATGAAATTGAGAGGGGAAAATGTAAGATAATGTCTGGAAGACTTGGACTGTGAAATACAGTAGTTCCTTGGGTGGGACAGAACATCTTAAGCATGCCATCTGGCTTAGTGTGGCATAAAGGTAATGCATGTAACATCCCCTTAAAGGGTAGCAGAGATCCCATGGCAGCGTACAAAATCCCATAATCCCTGGCTCAGCCAGGAGGTCCTCACATTGCTTAGGCCTTCTTTATCCCTGTCTGGTGCAGCAAAAGGTTTAAGTATAGAGTTAGGCATGAAATATTCTGGTGTTAAATGTTGCCTATTGCTAGAACTTGGACTTTTTCTTTGTCCTGAGAACTTTTCCAGAGTTTTTAAGGATTAATGAATCCTTATTTACTTAGGCAGTCCCAGTAGGGAATGAGCAGAAATATTTGCCTAATTTTTCCCATGTCAGTGCACTATGACTCTGGAGTTTGTATTTTCTCCTTGCTTTTCAACTGCTCTAAATTATCATTGTACTGTTCAAATCAATTGTACTTAAACATCTGCCACTTCCAGGTGTCCAGTATTTACTAGATTTTCTTGTTACCAGTGCCAAGAAAGAGAAAGGCATTATTTGGTAATCCTTTTGAAGGCATGGAGTGAGAAAATGAAAAACCCTATGTACTGTCTTACACTATGTCTACAACTCAAGTACAGAGGAGAGGTCAATTATTTCTAGTGTGAAAAATAAGCTTCCACATGGAGTTCTTTGATAAGCCAGAACACATACAGGACAGAAAGAGAGAGAACATAGCCTCCAGCCCCTCCATACAGCTATTGTTGTTTGGCCTTCAGTGTTTGGAATCAACAGGAAAGTTGAGCTGGAGTGGAAGAAAATATCACCTAACTGTATCCTTTTTTAAGTGATGCCTTGTAGTAAATTGCTTTCTGTTTAATTTGGCTTATGCTAGAAATGCTGCACTTGGTGAGGCAGTATGATTCCTATCACCTTCAGAGTGAGCAGGATCAGCCTATGCATTTCACTGTTGTCATGGAGTAGCTGGAGTGCTAGTTCTTCATGGCTAGTCCTTATGCATGTATCTAATTACATGTAGAACCGATAAAAACTTTACCTTGGGAAAGACTGTATCTTTGCTTCTGAGTAGTTTGCTTGGAATGCTAAAAATAAAAATATTTTTTGGCTGAATATTTGCTGCATCTATAAAACAAGAAAGTAGCTATTACTCTTACTCTTTCATAAACTCCAGCATTTTTAACACTTTAAATGCACTGAATTTCAGAAATATTATGAATCTGTAAGCTATAAGATTGTATTCAACAAAAAATTCTTTGTGTATACAATGTAATGTCGTGTTAAGGTTTGGTGACTAGGATATAACCAAAATGATTGTTCAATTATATCTTAAATTAGCTCATTCAATAGTGAGACAAACAAGCTGCCTGGCAGTATGGGTTTTGGCTGATGAGGAAATAAGTGAATACAAAAAAAGGCTTTAATCTTCCAGCAAGTCTTTTTCCAGAGCCACAATAAAGAATTGATGTTATATTCTAGACTAATCAGTCACACTGATTTTGTGGACAAATGTTAATGAGTATACAAAAGAACCCAAACTATTCTCAGCACTGAGCAACAAAAACTCTTTGTGAATTTAACTATCCGGAAAAAAAAAAAAAGAATGTTCTTTTTTTTTTCTATATAATTTTCAACCATAGCTTTGTAACAACAAAGATGTTAAATTGCTGGAAAGCCTTCTGGAATATTAAAAACTGCAATTCTATACCCAGCAGATATCAGAGAATTGTGGTCCCAGTTATTCCTCAGCAAATGAAAATCTCCCCTCAGCAGCAATTTTTATTCTATGCAGTATTAACCATTTGCACCTATACAAATATTATGAATGTTACAGACGGGTACTGCTCTCTGAGACTGATCCAAAGCTTACTGAAGGCAGTGACAGAGCTCCCAAAAATCTCAGTAAAGTCTGAAGCAGACTTGCAAAGAGTACATGTAAGAAAATCATCTTTCTGGGAGTCGTGACAGCTATATATACATCCTATGCCCATCATCCAAGAGAAACATAGCACTGAAAGAACTTCAGAGAGTTTGCAAAGGTAAGTGATGGTAAGCTAAACACTGAGGAGTTGCAGTTACCTGTCCCTAGGTGTTTCAGATCTGCTTTGGCCATGTTCTGCCTTTACTGAGTGCCTCAAGCCATGCTCTGCATGTTCCAGGAAGAGCATACAAGGTAACTGGAAAATAAAATATATATTCATCTGCAGAAATCAACCAGATATCTCTCATCACTGGCACTGACTGGTGACCAGTGTACTTATGTAAGTTTAGCAGGAGGACTTATCCTACTTTTTACTGTGCTGTTCCCCTGGTGACCTATGCCAGCAGGAATGTTCCTTTGTGAAGGAAGAAGGTGCACATATCCCGATATTTATAAATGTTCAATGATCAAACTCTAGGTAGCATAAGAAAACATCCTCTCCTAATGCTTTACCTCAACCCTGTAATGAAAACAGAGAGATGTGGCAGCAATGGGAGTGTCTTCTGGTCACCAGAGTTGCAATGCCATTCATATTTCCCCTTTGCATTGTCATGTGGCTATACCCACAGCCAAAACTGTCACCATGGTGTTTTGGGTCATAGTGAGTTGTTTCAGGCACAGACCAATCCTCTATGCCCCTCATTTTCCCCACATCCTTAGCTAAAACTTTTCAAGGTCTGCAACAGAGAAGTAACATCATCCGTATAAAAACGCCCCTTTGTAGTTTGCAGACAACACCAAGTTAGGTGCATGTGTCAATCTGCTCGAGGGAAGGAAGGCTCTGCAGGAGGATCTTGATAGGCTGGAGCGATGGGCTGAGGCCAACTGTATGAAGTCCAACAAGGCTAAGTGCTGGGTCCTGCACCTGGGGTGCAACAACCCCAAGCAGCGCTACAGCCTGGAAGATGAGTGGTTAGAAAGCTGCCTGGCAGAGAAGGACCTGGGAGTACTGGTTGATAGTCGGCTGAATATGAGCCAGCAGTGTGCTCAGGTGGCAAAGAAGGCCAACAGCATCCTGGCTTGCATAAGAAACAGTGTGGCCAGCAGGACTAGGGAAGTGATTGTCCCCCTGTACTCGGCTCTGGTGAGGCCGCACCTCGAGTACTGTGTTCAGTTTTGGGCCCCTCGCTACAAGAAGGACATGGAGGTGCTCAAGCGAGTCCAGAGGAGGGCAATGAAGCTGGTGAGGGGTCTGGAGAACAAGTCTTACGAGGAGCGGCTGAGGGAGCTGGGCCTGTTCAGCCTGGAGAAGAGGAGGCTGGGGGCGACCTTATCGCACTCTACAGGTACCTTAAAGGAGGCTGTAGTGAGGTGGGAGTTGGTCTGTTCTCCCACGTGCCTGGTGACAGGACGAGGGGGAATGGGCTAAAGTTGCGCCAGCGGAGGTTTAGGTTGGATATTAGGAAGAACTTCTTTACTGAAAGGGTGTTAGGCATTGGAATGGGCTGCCCAGGGAAGTGGTTGAGTCACCATCCCTGGAGGTCTTTAAAAGACGTTTAGGTGTAGCCCTTTGTGATATGGTTTAGTGGAGGACTTGTTAGTGTTAGGTCAGAGGTTGCACTAGGTGATCTTGGAGGTCTCTTCCAACCTAGATGATTCTGTGATTCTGCGATTCACTGGAAAAGAGATTCTGATGGAGTAATTCATCGATGTGCAAAGAACTAGCAGAAGTATCAGCCTAAATATCACTGTCTTGTAGTAAGGAATTTAAAATTATTTTTTGAGCAATTAGTTGTAAAGCCCTGCTTCAGCCCAAAGCAGCATGCAATAGCTGCAGTATGACCTCCTCAGAATCCCTTTTTATAATGGAAAAATCATCTTTACCTTAATTAAATCATTCAATATGGTACCAACATAACATCTTTAACACCTTTATCTGTGGTATTGAAGATACAGTGCAACTTTTCTGTTTTTTTTTTTTTCTTGCTTTAGAGACTACATTTCTGCAGAAAAAGGTAAGTGCCATTAAGAGCATCTTCTGTGAAAATTCAAGGGAGATTTTTGCATATCACCCTTAAGCTGAGAATTTGCTGTAGTTGAGCACTGCCAAATACTGAGAAGATACTGGAAGGCAATAGAAAGTCTTCCTCACACTTGGAAATTGGATGGTGAATCCATTTACCTGAGAGAGAGGCAAAGTCCACAGAGACTAGACAAACACTGCACCTCCCAGCAATGGATGAATCCTACCCATTGAATTTTCCTGTTTTCAGCTCTGAAAAGAAAAACTTAGAAGAAAATATTCTTAATGACACAGACAGTCTGATCAGTGAGTTAAAGTTTTGTGTACATAGTGTAAAGCCTTGGAAGTACTGCTAGTTGTGTCTTTAGCATGTGATGCTTACTGGAGCAGAGCTGTGATAGGTTTGTGAGGTGCTCGCACATCACGTGAGAACTGCACCAGAATGTGATCCATAGCTGCCGAGGCTGCTCAAGGATAAGCTGGTAAGGCCTCAAAACATCCAGAATCATTTACAAATTTTTCATTTCTGAATTCTAAAACTGCATAGAAACTCAGCGATCAACTTATTTCTAAAAACCATTGATTAAAACTTTATTTTGAACCCTTGTTTTTGTTTAAATGTGTATTTTATGTTTTAAATTTTATATATGCCTCCATGATAACATGATAACACTTTTTATATGATTGTATTAGATTTTTGTTTGGTTTTTATTCTATTGCATCTTGTTCCCCTCTCTCTTATTGATATCTTCCCATTAACTTCTAGAAAAAAAAAAAAAAGAGAGAGAAATGTCAGAGTTTTTTGATAGTAGTATGGAGTGCTGGTTTCAAAATATGGCTGTCAAACATTTTGATGTGACAAGAAACAAGAGGAACTTTGAACACAAAAGTAAAACAAATGTTTAACTGTTTCTTACTGGTGATAGTAGCAGCTTGAAAGTCACAGAACACCACTCAGAGAACAGAAGAATATTAAAGCTTTTGCTATTCCACTACACAATAAAATAAAAATAACATAAAGTCAAAATATGTTGTTATGTCATAATAACATAATATTAAATAATAGTGCAAAAGATGACACATTATTTTAGGCATTTTTCCTTATCTCATGTCATAGTGAAAAAAAGACAGAAAACACATCTATAAATGAAAATTACATTCTAAATAATTTTTTAAAAATTGTTAAAGTAAAGCTTGGCTAAATGCTTTGGCTTTGGGCAAAGCAATACTTGGACTAGTAGTTGCAACGGTTGTATTTTTTGGTTTTATTTCACTCCCGGTGTTTCCCTGGGCTAAATATGTGCTTTCTGAGAAAAGAACGCTGAATTTGAGAAACTCGTGACTCCATCACCACTTTTCCTCTTAACATAAGAAAGACCCTAATATTTTTGCTGACTTTTCAGATTAGAAAGTATCAATGTCTTTTACTGTTCAAATAAAAGATTGTTTCCCTAAAGGATCTCTCCTAATAGAGCACCTGTATACAAACAAGAGTGACCTGGTTTCAGTTTTAGCCTTGTAAATAAGAAGCCTTGGATGTGATCCAGCCATTCAGTGAGAGAAGCAAGTAATCAAGTCTGGTCACAGCTGGCTGTCACACCAGTAGGGCTCCAAAATACAAGGGGAGGATGGAAAGCAGGTATAAAATACATGCTTTTTATAGGATAGGTTTTCACTGATACAACACAGCTAGATCTTTAGTTGTAAATCTCAGAGCTGCACGCTCTGTGGATAAAAGAAACAACTCTCTGAATAGTGCTAGCTGATTCCTGCCTGGTGCTGTGCTTCTAATAGAGACACCTCAAAGTAAACCTTTTCTCTGTGGCAAATGTTGCTGATTAATTCAGAGGTTTGAAGATGATAGAATCTGATCCTTAACCACCTCACTTTTGACTGGAAGTAAAGAGTATATTGATCAAACACTTTATAAATACACTCATCTCTTCACAAAAGTTTAAAAATAGAAAAAAATAGACTTATAGAAAATTAAAACATTTTAGAATTGTTCTAATTTAGGAAATTGCTAACAAAGTGAATGTTAAAGTGATAAAGCCCAAGAAATTCATAAGACCTTTTAAAAAAGTGAATTGTGTTTCTCCAACAGTTGTTCTTATGAATCTCATCTTTCTCTCCTCCCATTTTCTTGATTTTGTGCACATCCTTGAGATATCCACTGGGCTGTCAGGCTAGTAAGAAAGCTTCCTGAGTTGCATTAATAATATTTGTTTTGGCACTGCATAACCTTGAAAGGGTGATGAGAGGAGTGCAAAACCAGTCGGAAGCTTTTATCAGTGTAGTTGCAGGTTTTATTTTAAAATAAATGCTTAACATAGTTTCAGTTTCAAAGAGTCTTATCGGGTGCTTTTTTATTCAGTATGTAATAGTAAAGTCCTGCAATGTCTAAACTTCTTTCAGATGTTCATAAACAGTCTCACAGAACCTTTTTGTGCTTTTTAAACAAATGAATCCATTCAAAGATAAATGTATGAGATATGCCGATATTTGGTGGAATGCTTCAATATGGCTTTGTTTTGTATATATAAAAACGTTTGTGTATCTGGCCTTTTTCCCAAGTTATTTTTGCTCCATCTGTCTGAGCCTAGATTATAATGTCCCCCACATGAATACACACCAAAAACCTTTACAGAGGTATGCATCTACAAGTTTCACTGTTACAAGAGGAGTTCGTCTGTTGAAATTGAGTCCAGGAATACTATACAAGCAACAAGCATTATTTCAGGTACAGTGTCTTCCTTTGAATTTCTGCTCTCAATTTTTAGTGTCATGAACGCATTTTACTTTTTTTTTCATCCCTTGTTTTTCAATAAGAGTTTCACCAACACTTTAGATGTATGGGAAATGATAAGGCAAATTCACAAGATAGGATGTTGGGATGGAAGTGAGGATTGGAAAGGAGGTATTTGGGTTTCCTCCTGGTCTTGCAAAGAGTTATGAACAGAGGACGAGAGAGAGAGAGATGTGTTTTCTTTTAATCTTTCTTTCTAGTTTAATAATTTTATGTTAGCTCTCCAGTAATTGCCACACATTTTTATATCTAAATATCTCATTCCTTTTCACAATAAATTTTATGAAGAAGTCTGAAAGCGGACATAATTTGCTGGATTTCAGCTTAAACAAAATATTTAACCAAAATTTAAAAAAAAAAAAAGTGCAGTGCAAAAATGGTTTAATCCTTGCAAATGTTGCAGAGACTAGTTATAGTAATGAAACCATAAAATAGAAAAATAGTGGGTGATGGAAAAGGCCAGAATAGGGCTGTCAAATTTTAAATTTTAACATATGGACTGCTCACTCTCTGCTCTGGTTGCTAGTCATTCCCAGATGGTGTCTTTAGTGAGTGATGGTGAGGGGAAAGGAGCAGGTGGCAATGGCATTTTTTTATTTTTTTACATATATCAAATTTAAATTCCGTGTTTATATTAAAAAAAATGGAAGAGAGAAATGAATACAGGAAGTATAGGAAAAAGTAATGCATAGCTTGGAATTTGAGACTGAAATTAAGGAAATCTGATTGTTATGGGTTGATGAGTCAGGATCAGAATCTGGATCCAGATCTGAAAACCCTCATAAGTGGTGGATAATGGCTTTCATGTACAGCCTTGTCCAGCCCTCTGTACAGCATGCCCCAGCAACTGCAGGAAGAAGCTGCTCATCAGAATTGTGTTAGTGTTCCCATGCCTAGTGCATCACAGCTCTGAAACACATGCTTAAAGATAAGCCTGCGTGCATGTTTAAATGTGTATGGTTAGATGGGAACCTTATGCCAAGGAGATAGGGCTTGCATTTTTAGTGCTGAATATCTGAGTTTATGATGTCACAGGTGATATTGATCTGTATAAGCTTAATGATATTTTTTTTTGCAAGAGGTTTCTTCTTATGAGAAACATCCTCTCACTTCTCTTTGTTCAGATTTTTTGTTGTTGGTGGTGACTAATGCTGGAGTGTGCCATGTCCTAGTTTAGTTAGTGATTACACTCCAGGTGCTGACTCCAGCATCCTACTTACAGAGAGCCCAATTGCTCCCTCATGTCTGGCAGAAAGAGCTCCTACTCCACAACAAGTCTCCATTGCTCCTGATATTTGTGTCCAGGTGTGTCACTAAATCGCAGGGTATTTTCAGAATATATGCAACACATCTTTATATAATTATCCTAAAACTTGTTTTTATTTCATCATTTTCAGTAATGATCTAGCTTCTCTTCTCAGCCTTCTCAACCTAGCTGGCTGAGAATCTGGTCTTATAAACAAATAAATAAATAAATAAGTGGGAACAAATTACATGTGTGTCTGTTACAGACATAAGTTCTTGCTATGTAAGCCCTAGTAACTGTATGAACCCGTATGAGCTTCTTTCATTATCGTCAGGAATCCTGGATGCCATATCTGCCTTTAACCTTCCAGCTTTGTGAGTACAATCCTTCACTTAAATCATTGCTGAGATCAGTAAGGTGTTAAGAAGCAACTCATAAAAGAAAGAGTTAAATTTCTGCTAAACAATCATAGCATTTAAAATGTTCATTTCTTGCTAGTCCAGACAAGACTCAATGGAACAATTAAAAAATGTTGAAATGAACCTCAGAGCTTTGTAAAAAACAGCATGGCATAATATATCTTGTGATCACTCTAAATCACTGCTATGCAGTGGGTAAAAGCTCTATCTTTTTGGAATCCAAGGCAGCTTAAAGAGGGTATTGATTTTCCCTTTACTGAGAAATGAGAATCACATATTAGGAATGAAAGCTGCAGACACAATATAATGACCTTTCTCCTTGGCTTCTCTTTTCTAACACAAACAGAATCATTTTCATTGCTGGAATGGATATTAAACAGTAAATCTTGTAGCAATGTATTTGCAAGTGTCTGTGCTTGTTTTATCCAATTAGCATACTTATCACAAGAGCAAAAAATGAGTAGATACAGCTTTTAATTTCTGGATATATCAGCTCTATCCACAAAAACATTGAAAAGTCTCCAGCTGGAGGTCTCTTCCATCTGTCTCTGTAGTGGGGGGAGGAGGGGTGCTTTCTCCCTGCAATTTTAGTGCTGATGCGTGATTTAGAGTAAACGGGTAATTTCACTGAGGGTAGAGGACCTTGGCTGACCTCTATTTTATTCTGTGCATGTTTTTGTAGCACAGCCGCACATATACTTATCTATTAAACAGTGTTTCAGGTCACAGACATGTCAGTATTCTATTTACTGCTTTAATTATATAAAACTTAAAACAAACTTATCAATACCTGACACATTACCTTAGGGGGAAATATCCTAACCATGAAACAGCATGAAAGCTCTACTAAACCTACATCAAACAAAAGCTTAAGTTTCCAACAAAGCCATTAGGGGCAGATTTGTTTTTACACCTGCTGTGTTTCCATTTAATCACCTTTTGTGAGAGTGCCTGAAACAATAGGTTGAAGCTGAATGTACTTCCAACTTTTTCATGTTTAGTTCCTTTCCCCCAATTTAAACTAACTACAATTTCCCCCAAGTTATCACTTCTTTTCAGTTAGAGCTGCTCCTGAGTCAGCAATATGTGTGTGTGTACATGCATGCACATATGTGTAAAGTGACACCCTTGACCTGTTTCCTCCCCTTGCTGGGGAAAAATAGGTGGGATCCTCATGGTGGAGTATTTGAAATGCAGCTCAATGCAGCTATCCACTTAGTCCAGCTGCATGTCAGAGTTGTGGCACAGCACCAAGAGAAGGAAAAATTGATGCATGAAATCTAGAAGCATCACAGCTCATTGTGCTCATTGCTTTTGTGTTGTTCATAAATTTGTAAGCAAGCTCATGTTTTTGAAAATCCAGGAGTTGCCTGGCAATGCACACTGTTGGTAAAGAACACAGTGGCTGGCAATTTGAATTAATTTGAATACGATGATTTTAAATTCCTCCTTGGCATCCTCAGTGCTTCAGACAGCATCCCTCTTTTGTAAGAAAGAGAAATACACAGGGAGAGACAATGTTTTGTAACTTGGAGCGAGGAACTTTGTTAGAGTTGAAAAAGGAATTCACTGTAAGCAATTTTGTTATTCTTTGTTGCTCTTCACTGGGTTGAAAAGCTTTTGAGTATGATCTTGGCTTCCTACTACAAATCTGGACATCTGCCAGAAGAGAGGAGCAGTCAGTTCTGAGCAATCTATTCCTTTAGATTACCAGATCTTAACCATGTGGACGCCTGTGCAGGCCAAGGTGACTTTTCTCCCCTCTGAAGGCTCTGCTCCTCTACTGGGTACTCCTAAGTTGGTTTAGCAATCCAGGTGAATTGAGGAACACATGGGAAGTTCCTTAACATCAACCAAGTCTTGAAACTCTGATACATGCTATATTTTCTGTTGTTAGACACTTTTTCTTGGTCAGTTTTATGAGCTCCGTGCATCATACTTTCAGATGGGGTGATTTATAAGAAGTGAGAGATCACAAAACTGCGGAGTTCCTGGACAGTCAAGAGTTTATTTAAGGCACAAAAACATCTCTGCTGCAAGTAGTATTGCTTTGTTATAAGAATTAATAGAAAAGCTGGGTTCACTTACAGCTTACATGTAACCCTGACACATCACTTGAGCTCTAGCTTATCATCTTTGGGGGCACGCAGATTTCTGTCAACCTGTATTACTTGTCTAACTCATTACATGATACGCCATAAGTTTGATGTGACATGCCCAAAGTATAATGTTTCTAAAGCCTGCAATTTACACAAACTGTCACCCATAATCTGACTAAACTATTATATCAGGAAAGATGCTTTTGCTTCTTCATAATTGGATGTCTGGATCCAGTATAAAGAAATGTATAGAAATCCAAAGAATACACATAATAACCAGTAAAATATTACTAAATAGGTATGTGTTATTTCTCTGCACATGTTCTTCAAGGGCCTACCAAGGGCCATAATCAGACTGGAAGGTTCATGATCCTTAACTGACTTCCCAGTGATGTTATTTGTTTTTGTATATTGCAATGGCTGTGTTTTGGAAGCAGCATAGTAGATTAGAAAAGGGAATGTGTTCACTAAATTTTGTAGATTATTTCATTTGTCTAGTGTGACTGAATTTGCTAACTCTTGCTCCAGAATTGCCTTACTCCTTTTTTCTTTTCTCAAATGGGTCAGCTTTGGTGCTCTTATTTCCCATGCTATAGACACTTGAGATTTTTGGGAAGCAATGATGAGAAAAAGCATGCAGCAGCTTAAGAGAGCCACTGAGCAGATGAATCCTAAGGCAGTAGTAACAGCACATTGCAGAATATAAGGTTGAGAAAGTCATGGAAAAAACAACTTCAGTATTCCTAATGGGATCCTGAGAAAATTATGATTATTCTCTTAACTGGTAGATGACTTAGGAAAGGTGACTCTTTTACAAAAGTATTTGAGAAAAACTTGGGGAAATAGTCCACATGAATGGAGACTAAAAGGAAAATGAAAAGTGTTGGGAGAGAAAATGTAGGTTCAGATCAAGAAGACTTTAGAAAAAGCTCCCATGAGACAGAAGTATGTTGAACATGGGAGGTTCTGGGAGAGCTTGCACAAGTATCTCTAGCTAGGGGGTTAGAGCATAAGCCAAGCTGTTTGGAGCTGGTACAGCAAATGAAAGAGCCTCTGGGCCAGATCAACAGGGAAGGAGAGGAGCTGCTGCTGCTTGATTATCTGGACCTACAAATAATCAGACTCTCATGAGGGAATTCCCTTTGCTTCAAGGGGAATATAGCATTACCATGAGATCCTGGAGGGGTTGGCATACCATTTTTGCTGGGGAGGATAATCTATTTACTTGCAGTGGGAACTGAGGCACTGAACATACTGCTGAAGTTGGATAAAT